>NC_044198.1:26464687-26792812 GCF_900880675.1 Sparus aurata | reverse complement strand
AAATCACAATGATATCGCCTCACTGGGCTTTACAATCTGTACAGTGAACGACAACCTCTGTCCTGAGGAAAATCCTCCCATATTGAGAAATAAAAATCCTTTTACCAGGAAAAAATCGATGGACAAACCTCAGGAAGAGCCATAGAGGCGGGTTCTCTCTCCCACTGACAGAATATCTGACACAAACAGTATGTGAAGTGTGTGGATCCAGGAGGACGACTGAGCAGGTCGAGGCATCGCAAAGTGCTGCCTTAGTCACACAGCGACCTCCCCACCGTGGTGACCTGGAAGATAACTGGCAACAAAAACGAAAACAACAACACAAAGAGGCATCACATTGTACAGAAGTCCACATATAAGGAGAGAGTAAAACATATCATCATGATATAAACACAGTTTTTCTCCTCAAGATCTCGACAAAATTATCGCGTCATCTCATTTGTTATTCTGTCATAATGACGTAAATAACTACTTGAGAAAACAAATCAAATGTAACTTGTTATCGCGGGAAAACAGAGGAAATAATGTTTGACCTTTGACTGTTGAGGACTTTTGTAGTTTTCTGGTCTAATTCATTTAGAAATGAGGGCAGAGGTTTAAGATGGTCTGAGCCGTGATCACTGAGTACTCATGGGTCAACATGTGAGCGGGCCTCGTGTGATCCATCAGCCTATCATCACACAACTGAACTCAACTAACCGACCTGCTCACCTGATGTTGTACAACATGTGACAGGACTCTGCTGCCATCTTGTGTTCAGTGAGAGAAAGTTACAAACCAGCAGCTCATATTTCTGTCTGTCTTTGTCTCCTCAGCATCAACAGTCTTGGTGGTTGCCAGGTTGTGGAGAAAAGAAACGTATCTCAGGCTGCGCCAAGAATACTGCGCCGCTCGAATGTTAGCTGGCATTAGCAACGTTAATACATTTGTCTTTCTTTTCCACACCTGCCGCCTACATTACCCACAATGCAACCCAACCACTCCCTGACATCAATTTATCAGATTACACTCGGCTTCCTCTGGAGCCACAAAAGGCTTTATATTACTTTCTCCACATATGCAGCAGAACGCCACAACACCTGTACACACACTTTAAAGGAGCACTCTGTAATTTTGGAGATCAAATGTTAATGAGAAGAGAAGTATTTTCATTGGTTGTGTTTTTTATCTGCCTAAACAAACTAAATAAACAAATGTTCTTTTTTTTCATGACTGAATAAACAAACTGACCTCAAAGAACAACACAGTTTATACTGTTTTATTTGTTTACATGTGGCGGACCCTGCCACCTTTCTAGCTTCAAACAGTGTTCTGGGACCTTGTTTTCCTCTGAAAGCAGCTTGTTTATTCACTCATGGAACATATACACACATACATATTTAGATATAGAGTTGAGATGGAATGTTATTATTACCTATTATTATTATAAATATTAAAATTTGGAGTTAAAGGGGAACAAAACTACAGCGTGCCCCTTTAATATCAGATACAATAGTCAGTCGACGCATAATGAACAATAAACAATCATGTAAGTATTAATTTTACTTTTACTCAAATTACTCCTTACTTGAGTTCATTTATTTTCAGAATTATTTCATTCATATATTGAAACAACTGGTGTCCAACAGACCCGATGACATAACTTCTCTTCCAGTTGACTTTCATTTGATTTGCATTGTGGAGATGTGGTGAAATCAGCAAATGTGTTTATTTCTGCTCTCACTTTCAGCTGTAACTTCAACATTTCAGTATTCACACGATGGTCTGAACTTTCTGATGTCTCTGCTCTGTTTGTTACTTCAGTTCTCAAAACATAAGTTAGTGAAATTGTGATTAAGGAGAAATGACGGCAGCAGACATTCATTTTGGATGAATTACAAATGACATATTTACATATATACACTTTGAAATAACATATAATGGAAAGATGTCATTAAGTTTTTGTAAAACAACAGGCATTGTTAATGTTGCTATAGCAACTATAACACCAAGAAGGCAGACCATTCACAGGATAAGAAAGGAGGAAAACGGGAGAAGAGAGATTGCGCAACGTTAGAAACTGACCCGATCTGCATTGGTCAAAAATAGTATAATCATTTAGTTTGGGCATCACAAAAAACAAAATAGCATGAAATAAATCAAATTAAAAAAATCTCTTTTTGTCACGTTGTCAGCTACTCTTGAGAATTTAAGGTTTGTTGTAAATCTTTGACTACACACAGGTCATTTCACTTCAGAACCCGTGCTTTTACTTTGGATACTTCAAGTACCCTCAGCAGATTATACCTTTACTTAATTAAGGTTTGGAATGCAGTTGTGTGTACTTCTACATAAATGAAGGATCTGAGTACTTCCTCCACCACTAATCTAATACTGATCAATCTAATTCTTGAGAAAAATATCAACTTATATAAAGACATCACATTTTATACTTTGTAATATCGACCTTAAAAACTACGTATCTGTCAGACTCAACACTGAAGAGCCCACATAAAACAATTTAAACTCAAGGTTTCAAACTGTTTCTTTCTGTCTGCTTGTGTTGATCTCATGTAGCTCCACCACTGTCTGTAAATACATTAAATGTCTCTGATTATACTTGTACATGATTATAGCTTTTTATTATTTTTTGTCATAGCTTATTTACTGCTTTAAAGCTGCACTCTGTAGTTTTTGGGGGACGAAATGTTAATGAGGAGAGAAACATCTTTATTGACTGACTTTTTTTATGTCTAAAGAAAACAAGCTCGCTTGCTGAATAAACCTAATAAACAAACTGATCAACGCAATTTCATACTGTTTTAGTTTGTTTACATGTGGCGGACCCTGCCAATGGCCAGAGTTCTACTGTGTCCCAGTCTGGGTAAGAGTTTGAATGACAATAAAAGGCTGATATATGGATATCAGATATTGTATTATTACCTCATTAATAATGTAAATAACACAATACCCTTTAATGTGTACTGAACAGGTGGAGTCCCCCTTTAACTGAAGATGCGCCTCACTTCAAACAGCCCTGGGTGACACGGTCCGCGCATGCGCAGCGGCTGGCTCCCCTCTCTCCCGGCTGACCGCTGGTGACCTCAGCTCCTGCAGCACAACTTGGACGGGCTCGGCACACGCGCGCACGCACGCACCCAGATAACGGCAGGCGCGGCGGAGAGATGGCCGGTATGTTCGGGAAGATCTTCGTGGGCATTTACGTGGAGATCAAGCGGAGCGACGGTACGTAGCTACTAGCTACACACACGCACACACACACACACACACACACAGACAAGACACCGCTCTCCATCCGGCGGGGCTCAGCTAACGTTCCCGCTCTGCATCCAGACCCAACGGCCGGAGAACGGCTAACGTAACGGCTCGCCGCTAAGCTAGCAAGCGGCTACATCAACGTTCTTTCACCGGGGTGTCGAGTTAAAATCCCCCGCTGACTGAGGTGTTGGAGCAGAAGCGGTGTTTTCTGTCTCGCCGCTGTCGGCTGTCAGTCACGGGGGGAGACACACGCCGGACAGCCGCACAGGTGGACGGACCCGCCCGCCTGTCAGCCCGCTCCCCCTCCCCCTGAGCTGTCCGGACGAAAAATGTCACCTGCCCCTCCGTCCTCTCCGTCCCCTCCGTCCTCTCCTCCGCATCATGGCTGAAACCCCTCCAGAGCTGTACTGCATCATCCAGCAGTGGCCTGTGAATCACGGGCTGGCTGATGGATGTCTGCATGCAGGGGGGCCTCTCCCCTCTCACTGCAGCTCGTCTCACCGCCTCGAAAATAACCTGATTTTACCAAATTAACGTGTGTTTGCTTGAAGTGTCAACGGCCGCTCATGAACCAGAGAACATCCAGTGAACGCAGCTCTTCAAGTTGTGTGTGAAGAAGCAGTGAATGGAAGTGTAATGATCATCCATCATGAGCCACACCCTTCAGCATCTCACTACCATTATTTTATTTTAGGGTTAAACTGAGACTGCAGGACTCTGAGGTGTTTGGTGTTGATGTCATGGTTTTGGTCTGAGTTGAATTATTATAGAAAATGATGCGGCTGTTTGAGGCGTTTGGCTCATTAGATGTGTTAATGTCTGCCTCTGTGATTTAAAGCAGCACATACACCAGTCAGCCACAACATTAAAACCCAGGGGAAGGCCGATAAACACAATTAGAAATCTAGGAGACTGAAAACAATTATTAGGGATCAATATTTATTTACAATAAAAACGAAACTCTTAATGTCATAAATTCAACAACAGTTTACTCATGTTCTGATCTTAAATTCAATTTCCAAGTACTTAACTGTTGTATTTCCATTTTCTGCTACTTCATATCCTCTCCACTACATTTATTTGACACCTTTAGTCAGAAGTTACCTGGCAGATTCAAATTATTCAGTGTTTATAGAGAGCTGAAGTCTCACAGCCTTTCCGGTGGACGTCATGGGACCTTATTTCAGAAAAAAACTTCACTGTCAATGGAGGCAAACAGATGTTTGATCCCGCTTGAATTGTGTCGATCACACATATGATGTTGGTCAATAACGACAATGTCTGCTGTGTCTTCTTTATAATGACGTATTTTCACAGTCTGATATTTCACTAGTTTGATGACAGACTCAGGGGGTTTGACTTCGGCTCATTATTGTATAATAATTGTGACATGTTAACCAATCACACTTTGTTGTAGGCAGGGCGTTGTGTGACAATGTGATGTGATGATGTTGCATCGGAGCCAAAGTACCACATTTTAAAATTAGTTTCTTGAATCTGAAATATGTGATACAGGAATAATCAAAAAATGCTGAATAATCAGCCCTCGCCTATTAAAACCACCGCTTAATATTGTGCAGGTTCCACTGGGGCATCCAAAACAGCTCTGATCTGTCAAGGCATCTTGATATTTTCTAGCACCACTCCGGGTCATTGTTGTGGATCCTTCGGGTCCTGTATGTTGGGGGTGGTGCCTCCATGGATCGGACTTGTTTCAGCACATCCCACAGATGGTCAACTGGATTTGGATGTGGGTTATTTGGAGGACTGGTCAATGTCTTGGGCTCTTTGTTGTGATCTTGTAGCTGTTCCCGAGCAGTTTATGTGATGTGTCAGGGTTCATTGTCCTGCTGGGGCGCCACCGCCATGAGGACGTGTATTGATCGGTGTTTATTAGGGGTCTACTGATATTTTTATCTCAGGACTGATACAGATTATTAGTACTGCTAACTTCTGAGTTAGCCTACAAAAATACGTCATCCCTGCGTGACTCTATAGGCGTTGACAGAAGAGGCCGAGCATCTCTTTACATCCTCTCTCTCTCCCTGCAGGGCGGATTCACCAGGCGATGGTCACATCACTGCATGAGGACAATGAGAGTGTGACGGTGGAGTGGATCGAGAACGGAGACACCAAAGGGAAAGAGGTACAGCTGAACGTCAGCCGCTAACTTCCTGTCCACCTGAATGTTTCTCTGCTCTCGTCATTCATGTTAAACAAATCCTCTCGTGATTTACTCCCCGTCTCCTGAGTGTGTCTGGAAAGTGTCCCTGAGGCACAGTGGAAATAACTTTCATTCAAACACATTCATTCTGTAAATAAAAATAGCGTTATTTGTGCTCATACTGCAGAGGTTAGCTTCTATTTAAAAGTCATTTATAAATGTCCGCTGCTAAAGCTGCCTCAGTGTTTCATCTCTTCTGGAATTTAATGCTTTGTTCATCAGGGGGAAATGCTGAACTCGGTAACATTCCCCCATTTTGCACCGTCAAAATGGAATCAAATTAAACATGAATAATATCACTATTTTCATAGCATGTATTGTGAAGCTTGAAATATATCTCCACATTTTAAAATCTGCTCAAAAGCACACAAAAATACTAGAACTCTGACAATACAAGGGTGTAAATTATGTCTTCTCATGTGCCGCATTACCTTTTACTACTTCTCAATATCTGTATTTACTCCTGTTGACATTTTTATTACTAGTCTGTTTTAGAGCCCGACCGATGCTGGAGTATGGGGCTGACACCGATATTAGTGTAAAAGTCCGGCCCTTGGCACTTCATGTCCATCTAAAAAAGTAGTTCAATAGGCCTGTTTTAGACAATAAACTGTAAAATATCCTGCTTCTCTGTCACAAGTGTTTGGTAACCACATTTGAGGGATCAATGTATAAAAGATGTTTATATTCACCGATATTTTGATATTGGAATTCTTTACTCCATTCTTAATGTCCGACCTGAAAGGCTTGTAATTTAAATGTATAAAAACATCACTATTTTTCTTCACTTCACGTGTATTAGTTTTCACTATTAGAAAAAAGAAACATTACATGGACAAAAGTACAGGGGGAAAAAGGCAATGCTCCTTTTTAATTTAAGATGTGAGTTGTCAGTTTGATTCCCTCAGCCTCAACATCCTGGGTTAAAAATCTGTTAACAAAATAATAGTATTATGGTGGTTGGATCAGACATCACATATATCAGTCAGACTCTAAGTTTAGACTGCAAACCTCTAAGGCTTATGGGAAATGGTGTTTGTTATAAGGCCGCTAAAATACATAAACCTGGCATTGTCCAGGATGTTGGCTTCTTCCTTTAACATATGAAGCAGACACATTATATACTGCTGCTCTGTCTCAAGGTTGGATTTATATCACTCAGTGAGATTTAGAATAAAGTTTTCGTACTTAGTATCTGTTGATCAATTTCATTTTTATTATTTAAATCTTTTCAAGGTATTGTATTGAAGTTAGAAATTCGAGTATTATGACCACAGTGTTTGAAACTAGTGATGCACGATACATTTTCCCAATAATGGAAAATGTACAATTATAGCTGATAATAGAGCCGATTAATACAAAAAAGCCTAATTGCTTTTGCTGACCGACGAGTGAAGCATCTTCACACAGTAGGTGGCAGTATGCACCTTTAAAGTCAGTTTGTGAGCAGCCAATAAACGCAGAGAGAAAGAAGAACAAACAAAAACACTGTTGTTGAGCTCTTGATGTGGAACTGCTGCACCTGTGCAAAAATGTCCACATTAGAAACAGAAGCAGGACAGATCAGGACTCGTTTTACATCAGTTCTCTCTTGAAAAATCTTAATCACAATCACCTGATTAAATGAATGTGCTAACATAATGATCTGTGTCTCGTTTCTGCCTCAGATCGATCTTGAGAGCGTCTTTGCACTGAATCCAGATGTTGCTCCTGACGAGGAGATCCCACAGAGTCCTGAAGCTCCGCCCTCCAATGTCCCCAAGACCAGCAAACTCCCCAAGGTCTGCTCCTCACCAGCTGTTCTGTCAAAGATCAGTAATCAGTCCCTCTCATCCAGGACACTCTCTGAGATTATTCATGATTCCTGATCTGAAGTTTTTGCTCAGCGTCAGCTCATTTCTCCAAGTCAGTGTTTTGTGTTGACCTTGTTATCAAGAGTTTAAATTTTGGTTTAATATGCACTGTTGTGTGTGCTCATGCTTTAAGGTTAAACTCTTGCTTTTTAAAAATATTTTCAAATACAGTACACAAACACAGATACATTGACTCTGTAGTTTATTCAATTCATTCAGTATTTGTTTAGTTGTGTCCACTGGGAACTAACTACAACCATTAGATCTTGGTAATGTCATTTCATTTTGATGCTCTCCATGCTGGTTTTTAAATGTTAAGGTTTGTGGTGTCCAGACTGTCTCTGATGCTGCACTTAATCCTAATGTTGGTGGTGAAAGTGCTGGTTACCGTCCTGTTTGTGTTTTTGTTTTCAGACCAGGCGGATTACGGCAATACCCAAGGCTGAGAACGCTCCACGGGAGAACAGAGGTACTGTTGATTTCCTCCTGATCACCTTGAAATTTATGATTTATTCTGATGTCTTTACCTGATAAAAAAATCAGTGACAAATGTAATTAGTTGGTTGATGTATGGAATAATTAATAGTTTCAGCTCTAAACATGAAACTAAATCTGTCTGCGTGCACAGAAACCAGTGGAGGTAAATGGGAGGATAGTTTGTCTCTTGTTTGTTCTGGAACTGAAGATTCTGTTGGCCTGTGTTCTCCTCAGCTGCAGCAGTAGGAACCACCCGAGCCCGTCCCAGCCAGCACAGCCAACCTTTAGAGCCTCCTCCACCAGCCATCGCTCCCCAGTCTGCCATCAACCAGTCCCTGCTGAAGCAGGAGAACGGTAACACACCTGGATCTTACATGTCAGAGGTCACACCGGGCTTCGTGCCTCTGTTTGTGTTGTCTCCGAAATACTCTGAGGTCGTTTCCATGTGTGTGTTGTTATTTTCTGTTGGAGGGTGATGTCATGCTCCCTCACAGCTGTGAGCGTGAGGGCGTCAAAGGCTCTTTCACAGTCGCTCGCTCAGCTTGGCGTCTCCTCCCCGACTCATACTACAGCATTTGTTTTAGCTGTCAGCTGTGGCAGTGGGGATTAGCATAATTGTACAATGCTGTGGAAAAAAACCTCACACGTGGAAATCAGCAGAATCACTGCTGAGGATAAAATGTTCCATATTTTTACTGTTCACATATTATGTGATCGTTTCTGCAACAATAGGTTTATGTTTGATAAAAGTACAATGACCAGCTTTTATTTATTAACATGCTGTGAAATCAAAACTGTATATTTGTGAGCTATACACAGACAGTGTAGGGAAGTAAAATATAGATTTACACAAGCATTATTCCTAATTAATGTGGTTGTGTATTATGATTATTTATAGTATTTTTGCTCCGTCTTTTCAGCACGGAGGAAATCCAACTGCGTGAAGGAGGTGGAGAAACTACAGGAGAAACGAGAGAAGAGGCGACTTCAGCAACAGGAGCTCAGAGAGAAGAGGGCACAGGTGAGGAGCACACACGCACACACACACACACACACACACACACACCAGGACCGGTTTACAAGTTGTTTTAAATGTCATAACATCATCCTCATACGTACACGTTGTAAGCTAAGATTTAAGGTGAGCACTCTTCAAAAGAAGCTCTTTTGTTTTTTTGTTCCATTTCAGGAGGTGGATGTTAACTTGCCAAACTATGAAATCATGTGTATGATCCGAGACTTCAGAGCCAGTCTGGACTACAGGCCGCTAACCAGTAATGATCTGGTGAGTCTGATGATTTAAGTACTTTACACTAAATCAACAACGGGGCCTCTAAACCAAAGCGTCTCATTAATGAAGGTTTACAGATAGTTGATCATCATTGTAGTTTGTTTGTGCCCTCCCACCTTTAATCACAGCTTCATGCTGTGCAGCTAAAGATTGATACAACTCACAGAACCTTATTTAGATTCTGAGTTGAGATGTCAGAGTTTCCAAATATGACACATATGTCAGGTTGACAGTTTGGGGAAAACTGAGAACGTGACATCTAGAATATTTGCATGTGATGAAATTAGTTTCTTTTTTCTTTATTTTTCGCTTAGTGAACACATCGTAGTGTTTCAGTTAGGTTCAGGATTCATGATGTTTATTGTCTGTTTTTCTATGGCTTTCAGGCTCCAAGACAGAAAATAAAATATATATATAAAAAAGTATATTTAATGTAAAACTGAGTGTAATAGAAGTCAGTCAATCAGATGTACTCAAAGGAAAAGATAAAGAAACAGGACCTAAATTGAAATAAAATTATAAAGTTATAGCTGCAGAAATGTTTTAAAAGCACTCCGTTTAAAATCTGTATAATAATAAAATGCATAATAGTAAAAAAGGTGCAGCAGTTTTGTGGACCACGAAACTTCACCGACTTTCCATCAGCATGGAGGTGAAGGAGATGATGACTGAGTGAACTTTTCCTTTAACGACACATGTTGAACAGCACATTCTGTCTGTTGATGTTTCAGATCGAGGAGCACAGGATATGTGTATGTGTGCGTGCACGTCCCCTCAATAAAAAAGGTGAGAGTCTCTTTATTCAGTTTTTGAATTCAACAGAACAAAGCAAATTTTCACCATTTCAGTCATTTCCACATATTTGACCAGCGTGTGTAGTCAACAGCTGCTGTTTTCTTTGACACATATGGTCACACGTGAAAAACATGGAAATAAATATCTTATCTGTGTCTCTTCAGAGTTGTCAGTGAAGGATTTGGATGTGATCACTATTCCCAGTAAGGACGTGGTGATGGTCCATGAGCCCAAGCAGAAAGTCGACCTGACGCGCTACCTGGAGAACCAAACCTTCCGATTTGACTACGCCTTTGACGAGAACTCCACCAATGAAATGGTTTACAGGTGATGTGTGTTTTTATGGAGGTTCAGTGTTTTATTACCCCACTGAAGGGAAACTTGGCTTGTAGCAGAACACAGAAGTCCAAACTGCTAACGTGGTCTGAAAGCTCACGTGCTGATGGTTAGCTCGGTAGCATGAGCAGCCTCTGAGAAGGATGAAATAACATTTTCTTGTCATGATTAATTTGATTCACTTTGTTTCACTGATATATTTTCCAGAATTTATTATGTTTTTTTTTATTGGATAATTACTAATGTAATATTGAACGCCTTAACGCTCCATCTGCCTACTAACAGAAGCTCTTGTGCTCGCAGGTTCACTGCTCAGCCGCTGGTCGAGACCATCTTTGAGAGGGGGATGGCGACCTGCTTTGCGTACGGACAAACTGGAAGTGGAAAAACACACGTGAGTGTTTTTAACATAACACTTTTTGTTTCTGTGCTCTCCTCCTTGTTTAACTCATGTCTCTGTTTTTAGACGATGGGAGGAGATTTTTCAGGAAAGAACCAGGACTGCTCTAAAGGGATCTATGCACTGTCTGGTTAGTTTCTCCCTCATCTCTCTGTCTTCGCTGCTGGTTTGCTTCATTTGACTGATTGAAGTGTCTCTTTTTCTTTCCTCGTGCAGCCAGAGACGTCTTTCTCATGATTAAGAAGCCAAATTACAAGAAGTTGGACCTCCAGATCTTTGCCACATTTTTTGAGATTTACAGCGGGAAGGTTGGTGTCTTTTTAAATGATTAGTTGCCATTTTAGCATCCATGTCAGGATTTCCTGTCTAAATGTAATAGACTGAAATGAGGCTTAATTTTGAACAACAAAAATCAAAAAGCAGATCTGTATTTTTTCTCTCTCAATCCCCTCCAACTTGTGCATGTCTGAGATCTGTAATTGATTTGTTTGGGAAGAGGGTTTCCTCCGGACAGATTTGAGAAAACAAAATATTTTTTTTTAACTCTGGAATCTTTATTTTTGGAGAATATAATTTGAACTTGTCTAACCCTAAAGTGCAAAGAGGCACCAGGAGACATCAGCACCAACAGCTCCACACTTCCTGAACAACTCTGTAATCAAAGTTATTTTAGTCGTAGTTTATCTTTCTGTTGTATTTGTTCCAAACCCCCCAGTGTGTTCAGTTCATGTTGTGTTATTTGTTGCCACATTGAGAGACATGACAGACGTCCTGATAGTGCTGATGTGTTTGTATTTAAAGGTGTTCGACCTGCTCAACCGTAAAGCCAAGTTACGGGTCCTGGAGGACGGGAAGCAGCAGGTGCAGGTGGTGGGGCTGCAGGAGAGAGAGGTGAAGTGCACAGAGGACGTCCTCAAACTCATCGAAGTGGGAAACAGCTGCAGGTAAAACAGCAGCCCGAGCAGCAGTTTGAGACGAGCTCAATTACTGTTTTAGGTTTGTTTCATACCAGCTCACCCAGGATCAGAGCTTTTCCAGTTCACGTCGAGGAATTATTTTTTTCAGGAGAGAGAGATAAAAAAAAATTTTTTCACTCAATTCCTCCCAAAGAAAAAAGAAAAAACTAATTTCACTCAGTTTCACACATGAAAAAAAATTTTCTCAGCAAGTTCCTTTTGAAAGATTATGAATTTGTTTAGAACCAAGTTTAAAAAATGTTTGCTGTCATTCAAGTTTTGTATTTATTTTTTGTATTTGGGAACTGGTTTCGAAAAACTTTGAAAGATCCATTTTGAAAACATGACTTTTTTTTTTAGTATGTTTTTGCAAAACCAAGCAATTTGTTTTTTTGTGTTTTTTCAGGAGAGAGAAAACATTTATTATCTTCAGAAAAAACAGTGAAAGGAAGAAAAAAATTATCTTGGATAAACTTTTGTCCCACCTGATCTATAGTCATGAACACAGGACAGGAAACAATTTACATCAGACGTAGATTACCAGATAAAAACATTGGCATAATGTAAACATAAATAACGTTTGGACACAAGAATAAGCATTGTGGTGTTCTTTTTCCTCCGTCCCTGCAGGACTTCTGGTCAGACCTCGGCGAACGCTCACTCCTCTCGGAGCCACGCCGTGTTCCAGATCATTCTGCGTCGGCGGGGGAAGATGCACGGAAAGTTCTCCCTCATCGACCTGGCGGGGAACGAGAGAGGGGCGGACACGTCCAGCGCCGACCGTCAGACTCGCCTCGAAGGAGCTGAGATCAACAAGAGCCTGCTGGCACTAAAGGTCAGATTTGAGACTATTTCATCAAATATGTATCACTGTTAGAGCTGCAGCGATCAATTAGTCATCTACTATTTACTGTAAGCTATTTTTATAATCTCTTAATTGTTCCGTCTTTCTGCAGGAGTGTATTCGAGCTCTGGGCCGAAACAAACCTCACACTCCGTTCAGAGCGAGCAAGTTAACCCAAGTGCTGAGGGACTCCTTCATAGGAGAAAACTCCAGAACATGCATGGTGAGCTGGAGACGGATCTGTGTGTGTTTCTGGACCTCCGGTGGACAGAAACATTCATGTAACACTGATCTCACTCTCTAATGTTCCCCTGCACAGATTGCGACCATCTCTCCTGGAATGGCGTCATGTGAAAACACCTTGAACACGCTGAGATACGCCAACAGGTAAAACTGATTCTGCTGACAGCCGAGGATAAGTGAACCAGAATTTATTTTAGTTCATGACTGTTCGACATTGTTGGTATTTCTCTCAATTGAACATAAAAACATATCTCTACCTGCAGGAACATTAACGTCCTCACGTCCACATGCAACTTTAAAGAAGAAATCAAACTGAATTCATGGAGATTTGTCTCCACTGATCCATTAATCATCTGATTACAACACAACAACTTACACTCTGATTCATATCAGATCAAAACACCTCGTCACACATTTGATCTGTTGTTAACATTAAAGTTTATGTGTTGATTCATTATTGCTACCTTTAAAACACATTTTAGTTTAAAGGTGCAATATGTAAGAATTTAAGGGTAAACATTTAAAAATAAAGTTAAGAGCAAGTTAACGTAAAGAAATAACAGTTTCGACATCAAATAAGCTTTTGTTTTGTGTTGCAGCAGAGATATCTATTGAAGTTAGCATGCTAACCAGTTAGCTCCTGAAGTGGGGGTGATGGTCCCATAGTAAACAACACCAGCACTCACCCCTGAAGCTCTGAGCTCCCAGTTTGGGCAGAATCAGCTAATGCATCCCTATCTGCACAGCTAACTAGCCGAGTTAGCAGTTAGCGGTTGCTCTGGTGATACGTTTGTTTGCAGGGTGAATTTGATGGATTCTTACATATTGCACCTTTTCGAAAACACTGAAAATACATTCCAAAAAAATTCAATGCTTAAAAATGATGGTATATGAGAATCGTGTGAGTTTTGTTTTTGTATCAAGCAGCAAAAAGGTTGAGTTCATATCACACATGTGCAACACAACATGATCCTCTCCTGTCCCTTCTTCTTCTTCTTCTTCTTCTTCTTCTTCTTCTTCTTCTTCTTCTTCTTCTTCTTCTTCTTCTTCTTCTTCTTCTCCTTCTTCTTCTGTTTTGTGTCTCTGTCCCGTCATGTCTCCAGAGTGAAGGAGTTCGGGATAAGTCCTTCAGACATCCCCTTCTCTCAGAGCGGGGGCGGAGGAGGGCGCTCTGAGCTCTCTCCTACTTATGAGTACGATCACTTTATCCAACGTCTCACAACAACCATCACAACACATTCTTTCCCTTTAATCACTTTCTGTTGCTTCCCCAAGTTTCCCTGAGTCACTACTTTCTGCTTTCTTTTCTTCCACCATCCATTTTGTTCCATGTTGACCTGCTGTTATTGTTTCCAGGCTTTATGTTCTGCATGGACTCAGTCTGTGTTGCTTGTTGCATCTCTGGCATGCTGAGCTTTTTCCACCAGCAACACGTCTGCATGTATGCACGTAACAACCAGCCAGCATCCGTGTTGTTGTCTGACGAGCGGCGCTGATGTGTTGTCAGGGTGAAGGAGCTCACCGTGGACCCTGCGGCAGCTCTGGACAGCCGTCAGGGGGGACACGTCACCCAGCTGGAGGTGCTGGAGGCTCAGTGGGGAGTCGGGAGCTCTCCACAACGAGACGACCTGAAGCTGCTCTGCGAACAGAATGTAAGACAGACTCAGCTACTCGTTCACTCAGGTTGATGTAGGTTTGATTTATCAGTTAAAGGAGAAACAAAACTCATATCTCTGCTTGTTGTAATCATTCCACCTGTTCATACCAGACCAAAACCTCGTCACAACATGTAACAACTCTAATCAATACAAATCCAGTCTCAGTGCACAGAACTGTGAATTTTATCCTCCATTTTATGACGCTGTAAGTCCAGTATGAACAGGAGTCCTGGAAATCTGGTTCAGTGAACACACCTGTTTAAAGACGGGGTTTTAATGTATGAACCACAGACTGTGACAGCTGTTATGTTTGTGTTCTCTGCAGGAGGAGGAAGTTTCCCCGCAGCTCTTCACTTTCCATGAAGCCGTCTCTCAGCTGGTGGAGATGGAGGAGCAGGTTCTGGAGGACCACCGGGCCGTCTTCCAGGTACAGCACAGCCTGCATTTTAAAAAAAAGCAGCAGTTCATAAATTCACCGACAGCAAATCACATCACTGCTCTCATAGCTCTGATGCAGCTGAGACAATCACAGTTACAGGACTTACAGCTTCAGTGTGAAACTTTGATGACCTCTAATGTTTCACCATCAGAAGCAACATCCAGTTTATCAGTTTAAAGTATTGGTAATGTGTGTTTGCCCTCTAGTGGACAGAAAGTATAACAACCACATGCTGCTGGCATTAGAAATGAATCAGCCCACTGGTATGTGTGCAGTGTAGAGGCACATGACAAACATTCATAACAGTCTACATTAGAATATTGAAAATAAAAGAAATTCAAATGGGATTTTAGAGGAAGATTGCGACGACTTGGTTTGAGAGAAGATCGCAATTTGAGCTGAAAAAAATGAGTAAATACAAAAATTTGGTTTCATGTTGACCACAAGCAACAATAAAAAAATAAAAATGATCTCTGAACCTTCAGAAGACCTCACGCCTCATTTTAACTTCAGTCTTGGTTTCAGGTTCGCTAGTTTATCCAATAGTGAGTTTTTAGGGCTGATTGGTTTGTTCTGCCTTTTTTTCTTTGCTTTTTTCTAAATTACGTCAGTTTGCTTTATCTTATCTTAATTTTATTTACCTGAACTTCTTAAATGGAAGGATGTGAATGATATAAGCCTGTGCCATCTTGACACATCTCTGATTCTTACCACCTTTTTTCAGTCTTATTTGTGTGCAAATAATCTAAATACTCACAATAACTGATTTGAGAAATAAAACTAACACCACCACTGTAAAAGTTCAAGATGTGCAGGAATTTAAAGCTCAAGAGTTTGGAGGTAGCACTCTCACAAAATCCCAATGAACTATTGATTTCTTTTCACAATTTAGTTCTCAGTTTGTTCCTGTTCTCTTCATCAGTCTCACATTAAACAGTGTGAGCAGCACAGGTGTTAAAGTTCAGTCTGTACCTACAGGAGTCCATCCGCTGGCTGGAGGATGAGAAGGTGCTGCTGGAGATGACGGAGGAGGTCGACTACGATGTCGAGTCGTTTGCGACTCAGCTGGAACAAATCCTGGACCAGAAGATCGACATTCTCACTGAGCTGAGAGGTAAAAAGATCAGCTGCCATTAAATGTGTCGGTCACGAAACCTTTTTATTTCACCTTCATACTTCTGACATATTTTTAATTTTTTGGTGAACTGTTCCTTTAACATAAAAGCTGCTTCTTTAACAGACAGATGAAGCCGCCATGTTGAGTTTTTAGTGTCTGAAAAGGGCTTCAGAGATGTTGAACTGGAGTGTTTCTGTCGAGTCGTCGTCACCTGTGCTGTTCTCTCTTCTTTCAGATAAAGTCAAGTCTTTCCGCTCGGCCCTCCAGGAAGAGGAACAAGCCAGCCAACAGATCACCCCGAAGAGGCCTCGTGCACTATAGACACACACACACACAGATAACAGATATTTCACTGTAATGTTGACTTGAGAAAGGTGAAGACCTGCCGCCGAGCAGGTCGCTGTTGACGAACGAGCTGATGGAGCTCAGCTGTGATTTAATGACTTACTGTCTCTCTGTGCGTTTCTCCTCAACCTCTTTGCTGTACAGGCTGCCGTCGCTTCCCATCATGCATCCGTCCACCTGTGAAACCAAAGAGCAGACCGTCTTTGCTCTTCCATCCTCCTGTGAAGTGTGTCCACAAGGTTTTGTATGTGTGATCAGTCACAAGTGCTCCATTTTAAACAAAAAATGAAAAAAAGGTGAATATTTATTTGTTTTAAATACACTTTTATAGGGTCAATCACAGCTTCTCTTCACTTTGGCCAATTTTATAAACAACTTTTTGCCATTTTGTGCAATATTTGGAGGCTTTTCTTCCTGTTCTTCCCTTTGTTTCAGCTCGGGGGCAAACAGGGCGGTTTGTGTGTAAAATGAGCCAATGTGTGTTTGTGTTGATACTGTATGTAATATATGTTTGACTGAGAGGAAGCTTAAAACAAAACGTATCATGCATTACATAAACTGACCTAAAGGGGGCGCTGTAATCAAAGACAAAGCAGCTGATCCAGAGTGTCCCATGCAACAATTAAACAAGCAGTCATTTTTAATTTGCCAAAATAAAGAAAAGTTACTTCTTGTTGCTGTACTTGTTTTTATTTATTCTGTAATCACTTTATTTAAATTGCTATGATTGTGATAGAAGTCACAGCAGACGGCCTGTGGCACTTTACACTTAATGAGAACTCATAAACTCAGGTTTTAAATTAAGTTAATATTTCTTTAATAATTTGTGGGGCAAAAATGTTTTAGTTCTGACGCCTTCTTACATGGTTCGAACTTTTTTTCTCAGAGTTAAATTAAAAATACACAATTATGATGAAATTTAGATCTCAGTGAAATCCATGATGTGAACTGGGAGACCTGAGGTGAGTTAGTTTTCAGTACACATTAATCAAACAGGAAGAAACACTGCATGTGTTGGGACTATTTTCAGCTGTGGAGTAATATACAGTTACCAGGAGGAATCTGGAAAACAGCTGAATATCTGGAACAATATATACAAAATAAAACAAAAAACATGTATTGTCATCAAAACAGCCAATTTAAGTCCAAATTTGTGTTTAAGAGGAAAGACAAGCTACAAGCAGCTTCCTCTGGAGACACAAAAGGCTCCTTACGATCAACTGAAACTCAACTGAGTGCTTCAAAGTAGATCATTAACTGTGTGAGACAACTATTATACAGCAGTTTGAATCTTTATGACAGTTTAGTTTGATAACTCCCGGAGTTAACCAGGAAATGAAAAGTGAACAGAATCACAGGAAGAGATAGAGAAACATCAGCAAAGACTGAGGAGCCAAGAAATATTTTACAACTAAAAACTTTTCAAATGTGGAGCAGGTTTTAACTGAGGCTTTGATGTAAAAGAGGAAACAAAGTTCAGATTAACAGAGCTGCTCCTCGTCCTGGACTGAGTCAAAGGTTGATAACCGCTCCCTCTTCTCTCTGGTAACGTATCTTGTTTCGTCAAATTAACTTTAGTCATTGGTAAGTGAAGGTCAGACAGTCGTTGTCACTGAGAGGTGAAATGGAGCATAAATCAGTTCAGCTGGACCAAGAAATAATTTCTTGCCCGATCTGTTTGGATCTACTGAAGGATCCAGTGACTACTCCCTGTGGACACAGCTACTGCAAGAACTGCATTAAAGACCACTGGGACACAGAGGATGACAAGAGGATCTACAGCTGCCCTCAGTGCAGGAAGAGCTTCATACCGAGGCCTGAGCTGCTGAAAAACACCATGTTAGCAGTTTTAGTGGAGGAGCTGAAGAAGACTGGACTCCAAGCTGCTCCTGCTAATCACTGCTATGCTGGACCTGAAGATGTGGCCTGTGATTTCTGCACTGGGAGGAAACTGAGAGCAGTTAAGTCCTGTCTGCAGTGTGTGGCCTCTTACTGTGAGAAACACCTGCAGCCTCATTATGATGTGGCTCCATTAAAGAAACACAAGCTGGTGGAGCCGTCAGAGAAGCTCCAGGAGAACATCTGCTCTCGTCATGATGAGGTGATGAAGATGTTCTGCCGTACTGATCAGCAGTGTATCTGTTATCTCTGCTCTGTGGACGAACATAAAGGCCACGACACAGTGTCAGCTGCAGCAGAGAGGACTGAGAGGCAGAGAGAGCTGGAGGGGATTCGACACAACATCCAGCAGAGAATCCAGGACAGAGAGGAAGATGTGAAGCTGCTTCAACAAGAGGTGGAGGCCATCAATGGCTCTGCTGATAAAGCAGTGGAGCACAGTGAGAAGATCTTCACCCAGCTGATCCGTCTCATGGAGGAAAGACGCTCTGATGTGAAGCAGCAGGTCAGATCCCAGCAGGAAACTGAAGTGAGTCGAGTCAAAGAGCTTCAGGAGAAGCTGGAGCAGGAGATCACTGAGCTGAAGAGGAAAGACGCTGAGCTGAAGAAGCTCTCACACACAGAGGATCACAACCAGTTTCTACACAACTACCCCTCACTGTCAGCACTCAGTGAGTCTACACACTCATCCAGCATCAAGATCCGTCCTCTCAAGTACTTTGAGGATGTGACAGCAGCTGTGTCAGAGGTCAGACACAAACTACAGGACGTCCTGAGAGAGACATGGACAAACATCTCACTGACAGTGACTGATGTGGATGTTTTACTGCCACAACCAGAACCAAAGACCAGAGCTGGCTTCTTAAGATATTCATGTGAAATTACACTGGATCCAAACACAGCAAACACGTGGCTGTTATTATCTGAGGGGAACAGAAAAGCAACATTCATGAAACAACAACAGTCTTATACTGATCATCCAGACAGATTCACTGACTGGGAGCAGGTCCTGAGTAGAGAGAGTCTGACTGGACGTTGTTACTGGGAGGTGGAGTGGGGAGGAGAAGGAGTTGGTGTAACAGTTGGTGTAGCAGTCGCATACAAGAATATCAGCAGAGCAGGGAGCTCAGAGGAATGTAGATTTGGATCCAATGACAAATCTTGGATGTTATATTGTTCCAGAGAAAGTTATAACTTTGATCACAACAAGGTCCAAACTCCAGTCTCAGGTCCTCGGTCCTCCAGAGTTGGAGTGTACCTGGATCACAGTGCAGGTATTCTGTCCTTCTACAGCGTCTCTGACACCATGACTCTCCTCCACAGAGTCCAGACCACATTCACTCAGCCTCTCTATGCTGGACTTCAGATTAACGGTTTCTGGTTGTCTCGAGGTTCTGCTGAGTTTTGTGAACTCAAATAGACAGAAGTTATTTCAGGGTCAGTGGGTTAAATTGTGTGTTTCATTTCTTCAGACTTGTTGGGTTTCCATCATTGTTGCTGAGAGCTGATTGTTGTGGCATTTCTTCACTGCACACAGATCACCTGTCAATCAAACATTGTGGGCGGTACTTTGAAGCCTTCTTGTTGTTCTGTAAATGTTGGACTTTCTTCAGGCGGCGCTCCTTCCTGTGTCTGTTCAGCCACGGAGGCTCTCGCTGCTCATGATGACTTCAGTTCACATGATCATAATCAATAAGGAGATGCTTCATTATTTGCTTGTACATAACTGAGATTCTGCTCCAACAAACTGATTGTGTGGATGAAGTGAATGTGTTCATGAAATCACTGAACAAGAGTCGTTTAACAAACTTTACTGACGGGACGTGTGAACAAACTGGAATGTGTATCCGTGTTTTGCTGTTTTGAACAAAGGATGGTTCAGATTTTGATTCTCTTCGTATTTTGTTCTGTTCACTTATTCGTACAAAACCTTTGTATGTGTCAGAGAAAAGAGCAATAAGACTAATTAACGAGGTGGATGAAAGAAAACACAGCAACAGACTGTTTATCAGGTCACACGTGATGAAATTTAAAGATTCAGTTGATTTGAACATGTTTTCAGTCGTGTGTAAATACAGAAATCAGCTGAAAATCTACAGAGGTTGTTTATATTCAGATCAAATGCAATTTTAAAAGTCTGTATGATGTCGTACATTAAAGCAGAGACACTGTGATGTAACATGCTGCTCAAATATTCAATTTAAGAGGATTTAAAAGGGAAATAAGGAGAAATTATCAGCATATTGATTAACATTTATGTTAAGATGACTGTTATTGATTGTATCTGAGTTGATTTGTGAAAACAGAAGTGAACAATAAAATGATGTCCATCAGTATCTACAGTATCTGGTGTTATTATTAAGAAAGGAGCAGCTCATACTGGTTTTTCTTCTTCCTGCTCCTGTGATGATTATACAACAATTAAAGCACCATTATGGGATCAAACTTCACCTGTGAAACAAACAGTGTTCACCTCCCTCTGTGCTGCCATCCTGCAGAAAAAGAGCAGAGAGGAGAGCTGTGGCGAGGGCAGCGGCGTGGAGATCCTGGAGAACAAGCCCTACGAGGACGGCCCGGGAGGCTCGGGTCAGTACACGCACAAGGTCTATCACATCGGCAAACACATCCCGTCCTGGTTCTGTGCCATCCTGCCTCAAGCTGCCCTTCGAGTGGAGGAGGAGTCCTGGAACGCCTACCCCTACACGCGAACCCGGTGAGACCGCCACACATCAGGAGAGTGATTCATCACATGTTTAAAATGATGAATAAAGACATAATCCCTCAGACTTTAAGAGAAACGAATCATGTGAAAACATTTGCTCTGTGATACCACACATTACATCAGCTGATGTCAGGCGGCTGGCCTTACCTAAAGTAGAAACACAGAAACTCTCAGCGATAAAACGTTAATGGTTTTTATTATACAGCTTCTAGATTCATAAATTAAACGAATGAAATAACATTCAGCTGATTCTGCTGATGGAGCCGTTTCTTTATTTGGAACAATTTCAGCTGAATAATCACTTTTTCATTTACTGCACACACTGCTGCCAACTTTGAGCCACATTTGCTGAGATTGTATCTTCTCAAAGGTTACTTATCTCCTCCAGCTCGACCAGCCTGACTGCTTCATCAGACCAGCAAGATGTTTTCATGACCGTGGCAGCGATTCTTATTTCTAATAGATTAGATTTGCAGGACATCACCTGCTGTAACCTTCGATAACAATCAGGAGCCAGTGATGAGGAATGCTTAAACTTGCATGGCAGGACAAAAGGTAGCTAAGAGTCTACATTGCGGATCCAACAGAGACCATGTTCAGTGAATTATTGGTATCTCATCAGTATCGGCCATGAAATTCTCTTGTCCTATCCTCACTTTTTTAAGCTCATCTGTTATTTATCTGATTCTGATTTATCTGAATTTGTTTAGTGTTTAGTATACATCATTTAGGCAGCATATGAACCAGGTTTTCACATTTTTTTGTAAACATCCGTCACTGTTTTGTCTCTCAGGTACACCTGCCCCTTTGTAGAGAAATTCTCTATAGACATCGAGACGTATTACAAACCAGATACTGGAAATCAAGTGGACGTCTTCAACATGTCTGCTGCTGAAAAGAGACAGAGGACTGTAGGTGAGTCTGTCATCACACACACACACTCACTGGAAACTCCCAGAGTGCACTCTTATGAGTTTGAGCTTTTCGGATCGACCGGCCTGTTGTCGTCTCCTCACAAGTCGAGGATCAGGAGTCCAGTATGAACAGGATTCCTGATTGCAGTAAGCACAATCTGGTTCAGTGAACATACCTGACTGTTGTTTAAAGACAGGGTTTTATTGTACGAACAGCTGTCTTCATGTTTTCGAACCACAGACGGTGACAGCTGTTATGTTTGTGTTCTCTGCAGGAGGAGGAAGTTTCCCCGCAGCTCTTCACTTTCCATGAAGCCGTCTCTCAGCTGGTGGAGATGGAGGAGCAGGTTCTGGAGGACCACCGGGCCGTCTTCCAGGTACAGCACAGCCTGCATTTTAAAAACAGCAGCGCTTCATAAATTCACCGACAGCAAATCACATCACTGGTCTCATAGCTCTGATGCAGCTGAGCCAATCACAGGGAAGCAGGACAACGACTCAAACAAAGAGAGTCAGTTGATGAAGTATGAAGAGAGAAAAAGTCCACAGAGGCAGGAAGTTGTTGTTCTGGATGAGTGGATCAGTTACAGGACTTTGACTCTGAGCACCAGGTTCAGCTTCAGTGTGAAACTTTGATGACCTCTAATGTTTCACCATCAGAAGCAACGTCCAGTTTATCAGTTTAAAGTATTGGTAATGTGTGTTTGCCCTCTAGTGGACAGAAAGTATAACAACCACATGCTGCTGGCATTAGAAATGAATCAGCCCACTGGTATGTGTGCAGAGCAGAGGCACATGACAAACATTCATAACAGTCTAAATTCAAATATTAAAAATGGATTGAATTCAAATGGGATTTTGGAGAAAGATTGCAACAACTTGGTTCAAGAAAAGATTGTAATTTAAGTTGAAAAAAATTAGTTTAGTTTTGGTTTTATGTTGAACACGAGCAACAACAAACTAAAAATGATCTCTGAACCATCAGGAGACCTCACGCCTCATTTTAACTTCAATCTTGGGTTCAGGTTTGCTAGTTTATCCCATAGGGAGTTTTTAGGGCTGATTTGGTTAGTTCTGCCTTTTTTTTCTTTACATTATTCTAAATTACATTAGCTTGCTTTATCTTTTCTTAATTTTATTTGACTGAACTGCTTAAATGGAACGATGTCCATGATAAAAGCCTGTGGCCTCTTGACACATCTCTGATTTTTACCACCTTTGTTGCAGTCTTAATTGTGTGCAAATAATCAAAATAATCACAATAACTGATTTAAAAAACAAAACTAACACCACCACTGCTAAAAAGTTCAAAAGAGGGTCATGATGTGCCGGAATTTAAAACTCAGGAAACTTTTTGGTGGTAGCACTCTCACAGAAACAAATCCCAATGACAGTTCATTTCTTTTCACAGTTTAGTTCTCAGTTTGTTCCTGTTCTCTTCATCAGTCTCACATTAAACAGTGTGAGCAGCACAGAAGGTGTTTAAGTTCAGTCTGTACCTACAGGAGTCCATCCGCTGGCTGGAGGATGAGAAGGTGCTGCTGGAGATGACGGAGGAGGTCGACTACGACGTCGAGTCGTTTGCGACTCAGCTGGAACAAATCCTGGACCAGAAGATCGACATTCTCACGGAGCTGAGAGGTAAAAAGATCAGCTGTGATCAAATCTGTCTGACTTTTTATTTTACCTTCATACTTTGAAAACTGACTGAATTTTCCTTTTTTGGTGAACTGTTCCTTTAACATAAAAGCTGCTTCTTTAACAGACAGATGAAGCCGCCATGTTGAGTTTTTAGTGTCTGAAAAGGGCTTCAGAGATGTTGAACTGGAGTGTTTCTGTCGAGTCGTCGTCACCTGTGCTGTTCTCTCTTCTTTCAGATAAAGTCAAGTCTTTCCGCTCTGCCCTCCAGGAAGAGGAACAAGCCAGCCAACAGATCACCCCGAAGAGGCCTCGTGCACTATAGACACACACACACACAGATAACAGATATTTCACTGTAATGTTGACTTGAGAAAGGTGAAGACCTGCCGCCGAGCAGGTCGCTGTTGACGAATGAGCTGATGGAGCTCAGCTGTGATTTAATGACTTACTGTCTCTCTGTGCGTTTCTCCTCAACCTCTTTGCTGTACAGGCTGCCGTCGCTTCCCATCATGCATCCGTCCACCTGTGAAACCAAAGAGCAGACCGTCTTTGCTCTTCCATCCTCCTGTGAAGTGTGTCCACAAGGTTTTGTATGTGTGATCAGTCACAAGTGCTCCATTTTAAACAAAAAATGAAAAAAAGGTGAATATTTATTTGTTTTAAATACACTTTTATAGGGTCAATCACAGCTTCTCTTCACTTTGGCCAATTTTATAAACAACTTTTTGCCATTTTGTGCAATATTTGGAGGCTTTTCTTCCTGTTCTTCCCTTTGTTTCAGCTCGGGGGCAAACAGGGCGGTTTGTGTGTAAAATGAGCCAATGTGTGTTTGTGTTGATACTGTATGTAATATATGTTTGACTGAGAGGAAGCTTAAAACAAAACGTATCATGCATTACATAAACTGACCTAAAGGGGGCGCTGTAATCAAAGACAAAGCAGCTGATCCAGAGTGTCCCATGCAACAATTAAACAAGCAGTCATTTTTAATTTGCCAAAATAAAGAAAAGTTACTTCTTGTTGCTGTACTTGTTTTTATTTATTCTGTAATCACTTTATTTAAATTGCTATGATTATGATAGAAGTCACTGCAGACGGCCTGTGGCACTTTACACTTAATGAGAGCTCATAAACTCTTAAATTAAGTTAATATTTCTTTAATAATTTGTGGGGCAAAAATGTTTTAGTTCTGACGCCTTCTTACACGGCGCCAGAACTTTTAACTTTTAACTTTTAACTTTCTATTTTTTTTCTCTGAGTTAAATTAAAGATACACAATTTGAAATTTTGCTCTCAGTAAAATCCATGATGTGACCTTGGAGGGCTGAGGTGAGTTAGTTTTCAGCACACATTAATTAAACAGGAAGAAACACTGCATGTGTTGGGGACTATTTTCAGCTGTGGAGTAATACACAGTTACCAGGAGGAATCTGCAAAAAACACAATATCTGGAATAACATATATGAAAAAAGTTTAAAAAAAAAACATGTATTGTGATGAAAACAGCCAATTTAAGTCCACATTTGTGTTTAAGAGGGAAAACAAGCTACAAGCAGCTTCCTCTGGAGACACAAAAGGCTCCATACTATCAACTGAAACTCAACTGTTTGGTCACGAGTGCTTCAAAGTAGATCATTAACTGTGTGAGACAACGTTTATACAGCAGTTTGAATCTTTATGAGAGTTTAGTTTGATAACTCCTGACTGTCAGTCAGCTGTTTTTAAAATGAATTAAATGAAAAGTGAACAGAATCACAGGAAGAGTTAGAGAAACATCAGCAAAGCCTGAGGAGTAAATAAATATTTTGCAACTAAAAACTTTGATGTTTCCAAATGTGGAGCAGGTTTTAACTGAGGCTTTGATGTAAACAAGGAAAAAAAAGTTCAGATTCACAGAGCTGTTCCTCGTCCTGGAATGAGTCAAAGGTTGATAACCGCTCCCTCTTCTCTCTGATATCTTGTTTCGTCACATTAACTTTAGTCATCGGTAAGTGAAGCTCAGTCAGTCGTTGTCACTGAGAGGTGAAATGGCGCAGAAAGCAGTTCAGCTGGACCGAGAGACTTTCTCTTGTTCAATCTGTTTGGATCTATTGAAGGATCCGGTGACTACTCCCTGTGGACACAGCTACTGCAAGAACTGTATTAAAGACCACTGGGACACAGAGGATGAGAAGAGGATCTACAGCTGCCCTCAGTGCAGGAAGAGCTTCATACAGAGGCCTGAGCTGCTGAAAAACACCATGTTAGCAGTTTTAGTGGAGGAGCTGAAGAAGACTGGACTCCAAGCTGCTCCTGCTGATCTCTGCTATGCTGGACCTGAAGATGTGGCCTGTGATTTCTGCACTGGGAGGAAACTGAGAGCAGTTAAGTTCTGTCTGCAGTGTGTGGCCTCTTACTGTGAGAAACACCTGCAGCCTCATTATGATGTGGCTCCATTAAAGAAACACAAGCTGGTGGAGCCGTCAGAGAAGCTCCAGGAGAACATCTGCTCTCGTCATGATGAGGTGATGAAGATGTTCTGTCGTACTGATCAGCAGTGTATCTGTTATCTCTGCTCTGTGGACGAACATAAAGGCCACGACACAGTGTCAGCTGCAGCAGAGAGGACTGAGAGGCAGAGAGAGCTGGAGGGGAGTCGACACAACATCCAGCAGAGAATCCAGGACAGAGAGGAAGAAGTGAAGGTGCTTCAACAGGAGGTGGAGGCCATCAATGGCTCTGCTGATAAAGCAGTGGAGCACAGTGAGAAGATCTTCACCCAGCTGATCCATCTCATGGAGAAAAGACGCTCTGATGTGAAGCAGCAGGTCAGATCCCAGCAGGAAACTGAAGTGAGTCGAGTCAAAGAGCTTCAGGAGAAGCTGGAGCAGGAGATCACTGAGCTGAAGAGGAAAGACGCTGAGCTGAAGAAGCTCTCACACACAGAGGATCACAACCAGTTTCTACACAACTACCCCTCACTGTCAGCACTCAGTGAGTCTACACACTCACCCAGCATCAATATCCGTCCTCTCAAGTACTTTGAGGATGTGACAGCCGCTGTGTCAGAGGTCAGAGACAAACTACAGGGTGTCCTGAGAGAGACCATGAAAAACATCTTACAGACTGTGACTGATGTGGATGTTTTACTGTCAATACCAGAAAACATGACCAGAGCTGACTTCTTAAGATACTCACGTGAAATCACACTGGATCCAAATACAGTAAACACACGTCTGTTATTATCTGAGGGGAACAGAAAAGCTATAAGACTGAGACAACATCAGTCTTATTCTGATCACCCAGACAGATTCACTATGTTGCTTCAGGTCCTGAGTAGAGAGAGTCTGACTGGACGTTGTTACTGGGAGGTGGAGAGGAGAGAGAGAGGAGGAGGTGGTGTAGCAGTCGCATACAAGAATATCAGCAGAGCAGGGAGCTCAGGTGAATGTGGATTTGGATCCAATGACAAATCTTGGATGTTATTTTGTTCCACAGGTATTTATAACTTTCATCACAACAAAGTCCAAACTACCGTCTCAGGTCCTCGGTCCTCCAGAGTTGGAGTGTACCTGGATCACGGTGCAGGTATTCTGTCCTTCTACAGCGTCTCTGACACCATGACTCTCCTCCACAGAGTCCAGACCACATTCACTCAGCCTCTCTATGCTGGACTTCAGATTAACGGTTGGTTGTCTGGAGGTCTGCTGAGTTTTGTGAACTCAAATAGACAGAAGTCATTTCAGGGTCAGTGGGTTAAATTGTGTGTTTCATTTCTTCAGACTTGTTGTGTTTTCATCATTGTTGCTGAGAGCTGATTGTTGTGGCATTTCTTCACTGCACACAGATCACCTGTCAATCAAACATTGTGGGCAGTACTTTGACGTCTTCTTGTTGTTCTGTAAATGTTGGACTTTCTTCAGGCGGCGCTCCTTCCTGTGTCTGTTCAGCCACGGAGGCTCTCGCTGCTCATGATGACTTCAGTTCACATGATCATAATCAATAAGGAGATGCTTCATTATTTGCTTGTACATAGCTGAGATTCTGCTCCAACAAACTGATTGTGTGGATGAAGTGAATGAAATCATTGAACAAGAGACGTTTAACAAACTTTACTGATGGGACGTGTGAACAAACTGGAATGTGTATCCGTGTTTTGCTGTTTTGAACAAAGGATGGTTCAGATTTTGATTCTCTTCGTATTTTGTTCTGTTCACTTATTCGTACAAAACCTTTGTATGTGTCAGAGAAAAGAGCAATAAGACTAATTAACGAGGTGGATGAAAGAAAACACAGCAACAGACTGTTTATCAGGTCACACGTGATGAAATTTAAAGATTCAGTTGATTTGAAAAAGTAATCAGTCGTGTGTAAATACAGAAATCAGCTGAGAATCTACAGAGGTTGTTTATATTCAGATCAAATGCAATTTTAAAAGTCTGTATGATGTCGTACATTAAAGCAGAGACACTGTGATGTAACATGCTGCTCAAATATTCAATTTAAGAGGATTTAAAAGGGAAATAAGGAGAAATTATCAGCATATTGATTAACATTTATGTTAAGATGACTGTTATTGATTGTATCTGAGTTGATTTGTGAAAACAGAAGTGAACAATAAAGTGATGTCCATCAGTATCTACAGTATCTGGTGTTATTATTAAGAAAGGAGCAGCGCATAGAGGTTTTTCTTCTTCCTGCTCCTGTGATGATTATGCACCAATTAAAGCACCATTATGGGATCAAACCTGTGAAACAAACAGTGTATCGCCTCCCTCTGTGCTGTCATCCTGCAGAAAAAGAGCAGAGAGGAGAGCTGTGGCGAGGGCAGCGGCGTGGAGATCCTGGAGAACAAGCCCTACGAGGACGGCCCGGGAGGCTCGGGTCAGTACACGCACAAGGTCTATCACATCGGCAAACACATCCCGTCCTGGTTCTGTGCCATCCTGCCTCAAGCTGCCCTTCGAGTGGAGGAGGAGTCCTGGAACGCCTACCCCTACACGCGAACCCGGTGAGACCGCCACACATCAGGAGAATGATTCATCACATGTTTAAAATGATGTATGAAGACATAATCCCTCAGACTTTAAGAGAAACGAATCATGTGAAAACATTTGCTCTGTGATACACACACATTACATCAGCTGATGTCAGGCAGCTGGCCTTATCTAAAGTAGAAACACAGAAACTCTCAGTGATAAAACGTTAATGGTTTTTATTATACGGCTTCTAGATTCATAAATTACACAAATTAAATTACATTCAGCTGATTCTGCTGATGGAGCCGTTTCTTTATTTGGAACAATTTCAGCTGAATAATCACTTTTTCATTTACTGCACACACTGCTGCCAACTTTGAGCCACATTTGCTGAGATTGTATCTTCTCAAAGGTTACTTAGCTCCTCCAGCTCGACCAGCCTGACTGCTTCATCAGACCGGCAAGATGTTTTCATGACCGTGGCAGCGATTCTTATTTCTAATAGATTAGATTTGCAGGACATCACCTGCTGTAAACTTCGATAACAATCAGGAGCCAGTGATGAGGAATGCTTAAACTTGCATGGCAGGACAAAAGGTAGCTAAGAGTCTACATTGCGGATCCAACAGAGACCATGTTCAGTGAATTATTGGTATCTCATCAGTATCGGCCATGAAATTCTCTTGTCCTATCCTCACTTTTTTAAGCTCATCTGTTATTTATCTGATTCTGATTCATCTGAATTTGTTTAGTGTTTAGTTTACATCATTTAGGCAGCATATGAACCAGGTTTTCACATTTTTTTGTAAACATCCGTCTCTGTTTTGTGTCTCAGGTACACCTGCCCCTTTGTAGAGAAATTCTCTATAGACATCGAGACGTATTACAAACCAGATACTGGAAATCAAGTGGACGTCTTCAACATGTCTGCTGCTGAAAAGAGACAGAGGACTGTAGGTGAGTCTGTCATCACACACACACCCTCAATGGAAACTCCCAGAGTGCACTCTTATCAGTTTGAGCCTCTCGGATCGACCGGCCTGTTGTCGTCTCCTTACAAGTCGAGGATCGGGAGTCCAGTATGAACAGGATTCCTTATTGCAGTAAGCACAATCTGGTTCAGTGAACATACCTGACTGTTGTTTAAAGAAGGGGTTTTAATATACGAACAGCTGTCTTCATGTTTTCGAACCACAGACTGTGACAGCTGTTATGTTTGTGTTCTCTGCAGGAGGAGGAAGTTTCCCCGCAGCTCTTCACTTTCCATGAAGCCGTCTCTCAGCTGGTGGAGATGGAGGAGCAGGTTCTGGAGGACCACCAGGCCGTCTTCCAGGTACAGCACAGCCTGCATTTTAAAAACAGCAGCGCTTCATAAATTCACCGACAGCAAATCACATCACTGGTCCCATAGCTCTGATGCAGCTGAGCCAATCACAGGGAAGCAGGACAACAACTCAACAAACAAAGAGAGCCAGTTGATGAAGTATGAAGAGAGAAAAAGTCCACAGAGGCAGGAAGTTGTTGTTCTGGATGAGTGGATCAGTTACAGGACTTTGACTCAGAGCACCAGGTTCAGCTTCAGTGTGAAACTTTGATGACCTCTAATGTTTCACCATCAGAAGCAACGTCCAGTTTATCAGTTTAAAGTATTGGTAATGTGTGTTTGCCCTCTAGTGGACAGAAAGTATAACAACCACATGCTGCTGGCATTAGAAATGAATCAGCCCACTGGTATGTGTGCAGAGTAGAGGCAAAGATCATAATTTGAGTTGAAACAAATAAGTAAATAAAAAATATGCTTCATGTTGAACACGAGCAACAACAAACTAAAAATGATCTCTGAACCATCAGAAGACCTCACACCTCGTTTTAACTTCAATCTTGGGTTCAGGTTTGCTAGTTTATCCCATAGTGAGTTTTTAGGGCTGATTTGGTTAGTTCTGCCTTTTTTTTCTTTACATTATTCTAAAGAACATTAGCTTGCTTTATCTTTTCTTAATTTTATTTGACTGAATTGCTTGAATGGAAGGATGTCCATGATATAAGCCTGTGGCCTCTTGACACATCTCTGATTTTTACCACCTTTTTTTCAGTCGTAATTTTGTGCAAATAATCAAAATACTCACAATAACTGATTTAAAAAACAAAACTAACACCACCACTGCTAAAAAGTTCAAAAGAGGGTCATGATGTGCCGGAATTTAAAACTCAGGAGACTGTTTGCGGGTAGCACTCTCACAGAAATAAACCCCAATGAACGATTGATTTCTTTACACAATTTAGTTCTCAGTTTGTTCCTGTTCTCTTCATCAGTCTCACATTAAACAGTGTGAGCAGCACAGAAGGTGTTTAAGTTCAGTCTGTACCTACAGGAGTCCATCCGCTGGCTGGAGGATGAGAAGGTGCTGCTGGAGATGACGGAGGAGGTCGACTACGATGTCGAGTCGTTTGCGACTCAGCTGGAACAAATCCTGGACCAGAAGATCGACATTCTCACTGAGCTGAGAGGTAAAAAGATCAGCTGTGATCAAATCTGTCTGACTTTTTATTTTACCTTCATACCTTGAAAACTGACTGAATTTTCCTTTTTTGGTGAACTGTTACTTACATAAAAGTTGCTTCTGTAACAGACAGATGAAGACGCCATGTTGAGTTTTTAGTGTCTGAAAAGGGCTTCAGAGATGTTGAACTGGAGTGTTTCTGTCGAGTCGTCGTCACCTGTGCTGTTCTCTCTTCTTTCAGATAAAGTCAAGTCTTTCCGCTCTGCCCTCCAGGAAGAGGAACAAGCCAGCCAACAGATCACCCCGAAGAGGCCTCGTGCACTATAGACACACACACACACACAGATAACAGATATTTCACTGTAATGTTGACTTGAGAAAGGTGAAGACCTGCCGCCGAGCAGGTCGCTGTTGACGAACGAGCTGATGGAGCTCAGCTGTGATTTAATGACTTACTGTCTCTCTGTGCGTTTCTCCTCAACCTCTTTGCTGTACAGGCTGCCGTCGCTTCCCATCATGCATCCGTCCACCTGTGAAACCAAAGAGCAGACCGTCTTTGCTCTTCCATCCTCCTGTGAAGTGTGTCCACAAGGTTTTGTATGTGTGATCAGTCACAAGTGCTCCATTTTAAACAAAAAATGAAAAAAAGGTGAATATTTATTTGTTTTAAATACACTTTTATAGGGTCAATCACAGCTTCTCTTCACTTTGGCCAATTTTATAAACAACTTTTTGCCATTTTGTGCAATATTTGGAGGCTTTTCTTCCTGTTCTTCCCTTTGTTTCAGCTCGGGGGCAAACAGGGCGGTTTGTGTGTAAAATGAGCCAATGTGTGTTTGTTGTTGATACTGTGTGTAATATATGTTTGACTGAGAGGAAGCTTAAAACAAAACGTATCATGCATTACATAAACTGACCTAAAGGGGGCACTGTAATCAAAGACAAAGCAGCTGATCCAGAGTGTCCCATGCAACAATTAAACAAGCAGTCATTTTTAATTTGCCAAAATAAAGAAAAGTTACTTCTTGTTGCTGTACTTGTTTTTATTTATTCTGTAATCACTTTATTTAAATTGCTATGATTATGATAGAAGTCACTGCAGACGGCCTGTGGCACTTTACACTTAATGAGAACTCATAAACTCTTAAATTAAGTTAATATTTCTTTAATAATTTGTGGGGCAAAAATGTTTTAGTTCTGACGCCTTCTTACACGGCGCCAAAACTTTTAACTTTTAACTTTTAACTTTCTATTTTTTTTCTCAGAGTTAAATAAAAAATACACAATTACGATGAAATTTAGATCTCAGTGAAATCCATGATGTGAACTGGGAGGGCTGAGGTGAGTTAGTTTTCAGTGCACATTAATCAAACAGGAAGAAACACTGCATGTGATGGGATTATTTTCAGCTGTGGAGTAATACACAGTTACCAGGAGGAATCTGCAAAAAACAGAATATCTGGAATAATATATATTAAAAAAAAATAAAAGAACATGTATTGTGATGAAAACAGCCAATTTAAGTCCACATTTGTGTTTAAGAGGGAAAACAAGCTACAAGCAGCTTCATCTGGAGACACAAAAGGCTCCATACTATCAACTGAAACTCAACTGTTTGGTCACGAGTGCTTCAAAGTAGATCATTAACTGTGTGAGACAACTATTTATACAGCAGTTTGAATCTTTATGAGAGTTTAGTTTGATAACGCCGGACTGTTAGCTGTTTTTAACCAGGAAAGGAAAAGTGAACAGAATCACAGGAAGAGTTAGAGAAACATCAGCAAAGACTGAGGAGCCAAGAAATATTTTAAAAAAAACTTTGTTTTCAAATGTGGAGCAGGTTTTAACTGGGGCTTTGATGTAAAAGAGGAAACAAAGTTCAGATTCACAGAGCTGCTCCTCGTCCTGGACTGAGTCAAAGGTTGATAACCGCTCCCTCTTCGCTCTGATATCTTGTTTCCTCAAATTAACTTTAGTCATCGGTAAGTGAAGCTCAGACAGTCGTTGTCACTGAGAGGTGAAATGGAGCAGAAAGCAGTTCAGCTGGACCAAGAAATAATTTCTTGTCCGATCTGTTTGGATCTACTGAAGGATCCAGTGACTATTCCCTGTGGACACAGCTACTGCAAGAACTGTATTAAAGACCACTGGGACACAGAGGATGAGAGGAGGATCTACAGCTGCCCTCAGTGCAGGAAGAGCTTCACACCGAGGCCTGCAGCTGCTGAAAAACACCATGTTAGCAGCTTTTAGTGGAGGAGCTGAAGAAGACTGGACTCCAAGCTGCTCCTGCTGATCTCTGCTATGCTGGACCTGAAGATGTGGCCTGTGATTTCTGCACTGGGAGGAAACTGAGAGCAGTTAAGTCCTGTCTGGTCTGTCTGGCCTCTTACTGTGAGAAACACCTCCAGCCTCATTATGATGTGGCTCCATTAAAGAAACACAAGCTGGTGGAGCCGTCAGAGAAGCTCCAGGAGAACATCTGCTCTCGTCACTGATGAGGTGATGAAGATGTTCTGTCGTACTGATCAGCAGTGTATCTGTTATCTCTGCTCTGTGGAGGAACATAAAGGCCACGACACAGTGTCAGCTGCAGCAGAGAGGACTGAGAGGCAGAGAGAGCTGGAGGGGAGTCGACACAACATCCAGCAGAGAATCCAGGACAGAGAGAAAGATGTGAAGCTGCTTCAACAGGAGGTGGAGGCCATCAATGGCTCTGCTGATAAAGCAGTGGAGCACAGTGAGAAGATCTTCACCCAGCTGATCAGTCTCATGGAGAAAAGACGCTCTGATGTGAAGCAGCAGGTCAGATCCCAGCAGGAAACTGAAGTGAGTCGAGTCAAAGAGCTTCAGGAGAAGCTGGAGCAGGAGATCACTGAGCTGAAGAGGAAAGACGCTGAGCTGAAGAAGCTCTCACACACAGAGGATCACAACCAGTTTCTACACAACTACCCCTCACTGTCAGCACTCAGTGAGTCTACACACTCATCCAGCATCAAGATCCGTCCTCTCAAGTACTTTGAGGATGTGACAGCAGCTGTGTCAGAGGTCAGAGACAAACTACAGGACGTCCTGAGAGAGACATGGACAAACATCTCACTGACAGTGACTGAAGTGGATGTTTTACTGTCACAACCAGAGCCCAAGACCAGAGCTGGATTCTTAAGATATTCATATGCAATAACAATGGATCCAAACACAGCACACACACTTCTGTTATTATCTGAGGGGAACAGAAAAGCAATAAGAATGAGTCCACAACAGTCTTATTCTGATCACCCAGACAGATTCACTATGTTGCTTCAGGTCCTGAGTAGAGAGAGTCTGACTGGACGTTGTTACTGGGAGGTGGAGTGGAGAGGAGGAGTAGTTGGTGTAGCAGTCGCATACAAGAATATCAGCAGAGCAGGGAGCACAGATGAATGTGGATTTGGATCCAATGACAAATCCTGGATTTTATATTGTTTCACAGATGATTATAAGTTTTATCACAACAAAGTCCAAACTCCCGTCTCAGGTCCTCGGTCCTCCAGAGTTGGAGTGTACCTGGATCACAGAGCAGGTATTCTGTCCTTCTACAGCGTCTCTGACACCATGACTCTCCTCCACAGAGTCCAGACCACATTCACTCAGCCTCTCTATGCTGGACTTCGGTTCTGCTTGTCTGGAGGCTCTGCCGAGTTTTGTGAACTCGAATAGACAGAAGTCATTTCAGCGTCAGTGGGTTAAATTGTGTTTCATTTCTTCAGACTTGTTGTGTTTCCATCATTGTTGCTGAGAGCTGATTGTTGTGGCATTTCTTCACTGCACACAGATCACCTGTCAATCAAACATCGTGGGCGGTACTTTGACGTCTTCTTGTTCTGTAAATGTTGGACTTTCTTCAGGCGGCGCCCCTTCCTGTGTCTGTTCAGCCACGGAGGCTCTCGCTGCTCATGATGACTTCAGTTCACATGATCATAATCAATAAGGAGATGCTTTATTATTTCCTTGTACATAGCTGAGATTCTGCTCCAACAAACTGATTGTGTGGATGAAGTGAATGAAATCATTGAACAAGAGACGTTTAACAGACTTTACTGATGGCACGCGTGAACAAACTCGAAAGTGTGTCCATGTTTTGCTGTTTTGAACAAAGGACGGTTCAGATTTTGATTCTCTTCATATTTTGTTCTGTTCACTAATTCTTCCATATTTTGAGGAGAAAGGAGCAATAAGACTCAATAACAAGGAGGATGAAAGGAAATAATGCAACAGACTGTTTATCAGGTCACACATGCTGAAATTTAAAGATTAAGTTGATTTGAAAACGTTATCAGTCGTTTGTAAAGACAGAAATCAGCCAAAAATCTACACACGTTGTTTATGTTAAGATCAAATTTCATTTTAAAAGTCTGGATAATATCGTACATTTAAGCAGAGACACTGTGATGTAACATGCTATTTAAATATTCAATTTAAGAGGACATTTATGTTAAGATTACTGTTATTGATTGTATCTGAGTTGGTATGTGAAAATAGAAGTGAACAATAAAGTCATGTCCATCAGTATCTACAGTATCTGGTGTTATTATCAATAAAGGAGCAGCTCATCAAGACTTTTCTTCCTCATGCTCCTTTTTGTTTCAGTTTGTTTAGGCAGAGAAAAAAATCAGCTGGTGAAGATCTTTCTCTTCTTCTTTACATTCCTTCATCAAAACTACAGAGTGCGTCTTGAACTGTGTGTTAAAAACCTAAGTGCAATTTTCTCTCAGTTTTTCGTATTCGGCTTGTAGAAACAAATACGAAGATATATCCATCAGTATCTACAGTGTCTGGTGTTACCATTAACAAAGGAGCAGCTCATACATATTTTCTTCTTCATGCTCCTGTTTGGTTCATTGAATGTGTGGAAGTGTAACCTGGTGGTTAGGATACTCAGAAATAAAGTCTCACTCAGGTTTGTGATCGCTCTCTAACATGTTTAAATGTTCATGTCTTCTTTGTTGTTTTCTGAGTGTTACATACGGTGACCATATGTCCACGTTGTTTGAAGGACAGTCCCCATTTTCAAACGAGCGCTTTGTTGTTTTGGAGGTGAATTTTAATGAGGTAACTAGACAATTCCCCGCCGGGAAATCGCGAGAGTGGGCTGTGCGCTTTGCCCCGTGACGAAAAAGCAAATATGGCATCAGCAAAGTTTCCTCACCATCAAGCGGGAAAGGCCTTAAGGAACACACACATCAAGTTTTGTGGTCCTAGCTTCAGAAATGTGGAAATGGCAGCGAGTTAAAAAAGGGTGCAGCTTTGAGATTGCTCCTCCCGATTTACATTGGAGCAAATGGAGCATTTGAGAGCTACTCTTGTTGGTTAGCGGTCAATAATTCAAAAACAGTAAATCCTACCGATAAAGTCGACACACTGGGAGAAAGAAGACAAGTGTGGCTACAACTCTGGAAAATATCACTGTTTTTGGGGCTAATTTGTGGCCAGGATCGTCACGGAAAGAGAACATTTCGGAGCAAATTTTTGAGTCTCTCTCACTCTGTCAGTTGGCCCTCTCCACTCTGCTGCACGAACATTCCGCCATACACAATCATTGAAAACCCTGAATTTTTCCAAAATCACTCACTGTCATTCAAGGATCACAGTTCAAAAACTACACATCATAGCAAAAAAGTTCAAATACAACTTAAATACTCAGGACTTGTGCCTACATTTTAAAGCTGAAATGGTCTTTCTATGTGAACGTATGCCAGAGCAGGAGATGTTTGAAAAACGTCGCAGATTTGCGAGTTTTTTGACCTCATCCCATTCATTCCTTATGGGAAGTGTCTCGCAGCTGTTCGTGTCTTACGACGCAAAAGATTTATATTCTAGAAAACTGAATTATAGCATACAGAGTCCGATCAAGCCGCACATTGAATGAGTGAAAAAATGATCGTTTAATGTAATTTAAATGTTGGGAAATATACTGTGTGTGTGCGTCTGTGTGCATGTGAGAGCACGCTTAAGCAGCTCTGTGTGTGTGTGTCTACATGTCGCTCTGTCTGTCTGTCCGTCTGTCTGTCTGATGTGTGTCTCCTGTCTGTCTTTCTGTCTGTCTGATGTGTGTCTCCTGTCTGTCTGTCCGTCTGTCTGTCTGATGTGTGTCTCCTGTCTGTCTTTCTGTCTGTCTGATGTGTGTCTCCTGTATGTCTGTCTGTCTGTCTGTCTGTCTGATGTGTGTCTAGTGTCTGTCTGTCTGTCACTCTCTCTCTTGGCCCAGCTGTTTTTGGTTGCTAGGTGACTGTTGGCAAGGGCCGTAGCAACGGACTGTGAGGGAGCTGATTTGAGAGCAATTTCTGCCTCACATCTAGGACGTCAAACTAGTGCTATTTGGTCAAAATCATACATGATATCGACAATTTTTTTTCACGATCGAGCCAGAAAGGCCTTAAAGAACACACTCATTAAGTTTTGTGGTCCTAGCTTCAGAAATGTGGAAATGGCAGCGAGTTAAAAAGGGTTGCAGTTTTGGAAATCCTTCTCCCGATTTACATTGGAGTAAATGGAGCATTTGACAGCTACTCTTGTCGGTTAGCGGTCGATAATTCAAAAAACGTAAATCCTACCGATAAAGTGGACACATTGGGAGAAAGAAGACACGTGTGGCTACAACTCTGGGAAATATCACTGTTTTTGAGCCTAATTTGTGGTCAGGATCGTCACGGAAAGAGAAAATTTCGGAGCAAATTTTTGAGTCTCTCTCACTCTGTCAGTTGGCCCTCTCTGCTCTGCTGCACGAACATTCCGCCATACACAATCATTGAAAACCCTGAATTTTTCCAAAATCACTCACCTTCATTCAAGGATCACAGTTCAAAAACTACACAACATAGGAAAAAGGTTCCAATACAACTTAAATACTCAGGACTTGTGCCTACATTTTAAAGCTGGAATGGTGTTTCTACGTGAACGTATGCCCGAGCAGGAGATGTTTGAAAAACGTTGCAGATTTGCGACTTTTTTGACCTCGTCCCATTCATTCCTTATGGGAAATTTGTCGCAGTTTTTCGCGACTTACGTCGCGAAAAATGTATATTCTGGTGAGAAAAATAATAGCACACCCCATGCAATCAAGCCGCACGTTTTGATATATTTTTTGTTTGTGTGCGCTCAACGGTGCGGGGCGAGTTAGCGACAGAATAAATAATAAAAAGAGGCGCGAGCAATAATAATAGTGGGCTGTGCTCTGCACAGCCCACTATGGACACTATGGACACCATAGCTCTGCTATAGAGGTGTCCATAGTGGGCTGGCGAGCACAGCCCACTAATTAACGATTATCAGGAATCATTTTAAATCATGATAACTAATAAGATCCAATTTATATCATACCACCTCGGGGCACCACCCTTGAAGAGGGAAAAAGATAGCCAATTCACCAAATTAGTTTCAGAAAAAGGTCCTTAACTGTCAGTTTGTGACTCTGATTAATATTTAACTTAATAACTACAAACAAAATTACCATAGCAGCTAATAATGGTTGAAGGATTTTGGAGTTCTTGACAGAGTAGAGGCTGGTAACTTTCACTCTTGTATAATATTTAATAGAGTCATTAAACAGACTTTAATGACGGGACATGTGAACAAACTGAAGCTTTAACTCATGAATAAACAAATGTGAACAAAGTCTTTTCTCCTCTTCTTCATTCAGGGTTTCATACAGAGCTGACGGAGAACATGTCAAACTAACATGAGAAAATAATTGAGGCAGTTTTACCCCTGAAATAACACAAAGTTCAGTTTTCATGTTCCTCTCTAAAACAGCTTCGTCACAGAGAAATGAGATGGATCTTTTTACAAAGAACATTTTGTTTGTGCTCAGAAAACAAAAATTGTTTTAAAAAAAACATTGAGTTGTAATAATCATTCAAGGAAACCTTTACTGAATATATTTGTGTGATTGTTATTAGACATTACAACACTGCAGCACAAACCTCCAATGAACTGCAACTCTCCCGTGTCGTCCATCTTCCTCCGTGTCATTAAACCTAATCACATCAATTAGGAAGATATTCTGTGATTCATCGACATTTTTTCAAACATTCAACTTTCCACTCTAAATGTTAAGATTAAATTTGTAATGAAAAAACAGCATTTCAGTCAGAACACAGGAAGAATAGACGTATCTTCACTGGTGGTCTTGGACTTTTTTCTATCCTGCTGTGTTTCACCGACAAAACTCTATCCAAAGAGCCTCGCCGCTGTAGCATGGCTGATCAAATGACACATACACATGTACGGTCCAGCTGTTGCTTCCTCAACCTGCACTACATCTTTACTGGATTTCTGAGTTTCCTGAATATATTTCAAAATTATGCATCAATGAATAAAATGTACTCTTAATATGCATCACACTTATTTAACTTATTAGAAAGAACTTTTGTATATTAAGGGAATAGCCAAGGTTCAGGCTTTATGGAACCAACTTTGTCATTTAAAAAAAGAGAGAAAAAAACAAAACTCATGATAAAAAAAAATGATAACATAAGGTAAAATAAAACCCAAACATCCTTCACTTTCATTGTTGATATCTCACTACAGAACCATTTTAAGACCTCACCTGAAACTCTGTTCCTGATTCATCATCAGCCTGCTCTACATTTGTAGCTTCATGCTGCTGTTTTTCCTGTGTGCAGTGATTCATGGTTACTGGCCAGTAACTCAATAGTTTAACCCTTGTTATTGTTAATATTGGTTGAAAGACTAGAGGAGACACGGTTAGCTTTATTACTACCCACGAAACTTATACTTAACACCCGTTATGTTTTACACAGTAGAAGACTCGTGATATTACGCTAGGCTAGCATGTTTGCATGTGTGTGGGACCACATCCACTTGTCTTCAAATCGACCAGCAAACATTACAGAACCCACAGTAAGTTAACTTTAATACTGGCCTACGTTCACTACACTAACACCTTAATAACACTTTACCATAGTAGAATGAGTGTTAATGTTGGACTAGGAGGCTTGCATTGTGTGGGTAGATAACTAACAAACAACAGCCTAGCAGCTAGGCTACTACTTACTCTCTGGGTGGTGAAATCGCTTCGGATGTCTCTTTTCATTTTCGATGGCATTTTCTATATACAAAGCAGACACACGGGCAACAATGTTGAGACCAAACGAAATACTGATGTGAGGATTTACATTCATGATTTCCTGGTGGATTTACGTCAGCACACTCTGCAACAGCCAGCGTGATATCTTACCGTCAGTCCAGCTATCTTGCAGCAACTCTGCCACACAGCGCATCTTCTTCACGAGAGGTGACGAGAGGGGCTTTGATCCCTTCATGTGCTGAGTATGTGATGACCCTACAGCCAATAAAATCGCAGCATATCTAAACTTGTTGCCTTGCAGGTTACACTGAAGATTGCTATGAGAGGGCACGTCTGAAAAATAGTTCTCTACATATGCTTAATGCTACAAATGAGTTCGCGAAAAATATTATATTCAATGCATTATGTAAAAAAAAGTTTCTTATATAAAAATATATCAAAATATTGGTAGGACAGCTCTGTCTTTCCCAAACCGTGGTTGTGACTTGTCCCTATGGTCTCTATGAAAACTTACACCATTGTCTAAATGTTAAGATGATATTCGTATTGTTAGGATTTATACATTTTCATTATGCCCCACCGACCTCTTAGTATGTCCCCCTATGACCCCGGCCTACTAAATACTGCCTATGACTGCCCGTGACTCCCCTTAACAAACACACTACTCATGAAACTACACGCACATCATTCATTGCTCATTAAATTATGACGTCTGCCACACTGTGACACATATAGATTGTCTTTTCCCATCTTTTCCTGTTATCTCACATTATTAAGAGTTGCACATATCCTGCTGACTGAAATGGTCAGAAGCGAACAGAACATATTCACTTATCCCTTTCACACAGGAAGAGGCCTCCAAGGCCAGCGATATCACCTCCCAAATCCCTTATGCGTATGAGACAGTGAAGGCGCCATAAACAAAGGCAGATAGCGGGGAACAGGCAGTTGAGGCCAGGAACAATTTGTTTTCTTCAACAGGTTGACGACTCCAGGAATCATGGTTCGTGTGCTGAGAAACTGGGACCAGTTTGTGCACCAACGATGGGAGGGCTAAAGTCTAAACCACGGTTTCTCCCCACCTTTTTTCTTGACTGTCCAATAATAGTACTCATTCTATCTATATGATTGACCAATGATAATTCAACACATACATTGTGACAGCAATATATAATGTATTACATGCTGAAATTCTGCATCTTTTTCTGGGCGACTGGTTGCTTGGCTTTTGCGGCCTGCGATTTTTCAAACAGAGAAAGACCTTGATCAAGCTTTTTTTGCTTTTGCTTAAATGATACAATTCCCTTATTAAATAGTTAACAGTACGTCGTAGTCTGTCTTCTATATTGGTCTGTCTACTTTCACCTCTCAAACAAACGAACACGCCTGACAGTATTGAAAAAATTGCATTTCAATCAGAACAAATGAAGAATAAACGTATCTTCACTGGTAGTTTTGGACTTTTTCTATCCTGCCGTGTTTTACCGACAAGACTCTGTCCAAAGAGCCTTGCTGCTTTAGCATGGCTGTTTTAGGGCTTCAAAGTAGATCATTAACTGTGTGAGACAACTATTATACAGCAGTTTGAATCTTTATGAGAGTTTAGTTTGATAACTCCCGACTGTCAGTCAGCTGTTTTAACCAGGAAATGAAAAGTGAACAGAATCACAGGAAGAGTTAGAGAAACATCAGCAAAGTCTGAGGAGCCAAAGACAATTTTACAACTAAAAACTTTGATGCTTTCAAATGTGGAGCAGGTTTTAACTGAGGCTTTGTTGTAAAGAGGAAACAAAGCTCAGATTCACAGAGCTGCTCCTCGTCCTGGACTGAGTCACAGCTCGATCAGCCCTCCCTCCTCTTCCTCCTCTCACACAGCAGCTCCACTCTGTCACTAGATATCCTTGTCCCCTCCCCTTCAGATCTACAGTTTGTGGATGGGTGTAACTGAGCAGACGGGTTTCATTCACGGCACAAACACACCCTGTTCAGATCAGAGCTCAGACTAGTTCCAGTTATCAGGAAGTGAAACTCAGACAGTTGTTGACACTGAGATGAGAAATGGAGCAGAAAGCAGTTCAGCTGGACCAAGAAATAATTTCTTGTCCGATATGTTTGGATCTACTGAAGGATCCGGTGACTACTCCCTGTGGACACAGCTATTGCATGAAATGTATTAACGATCACTGGGACACAGAGGATGAGAAGAGGATCCACAGCTGCCCTCAGTGCAGGAAGAGCTTCACACAGAGACCTGAGCTGCTGAAAAACACCATGTTAGCAGCTTTAGTGGAGGAGCTGAAGAAGACTGGACTCCAAGCTGCTCCTGCTGATCACTGCTATGCTGGACCTGAAGATGTGGCCTGTGATTTCTGCACTGGGAGGAAACTGAGAGCCCTCAAGTCCTGTTTGTTCTGTCTGGCCTCTTACTGTGAGAAACACCTGCAGCCTCATTATGATGTGGCTCCATTAAAGAAACACAAGCTGGTGGAGCCGTCAGAGAAGCTCCAGGAGAACATCTGCTCTCGTCACGATGAGGTGATGAAGATGTTCTGCCGTACTGATCAGCAGTGTATCTGTTATCTTTGCTCTGTGGACGAACATAAAGGCCACGACACAGTGTCAGCTGCAGCAGAGAGGACTGAGAGGCAGAGAGAGCTGGAGGGGAGTCGACACAACATCCAGCAGAGAATCCAGGACAGAAAGAAAGATGTGAAGCTGCTTCAACAGCAGGTGGAGGCCATCAATGGCTCTGCTGACAAAACCATGGAGGATGGTGACAGGATCTTCACCCAGCTGATCCGTCTCATGGACAAAAGACGCTCTGATGTGAAGCAGCAGGTCAGATCCCAGCAGGAAACTGAAGTGAGTCGAGTCAAAGAGCTTCAGGAGAAGCTGGAGCAGGAGATCACTGAGCTGAAGAGGAAAGATGCTGAGCTGAAGAAGCTCTCACACACAGAGGATCACACCCAGTTTCTACACAACTACCCCTCACTGTCAGCACTCAGTGAGTCTACACACTCATCCAGCATCAAGATCCGTCCTCTCAAGTACTTTGAGGATGTGACAGCAGCTGTGTCAGAGGTCAGAAACAAACTACAGGACGTCCTGAGAGAGACATGGAGAAACATCTCACTGACAGAGACTGAAGTGGATGTTTTACTGCCACAACCAGAGCCCAAGATCAGAGCTGACTTCTTAAGATATTCATGTGAAATCACACTGGATCCAAACACAGCATACACACAGCTGTTATTATCTGAGGGGAACAGAAAAGCAACATTCATGAGACAGCAACAGTCTTATTCTGATCATTCAGACAGATTCACTCAGTGGCTTCAGGTGCTGAGTAGAGAGAGTCTGACTGGACGTTGTTATTGGGAAGTGGAGAGGAGAGAAAGACCTTTTGGAGTAGTTGGTGTAGCAGTCGCATACAAGAATATCAGGAGAGCAGGGGACTCAGATGAATGTAGATTTGGATTCAATGACAAATCCTGGATTTTATTTTGTTACACAGACTGTTGTGATTTTCATCACAACAAAGTCCAAACTACCGTCTCAGGTCCTCAGTCCTCCAGAGTTGGAGTGTACCTGGATCACAGTGCAGGTATTCTGTCCTTCTACAGCGTCTCTGACACCATGACTCTCCTCCACAGAGTCCAGACCACATTCACTCAGCCTCTCTATGCTGGACTTCGTCTTGGCTGGTCTGGAGACTCTGCTGAGTTTTGTGAACTTAAATAGACAGAAGTCATTTCAGGGTCAGTGGGTTAAATTGTGTGTCTCATATTTTCAGACTTGTTGTGTTTCCATCATTGTTGCTGAGAGCTGATTGTTGTGGCTTTTCCTCACTGCACACAGATCACCTGTCAATCAAACATTGTGGGCGGTACTTTGACGTATTCTTGTTGTTCTGTAAATGTTGGACTTTCTTCAGGCGGCGCCCCTTCCTGTGTCTGTTCAGCCACGGAGGCTCTCGCTGCTCATGATGACTTCAGTTCACATGATCATAATCAATAAGGAGATGCTTTATTATTTCCTTGTACATAGCTGAGATTCTGCTCCAACAAACTGATTGTGTGGATGAAGTGAATCTGTTCATGAAATCATTGAACAAGAGTCGTTTAACAGACTTTACTGATGGGACGTGTGAAGAAAATGGAAAGTGTGTCCATGTTTTGCTGTTTTGAACAAAGGATGGTTCAGATTTTGATTCTGTTCATATTCTGAGGTGTGGGGCAATTCGTCTGTGACTCGTACTAAACCTTTGTATGTGTCAGAGAAAAGAGTAAAAAGACTTAATAACAAGGTGGATGAAAGAAAACACAGCAACAGACTGTTTATCAGGTCACATGTGATGAAATTTAAAGGTTTAGGTGATTTGAAAACATTGTCAGTCGTGTCCAAAGACAGAAATCATCTGAAAATCTACAGAGGTTGTTTTTATTATGATCAAATTGAATTTCCAAAGTTTGTATGATGTCGTAAATTAAAGCAGAGAAACTGTGGTGTAACATGCTGCTCAAATATTCAATTTAAGGGGACATTTATGTCAAGATGACTGTTATTGATTGTATCTGAGTTGATTTGTGAAAACGGAAGTGAACAATAAAGTCATGTCCATCAGTATACAGTATACGTTGTTATTATTAAGAAAGGAGCAGCTCATAGAGGTTTTTCTGCTTCATGCTCCTTTTGTTTATTTAGTTTAAGTAGAGAAAAAAATCAGCTGAAGAAGATCTTGCTCTTCTCATTAACATTTCTTCAACAAAACTACAGAGTGCTTCTTTAACTGTGCATTAAAACCAAGGTGAAATGTTCTCTCAGTTTTTCTTATTCGGTTGGTAGAAACAGATACGAAGATATATCCATCAGTCTCTATAGTATCTATAGTATCTGGTGTTATTATTAATGTGTGGAGGTGTAACCAGGTGTTAAAGCTACTCAGAAAGAAATTCACACTCAGGTTTGGGATTGCTCTCTAACATGTTTAAATGTTCATGTGTTCTTTGTCGTTTTCTGTTGAGTGTTACATAGGGTGACCACACATCCGCGTTTTGAAGGACAACCCCTGTTTTCAAAGGAGCGCTATGTTGTTTTGGAGAAGTCAGAATTTTGATACTTAGAATTTTAATGAGGTAATAATACAATTCCAGATATATATTGTTTTACACTGCCTCACCGGGACACCATATATTGTACTTTATGTAACATTAATAGGGAGTTTCAGATTAAATTTTGCTATCAATAATAATGAATGATTATCAGGTATAATTTTTAAACATGATAACTAATAAGATCCAATACATATTTTATCACCTCGGGGCACCACCCTTGAAGAAGGGAAAAGATAGCCAATTTACCAAAATAGTCCAAGAAAAAGGTCAGAAACTTTCAGTTTGTGACACTGATTAATATTTAACCTGATCATTACAACCAATATTGCCATAACAGCTATTAATGGTAGAAGGACTTTGGAGTTCTTGACAGAGTACAGGTTGGTAACTTTCCCTCTTGTATGATATTAAATAGAGTCATTTAACAGACTTTAATAATGAGATTTGTGAACAAACTGGAGCTTTCAATCATGAATAAACAAACGTGAACAAAGTCTTTTCTCCTCATCTTCATTCAGGGTTTCGTACAGAGCTGACGGAGAACATGTCAAAAACTAATATGAGAGAATAATTGAGGCAGTTTCCTCTTGAAATAACACAAAATTCAGTTTTCATGTTCCTCTCTAAAACAGCTTTGTCACAGAGAAATGACCTTGGATCTTTTCACAACCAACATTTTGTTTGTGTTCAGAGTCAATATACAGGATTTATTACTGAGACCCTGGTGTCAAAAATTGTTAAAAAGACATTGAATTGTAACAATCATTAAAGAAACCTTTTACTGAATATATTCATTAGATTGTTATCAGACATTACAGCACTGCAGCAACAACCTCAAATGAACTGCAACTCTTTCATGTTGTCCATCTTCCTCTGTGTCATTAAACCTAAATGCACCAAATAGGAAGATATTCTGTGATTCATGGACATTTTTCAAACATTCAACTTTTCACTCTAAATGTTAAGCTGATATTCGTGATGAAAAAATTGCATTTCAGTCATAAGGCATGAAGAATAGATATATCGTCTTGGACTTTTTCTATCCTGCTGTGTTTCACCGACAACACTCCTTCCAAAGAGCCTCGCCGCTGTAGCATGGCTGATAAAATGACACGTACACATGTTGAGTTACTGTCCAATTGGATTTATTCCACAGCACAAACAATGGTAGAGAGAGCCGGGGCCGGGCAGAAGAGGTGGTCCGATGTATGAACCAGGAGACATCGGTACTGAATCCTCTGTCTGAAAAGTCAAAATCACTCAGAGGAGTCATTCTAATACTGGTGTTGTTAATCCAGCACACAGTGTCGTCAATTAAAGGATAAATAGTTTCCCATCATTCAAAAAGATCTTTATGTTCGTCTGTGTACAGCTGCTGACAGACTATAGAGAAACACTTTATTTCAAACACCCCTTGTTTCGATTTAAAAGCAAATTAACACAATAAATTGCATTGTTTGAAACACTACTGTGTTTGTAGTTGTAATCAGTTATGACAACCAATGTCCATTGAAGCATCTGCAACATTTATAAACAGTAAGTGGATGCTTTAAAAAATACACATCATGAAAGTTGTGAATAAATCCGTATAGGAAGGTTTAATACGGTTTAAGAGAAATGATTATAACCAGGTTGCATTTGGCTGTCAGGTATGAATTGTCTATAATCGAATTAAGGATTCTGAATGATTAGTTGTTAATCATTATTGATGAAGAGTTCAGGAGTCTCTCAGTCAGAGGAATGAAGCTGAATCTTTCTCCAGATGGCCTCAGTTGAATTGTGGGTAATTTAGGAACCGTGTTTAGTTAAAGAAGAAGGACTGTGTGGAATAAACAAGTTGATATCTCTGCTTCTGCGGTGTCCATTTTGAACATTTGTTTTTAAAGTTTCCATGAAATGAGTCCACCAGCTTTCCAAAACCTGATCAACAAAAAGATGATCAATTAATTATTTGTCTCTCTCCATTCAATCAAAATTTTTACTACCAATCTGCTAATTGATTAATTGATGTCGACAATTAAAATGAAAGATAGTTGCAGTCCTCCTTGCAACAGTCCAGTTTAATTCATTTTTTTTATTTTTAAATATTTTCTCAGTCTTGTTACTGTTCACAAAACATATGATAATAACCACTGACCACCAATGAATTATTGCACTCAACTTCAGAAGCAGCTGATCTGGTTCATGCTCGTCCATTTGGATTCACAGATAATTAATAACCTCTCTGATGATTTTTGTTTCAACACATCGGAAGCTTGAAATGCTGCTTTGGTTCAGGATGAGATTCTGAAACTCAACTATTTTCTCACGAGCGCTTCAATGTAGATCATTAACTGTTTGAGACAACTTTTATACAGCAGTTTGAATCTTTATGAGAGTTTAGATTGATAACTCCCGCCTGTCAGTCAGCTGTTTTTAACCTGGAAAAAAAGTGAACAGAGTCAGAGGAAGAGTTAGAGAAACATCAGCAAAGCCTGAGGAGCCAAGAAATATTTTGCAACTATAACCTTTGGTGTTTTCAAATGTGGAGCAGGTTTTAACTGAGGCTTCGATGTAAAAGAGGAAACAAAGTTCAGATTCACAGAGCTGCTCCTCGCCCTGGAGTGAGTCAAAGCTCGATCAGCCCTCCCTCTTCTTCCTCCTCTCACACAGCAGCTCCACTATGTCACTATATCTACTTGTTCCCTCCCCTTCATACCTACATATTGTGGTTGTTCTTCACAGCACAAACACATCCTGTTCAGATCAGAGCTCAGACTTGTTTCAGTCATCAGGAAGTGAAGCTCAGACAGTCATTGTCACTGAGAGGTGAAATGGCGCAGAAAGCAATTCAGCTGGACCGAGAGACTTTCTCTTGTCCGATCTGTTTGGATCTACTGAAGGATCCGGTGACTATTCCCTGTGGACACAGCTACTGCAAGAACTGTATTAAAGACCACTGGGACACAGAGGATGAGAAGAGGATCTACAGCTGCCCTCAGTGCAGGAAGAGCTTCACACCGAGGCCTGAGCTGCTGAAAAACACCATGTTAGCAGCTTTAGTGGAGGAGCTGAAGAAGACTGGACACCAAGCTGCTCCTGCTGATCACTGCTATGCTGGACCTGAAGATGTGGCCTGTGATGTCTGCACTGGGAGGAAACTGAGAGCAGTTAAGTCCTGTCTGGTCTGTCTGGCCTCTTACTGTGAGAAACACCTCCAGCCTCATTATGATGTGGCTCCATTAAAGAAACACAAGCTGGTGGAGCCGTCAGAGAAGCTCCAGGAGAACATCTGCTCTCGTCATGATGAGGTACTGAAGATGTTCTGCCGTACTGATCAGCAGTGTATCTGTATTTTGTGCTCCATTGATGAACACAAAGGTCATGACACAGTGTCAGCTGCAGCAGAGAGGACTGAGAGGCAGAGAGAGCTGGAGGGGAGTCGACACAACATCCAGCAGAGAATCCAGGACAGAGAGGAAGATGTGAAGCTGCTTCAACAAGAGGTGGAGGCCATCAATGGCTCTGCTGATAAAGCAGTGGAGCACAGTGAGAAGATCTTCACCCAGCTGATCCATCTCATGGAGGAAAGACGCTCTGATGTGAAGCAGCAGGTCAGATCCCAGCAGGAAACTGAAGTGAGTCGAGTCAAAGAGCTTCAGGAGAAGCTGGAGCAGGAGATCACTGAGCTGAAGAGGAAAGACACTGAGCTGAAGAAGCTCTCACACACAGAGGATCACAACCAGTTTCTACACAACTACCCCTCACTGTCAGCACTCAGTGAGTCTACACACTCATCCAGCATCAATATCCGTCCTCTCAAGTACTTTGAGGATGTGACAGCAGCTGTGTCAGAGGTCAGAGACAAACTACAGGACGTCCTGAGAGAGACATGGACAAACATCTTACTGGCAGTGACTGAAGTGGATGTTTTACTGCCACAACCAGAGAACAAGACCAGAGCTGACTTCTTAATGTGGCGACACGAGGGCTATTACTACGTTATACACCAGATACCAACAACGCCACCTTGGGTTAGGGCCCAAGGACCCGTACTAAAGGTCAATTATTACCTTCAAAACGAAAAGGACACTCAGGTTCGTTCACTCAGGGAGGGAGAGAGAGACGGCGTTCAATGATCATATACAATATTTTATTTATTAAAAGATAAGCACAAGATTGGCAATGCAACAGAAAGAAGGGAGCCCAACCAAAAAGGGGGACGTAGGCTGAGGCTTACCGGCTGGGAGAGGGGTTTGGTAGGGGAAGTGACATCCAAAAGAAAAAGGAGAACACCCCACGCACACAGCAAAACGTGACGTGAAAACAAAGAAAATCTTAAAAAGGGATCACACAGCACACAGGGGACCACCACCACCCAGGAGGACCACCACCACCACCGTCAGCCTTCAGCACTAAAGGGGAGAGGAAAACACGATTAAAAGGGCTCAAATTTAAGGACAAAATCTTTTATAATGCGTGCCCACACATGTAAATTATCAATTAATAAACTGAAAAGTGTTAAATTAGATTAATAAATCAACCCAACAAACAAAAGAAACAAGTCTCTGGCCAGAGATATCAACTCAACAATTAACCAGTTTTAACAGTTTTAACTCAAATTGATCAAATTAACAACAGAAATTCAACCATTAAACAGGGAATAAATAAATAAACAATTAAACCAAACCTTGCCAGATTGCACTTAAGACACACACACACACACGCAGAATTACAGTTTTAGTGAGTGGCTGAGAGTTCTAGCAAACTCGTTGCATCCAGTACGAGTGACAGCCACACACACACGAAGCAGCACCGCACTTAGCAGCAGGAAACAGGCTGACCACCGGCGGCTGACCGGACCAGAGCCAGGCCGTCGGAGCAGCAGCAGCAAAGCAGCAGAACAGCGGCGAAGCAGCAGAACAGCGGCAGACAGCGGCGAAGCAGCGGTAGCAAGGTAGCAGAACAGCGGCGAAGCAGCAGAACAGCGGCAGACAGCGGCGAAGCAGCGGTAGCAAGGTAGCAGCGGTAAAAGCCGTGATTAATCAGCTGTGCTCGCAGCTAACGTTAGCATTAGCTTAGCGTTAGCGTTTCAGTTCCAGCTATAAGTCAGAGTGCATTGGCATCCCTCCCAAAGAGGGAGAGGGGTGAAGAAACCAAACGTAGCAGGGAAGACAGCCACCATGCAGCACACAACCAGCAGACTGTTAGAGGGAGAGGAGCAGAAGAGGGGCTTAGCACCTGGCTACAGCAATAAATGGCAGAAGCATGTCATCACTCACCAATGCTCTGGTTGCAGCAATAAACAGCCCCTGACCGGTTGGCTCGACCGCGGTGAAGACGCCAAGTCTATTAGGGAACGACGGTTTTAATTAAATGAAACACGGACGAATATACAAAAAACAGCACGGCAATGTGCGCTTACCTGTGCTCGGGCGCTAGCGGCACATACGACGACCCGGAAGTAGGCGGGCCGAAAAGGCAGGAAGCGAGAGGTCAGGAGGGGGGACACGGCCTACTTTTATCCCCTTGGGAAGAGCAGTGATTGGCTAATAAGCCAGAGGGACCGTGATGCAGCCAAACTAAGTCTAATAAGGCAGTGGTGCCTCATACCACTACATTAAGATATTCACGTGAAATCACACTGGATCCAAACACAGCAAACACATATCTGTTATTATCCGAGGGGAACAGAAAAGCAACATACATGAGACAAGAACAGTCTTATTCTGATCACCCAGACAGATTCACTGTGTGGGAGCAGGTCCTGAGTAGAGAGAGTCTGACTGGACGTTGTTACTGGGAGGTGGAGTGGAGAGGAGTCGTAGTTGGTGTAGCAGTCGCATACAAGAATATCAGCAGAGCAGGGAACTCATATGAATGTGAATTTGGATCTAATGACAAATCTTGGAGGCTATTTTGTTCCATGGGTAGTTATAACTTTTATCACATCAAAGTCAAAACTCCTGTCTCAGGTCCTCGGTCCTCCAGAGTTGGAGTGTACCTGGATCACAGTGCAGGTATTCTGTCCTTCTACAGAGTCTCTGACACCATGACTCTCCTCCACAGAGTCCAGACCACATTCACTCAGCCTCTCTATGCTGGACTTCAGTTTAGCTGGTTGTCTTTTGGAGACTCTGCTGAGTTTTGTGAACTCAAATAGACTGAAGTCATTTCAGGGTCAGTAGGTTAAATTGTAGGTTTCATTTCTTCACACTTGTGTTTCCATCATTGTTGCTGAGAGCTGATTGTTGTGGCATTTCTTCACTGCACACAGATCACCTGTCAATCAAACATTGTGGGCGGTACTTTGACGTCTTCTTGTTGTTCTGTAAATGTTGGACTTTCTTCAGGCGGCACTCCTTCCTGTGTCTGTTCAGCCACGGAGGCTCTCGCTGCTCATGATGACTTCAGTTCACATGATCATAATCAATAAAGAGATGCTTCAATATTGTGCTTGTACATAGCTGAGATTCTGCTCCAACAAAATTTTGTGGATGAAAATTTTAAAAATTTTAAAAATTTTCACCATGGCACCTCATCAAGAAAACTCATTACAGGAGTGAACAAAGACAGAAATAATTTATTGATTCTGTTTGAATTGTGTGATGAATCACATACATGGTGTTTGTCAATTAAAAAGATATTTTTTCAAGTCAACAAAGTTTCAGTTTGTCGTAATTAAAATAATATTTCATGTAATTTTGTGTTAAAGCGCTCAGTGAACTGCATTGTCTCATTCTAAACCAACATGGGGCCAACTAGGCTCAGAAAAGGCCATAAAAAAGGTGAAAATCACACTAAACCTGCCCCTTGAAAAAAAAAATCATCATACAGCCACAGTGTCTGAGCCTCTCAAACAGCAGCAGCATCTCAAAACAGGAGAACGACACTTACCTGCACAGGTAAGCAAGCGAGCTCAGCCGGTTTTGATACGATATGTAACTGACTTATGTGGTAGGATTTAGTTCAATAAAGTTGGGAATATATTCACAGATTCAAACTTCCCGGATCAAGCGAAACATTGTTAAAACATAAATGACAACTCTTTCCTATTGTAATAAGGTAGACAACGAGCTACGACCCTATTTTCATCTAAACAAGTGGTCCTCCGGGTTGGACATTAACATCGGTCTCTATGGTCAGCCGTCTGTGAGACAATGGCGCAGGGACCATCTACAAAGTGCAACACTGAAAACAGATACTACAAAAAATATTCAATAATTTCACTGTTATAAAGTGTAATGTCCTCAAGATCACTCCATGCATCAATGGTCTCCTGATGGTTATTATACAATTGTTTGTTTTGTAAAATATTACTTTGCCATACTTTTGGGGAATTTCTATTGGGAGAAATATTCAATAATTTTACTAATATTCAGTGAAGTGTCACCAAAATCACCTAACCCTAACCATACTTTTAAAATAAAGTTTTCTAATGTAACATTTACTTGATATTGGTATTAAAAATGTTTTAATACATGATCCATATCTTATTATAAATTAGGATGTTATGGTATCAATCTGAAAGGTAAAACCATAAAATTTTACTCAGTGGTCTTTGTGCCCTGTCGCGTGGCCTTGGTGCCCCCAAAAAATAAAAAAGTGAAGGCCAAATGGCCTTGTCCCTAAAATGACGGAATTCCAAGGCTGGTTAGGACATGACATCACTAACGACACTGTCGTCTTTACAATGACGTATTTTCACAGTCTGATGTTTCATTAGTTTGATGACAAACCGACAGACATCGTGTGTGATTCATGACACAATTCAAACATGATTAATAAATTATTTGTCTCTCTCCATTGGATCAACATTTTTACTACCAAACAGCTACTAAATTAATTGATATTAAAAATTATAATTTCAGTCCTGCTTGCAACAGTGCAGTTTTATTAATTCTTTACATTTTAAAATATCTTCCAGTCGTCTTACTGTTCACAAAACATATGATAATAAACATTAAAACATAAATTATTGCACTGAACTTCAGAAGCAGCTGATCTGGTTCATTCTCGTCCCTCTGGATTCACAATTAATTAATAACTTGTCTTTTGAGTTTTGTTTCAACACATCTCAAGATTGAAATGTTGCTTTGGCTCAGGATGAGATTCTAAAACTCAGCTGTTTAGTCACGAGTGCTTCAAAGTAGATCATTAACTGTGTGAGACAACTATTATACAGCAGTTTGTATCTTTATGAGAGTTTAGTTTGATAACTCCCGACTGTCAGTCAGCTGTTTTTAACCATTAAATGAAAAATGAACAGAATCAGACAAAGAGTTAGAGAAACATCAGCAAAGTCTGAGGAGCCAAGAAACATTTTACAACTAAAAACTTTGATGTTTTCAAATGTGATGCAGCTTTTGACTGGGGATTTGTTGTAAAAGAGGAAATAAAGTCCAGATTCACAGAGCTGCTCCTCATCCTGGACTGAGTCACAGCCCAATCAGCCCTCCCTCTTCTTCCTCCTCTCACACAGCAGCTCCACTCTGTCACTATATTTTACTTGTTCCCTCCCCTTCAGATCTGCAGTTTGTGGTTGGCTGCAACTAAGCTGACATGTTTCATTCACTGCACAAACACACCCTGTTCAGATCGGAGTTCGGACTAGGTTCAGTTATCAGGAAGTGAAGCTCAGACAGTCGTTGTCACTGAGAGGTGAAATGGCGCAGAAAGAAGTTCAGCTGGACCACGAAATAATTTCTTGTCCGATCTGTTTGGATCTACTGAAGGATCCGGTGACTATTCTCTGTGGACACAGCTACTGCAAGAACTGTATTAAAGACCACTGGGACACAGAGGATGAGAAGAGGATCTACAGCTGCCCTCAGTGCAGGAAGAGCTTCATACCGAGGCCTGAGCTGCTGAAAAACACCATGTTAGCAGCTTTAGTGGAGCAGTTGAAGAAGACTGGACTCCAAGCTGCTCCTGCTGATCACTGCTATGCTGGACCTGAAGATGTGGCCTGTGATTTCTGCACTGGGAGGAAACTGAGAGCAGTTAAGTCCTGTCTGCAGTGTGTGGCCTCTTACTGTGAGAAACACCTCCAGCCTCATTATGATGTGGCTCCATTAACGAAACACAAGCTGGTGGAGCCGTCAGAGAAGCTCCAGGAGAACATCTGCTCTCGTCAGGATGAGGTGATAAAGATGTTCTGCCGCACTGATCAGCAGTGTATCTGTTATCTCTGCTCTGTGGACGAACATAAAGGCCACGACACAGTGTCAGCTGCAGCAGAGAGGACTGAGAGGCAGAGAGAGCTGGAGGTGAGTCGACACAACATCCAGCAGAGAATCCAGGACAGAGAGGAAGATGTGAAGCTGCTTCAACAGGAGGTGGAGGCCATCAATCACTCTGCTGATAAAGCAGTGGAGCACAGTTTGAAGATCTTCACCAAGCTGATCCGTCTCATGGAGAAAAGATGCTTTGATTTGAAGAAGCAGGTCAGATCCCAGCAGGAAACTGAAATTAGTCGAGTCAAAGAGCTTCAGGAGAAGCTGGAGCAGGAGATCACTGAGCTGAAGAGGAAAGATGCTGAGCTGAAGAAGCTCTCACACACTGAGGATCACAACCAGTTTCTACACAACTACCCCTCACTGTCAGCACTCAGTGAGTCTACACACTCATCCAGCATCAAGATCTGTCCTCTCAAGTACTTTGAGGATGTGACAGAAGCTGTGTCAGAGGCCAGAGACAAACTACAGGATGTCCTGACAGAGACATGGACAAACATCTCACTGAAAGTGACTGAAGTGGATGTTTTACTGTCACAACAAGAGCCCAAGACCAGAGCTGACTTCTTAAGATATTCATATGAAATCACACTGGATCTATACACAGCACACACACGTCTGTTATTATCTGAGGGGAACAGAAAAGTAACAGTCATTAGACAACGTCAGTCTATTGCCAGTCCCCCTGACAGATTCACTGCGCAGCAGCAGGTCCTGAGTAGAGAGAGTCTGACCGGACGTTGTTACTGGGAGGTGGAGATGAGAGGAGGAGCAATTGGTGTTGGAGTCGCATACAGGAACATCAGCAGAGCAGGGAGCTCAGAGGAATGTTTATTTGGATCCAATGACAAATCTTGGTCATTATATTGTCTCAAAAACAGTTATAACTTTCAGCACAACAACATCCACACTCCCGTCTCAGGTCCTCGGTCCTCCAGAGTTGGAGTGTACCTGGATCACAGTGCAGGTATTCTGTCCTTCTACAGTGTCTCTGACACCATGACTCTCCTCCACAGAGTCCAGACCACATTCACTCAGCCTCTCTATGCTGGACTTCGGCTTGGTTTTGGGACCACTGTTGAGTTGTGTAAACTCAAATAGACAGAAGTCATTTCGGGGTCAGTTGGTTAAATTTTGTGTTTAATTTTTTTCTAAGGACATGCTTCATTATTTGCTTGTACATAGCTGAGATTCTGCTCCAACAAACTGATTGTGTGAATGAAGTGAACCTGTTCATGAAATCATCGAACAAGAGTCGTTTAACAGACTTTACTGATGGGACGTGTGAACAAACTGGAAAGTGTGTCCATTTTTTGCTGTTTTGAACAAAGGACGGTTGAGATTTTGATTCTCTTCATATTTTGTTCTGTTCACTAATTCTTCCATATTTTGAGGAGAAAGGAGCAATAAGACTTATTAACAAGGTGGATGAAAGGAAATAATGCAACGGACTGTTTATCAGGTCACACATGCTGAAATTTAAAGATTAAGTTGATTTAAAAACGTTATCAGTCGTGTGTAAAGACAGAAATAAGCAAAAAATCTACAGAGGTTGTTTATGTTAAGATCAAATTTCATTTTAAAAGTCTGGATATATCGTACATTTAAGCAGAAACACTGTGATGTAACATGCTATTTAAATATTCAATTTAAGAGGACATTTACGTTAAGATTACTGTTATTTATTGTATCTGAGTTGATATGTGAAAATAGAAGTGAACAATAAAGTTATGTCCATCAGTATCTACAGTATCTGGTGTTATTATCAATAAAGGAGCAGCTGATACAGTCTTTTCTTCTTCCTGCTGCTGTTTGGTTCATTGACTGTGTCGAAGTGTAACCTGGTGGTTAGGCGACTCAGAAATAAATTCTCACTAAGGTTTGGGATTGCGCTCTAACATGTTTAAATGTTCACATGTTCTTTGTTGTTTTCTTTTGAGTGTTACATGTGGTGACCGTATGTCCACATTGCTTAGGGACAGTCGGCATTTTCAAATGAGCGCTTTGTTGTTTTTGGAGGTGTCAGAATTTTGATACTTGAATTTTAATGAGGTAATAATACAAACCCAGAAATATATTGTTTTACACTGCCTCGCATGGGGCACCATATATGGTACTTTATGTAACAATAATAGGGTGTTTGGGATCAAATTTGGCTAGCAATAATTATGAACGATTATCAGGAATAATTTTCAATCATGATAACTAATAAGATCCAATTTATAGAATAGAATAGAATTACTTTAATGATCCCAGACTGGGAAATTTTTTTGTTACAGCAGTAGTGGGTCAGCAAATAAAACACTTAAAACACATAAATAGAATCCAATATATACATAGTGTATATATACAGTGCACAGTGTGCTATAAACAATAATAATATATACAACAAAACAAAATATGCAAAATATACTATAACAATAATAATATATACAACAAAACAGTAGAGAGACCAGAGTTCTCTGTCAGGCAGAGGTGAGAGAGTTATTATATAAAGTGATGGATTGTGGCAGGAAAGATTTCCTGTATCTGTTGCTTCGACAGCGAAGCTGAAGCAGTCTTCCGGAGAAGGTGCTCCGCTGTCTGACCAGTGTGAGTTGGAGAGGGTGGAGAGGATTATCCATGATGGATAACAGTTTTTTCAGTGTCCTCCTCTCCACCACAGCCTCCAGAGTGTCCTGTTTGCAGCCAATCACAGAGCCAGCCTTCCTGATCAGTTTGTTGAGTCTGTTGGTGTCGCTGGCTCCAATGCTGCTTCCCCAACAAACCACAGCAAAGAAAAGTACACTGGCCACCACAGACTGATAAAAGATCTCCAACATCTTGCTGCACACGTTGAAGGATCTCAGCTTCCTCAGGAAGTAAAGTCTGCTCATACCCTTCTTGTAAACAGCTTCAGTGTTAGATCTCCAGTCCAGTCTGTGGTTGATGGTAACACCCAGGTACTTGTAATCCTCCAACGCCTCCACATCCTTTCCCAGAATGCACAGAGGTTGGAAAGCCGTCTTCCTCTTCTTCCTGAAATCTATCACCATCTCTCTGGTCTTGCTGATGTTCAGCCGCAGGTGATTCTGTCCAGTCCACTCCACAAAGTTGTCTACCAGTGCTCTGTACTCCTCCTCCTGTCCCTCACTTATACACCCAACAACAGCCGAGTCGTCAGAATACTTTTGCAGGTGACACGACCCGGTTTTGTACTGAAAGTCGGTGGTGTATAAGGTGAACAGAAAAGGAGACAGTACAGTCCCCTGTGGAGCTCCTGTATCACTAACCACCACATCAGACAGAACACTGCCCATACGGACAAACTGTGGCCTGCCTGTCAGGTAGTCAGTAATCCAGGAGATCATTGTGTTGTCTACACCCATCACCCGCAGCTTCTCCCCCAGTAGCAGTGGCTGAATGGTGTTAAAAGCACTAGAGAAATCAAAGAATGTGATTCTCACAGTGCCTCCTCCACCATCCAGGTGCGAATGGGCTCGTTGCAGCAGGAAGATGACAGCGTCATCAACTCCCAAGTGGGGCTGGTAAGCAAATTGCAGAGGGTCTAGCAGGGCTCTCACCTGCGGCCTCAGGTTGGCCAAAACCAGTCTCTCCAGCACCTTCATGACGTAAGATGTGAGGGCCACTGGTCGATAGTCATTGAGGTCTGATGGTGTCGACTTCTTTGGAACAGGAACCAGGCAGGAAGTCTTCCAAAGCACCGGTATTCTCTCCTGACCCAGGCTCAGGTTGTAGAGGTGTTGTAGGATAGGAGACAGCTGGCTGGCACATGTCTTCAGGATCCTGGGGCTGATACCGTCAGGACCTGAAGCCTTCTGCTGGTGGAGTCTCTCCAGCTGTCTCCTAACCTGGCCTGCAGTCACAGTCATGCGGGGGAGGCTGCTGGTGTCTTCAGTGGAGGACGAGGAGGTGGAGGAGGAGGTGGAGGAGAAGGAGGTAGAGGAGGAGGAGGTGGAGGAGGAAGAGGTGGAGGAGGAAGAAGAGGTGGAGGAGGAGGAGAGGTGCTGCACAGGAGAGCTCACAGCAGGGGAGTGAGGGGGGAGAGGAGGAAGCATTTGGGGCAGTGAGGGTGTGTGGGGGTCTGGAGGTGTCAGGGAGACGACAGAATGCTGTGAGCTGAACCTATTGAAGAATCTGTTCAGCTCGTTTGCCCTCTCCAGGCTGCCCGATGACTGTCTGCCGCTCACCTTACACCCAGTGATCTGCTTCATACCAGTCCACACATCCCTCACATTGTTCTGCTGGAGTTTGGCCTCCAGCTTCCTCCTGTAGGCATCTTTACAGGCCCTCAGCATATCCCTGAGTTCATGCTGCACTCTCCTCAGTTCTTCCCTGTCTCCAGACCTGAACGCCCTCTTCTTCTTGTTAAGAAGGGCTTTCAGGTCATTGGTGATCCACGGCTTATTATTAGGGAAGCAGCGTACAGTCCGGGTTGGCATGGTGGTGTGTTCACAGAACCTGATGTATTCTGTGATGCAGTCGGTCATGCTGTCCAGATCCTCTCCATGTGGCTCAACAAGTGCATCCCAGTCTGTCGACTCAAAGCAGTCCTGTAGTGCGTCAGCAGCCTCCTGAGTCCACCTCCTCACGCTCCTAGTGTGGACAGGCTGCCGCTGAACAAGAGGCATATACTTAGGGGTCAGCAGAACCAGGTTGTGGTCAGATCTTCCAAGAGGGGGGAGGGCTGTGGGACTGTATGCATCCTTAGCATTTGCATACAACAGATCCAGTGTGTTACAGTCTCTGGTGGGGCAGTCAACATACTGGTGAAATGTTGGAAGGGTTTTATCCAGTGAGACATGATTAAAATCCCCAGTGATGACAATAAATGCGTTAGGATGCTGCGTCTGTATCTGGGCAACAGCGGAGTGGATGACGTCACAGGCCAGCGCTGCATCAGCTGAAGGAGGAATGTACACACCGATAATGATGGCGGATGTGAACTCCCGGGGCAAATAATAAGGCCTCATCCCCACAGTCAACAGTTCAATGTCCGGGGTACAGAGACGTTTCTTCACATGAACATGTCCGGGATTACACCACCTCTCACTCACGTACAGTGCAATCCCTCCTCCTTTTTTCTTTCCGCTGCTTGTCACGTCCCTGTCCGCCCGAACAGTGCTGAAGCCGGGAATCGCCACGCTGTGGTCCGGGATGTTTGAGTGAAGCCATGTCTCCGTGAAACACAACACACTGCATTCACGATATTCACTCTGAGCCTTTATCAGCGCGGCGAGCTCGTCCGTCTTGTTTCCCAGAGACCTCACGTTTCCCATGACGATCGCCGGTACAGCCGGTCTGTGTCTCCTCCTCTTCACCCTCCGTTTCACTCCGGCTCTGCAGCCACGGCGTCTCCTCCGCAGCTCCTTCAGGACCTCAGGCCTGGCTCCGGGTAGCAGTGCAGGTTTACACAGCGCAATCAGCTGGTCGCGTGTGTAAACAATGCGCTCAGTGATGCGCTCCTGACCCTCCGTTGCTAGGGCTAGCAAAAACATCTCAAAAACATAACAAAAAGTGCCGTAAAAGTTCAAAAAGAAAAAAAAAAGAAAGGTGTTCGTCCTCTCCCAGTCTCCGGAGAAGAGCCGCCAAAAGTTCAGCGAAAACCAGAACACAAACACAACACAAATACAACAAAAACTACGAAAAAAACTTAAAAACCCACGGGAGCTGCTGTTACAGGCTGCCACCTAGTACGGCGCCATAGCAAAAATACCAGTTAAGTCTCTCTCTCAATCCCTGTAACATTTTTGCATTATACATTTTATATTATATCGCCTCGGGGCACCACCCTTTAAGAAGGGAAAAGATAGCCAATTCACCAAATTAGTCTCAGAAAAACTGAAAACTGTCAGTTTGTGACTCTAAGTAATATTTAATTTGATAACTTTCCACTAATATTACCATAGCAGCTAGTAATGGTCGAAGGATCTGAAGTTCTTGACAGAGTAGAGGCTGGTAACTTTCACTCTTGTACAATACTAAATAGAGTCGTTTAACACACTGTAATGACTGGACGTGTGAACAAACTGAAGGTTTAAATCATGAAAAAACAAACGTGAACAAATTGTTTTCTCCAAGTCTTCATTCAGAGCAGACGGAGAACATGTCAAAAACTAATATGAGAGAATAATTGAGGCAATTTTTCTCTTGAAATAACACAAAGTTCAGTTTTCATGTTCAGAATAGAAGAGCATTTGTCAGTGGTAATTAGACAATTAAAATAAATGATACTTGCAGTCCTGCTTGCAAAAGTCCAGTTTAATTCTTTTTTTTTATTTTTAAACATTTTCCCAGTCTTGTTACTGGTCACAAAACATATGATAATAAACATTAGAAAATGAATTATTGCACTCAACTTGAAATGCAGCTGATCTGGTTCATTCTCGTCCTTCTGGATTCACAGATAATTAATAACTTGTCTTGTGATTTTTGTTTCAACACATCTGAATCTTAAAATGCTGCTTTGGCTCAGGATGAGATTCTGAAACTCAACTGTTTTGTCACGAGTGCTTCAACAGCGTTTCCCCCAGTATTTTCTGAGACAGTGGGTATGTAATATTTATACTTATGTCATAGGCTACTTAGGGATTTTTTTTTTCTCTGGTTATAATGCTCTCACACAGCCATCATGAACTCTAATATTGTAAAGAAATGCTATTTTTATTATTTGTTTCAAGAGAGGAGTTATCTAAGTCAGAGTCCTGCACGGGTGAAAAATAATGTACTGTGTCGGACACAGATGCAGGACATGTGGACGCCTGGAGAGGTGGATCGGGTTTTACGATTGCCATTTTCAAGGCGTCACTTATCATCAGTCATTATTAGCGACACAAATGATAAGCATTTATATTTCATATGAGCTCATTCATGCGTGCTTGTGCCCTCCCAGAACTCATTCCCTCTACGCTGTCTTACTTTCACTTTTAAAAATTGCATCCATCCAATTTTCCTTCGTGCGTCGGTATCAATTTATACCGGGTCAGCTCGGGTGCGGAATGTAAGTTGTGTCAGAAAACTGGTCAGATGCGGTGACCCATGCAGGATTCCACTCTAAGTGACCATTTTAATCCTCTAGCTAATTATCAAGCGAAATATCCCACATGCTAGTTAACGTCAAAGACTGCGGTGGAAGATGACAGTAAAATATTTCCTTTCTCTGACACTGGATTTATTTACGCCTGAATTTGAAGGTGTGGCGGCTTTTAATTTGCCGTGACGGTGCGCCACAGTCAATTACATGTAGGGGAAACCCTGTTCAAAGTAGATCATTAACTGTGTGAGACAACTATTAATCAGCAGTTTGGTTTGAATTCTTTATGTGAGTTTAGTTTGATAACTCCAGACTGTCAGTCAGCTGTTTTAGACCAGGAAATGAAAAGTGAACAGAATCACAGGAAGAGTTTAGAGAAACATCAGCAAAGTCTAAGGAGCCAAGAAATATTTTTTGACTAAAAACGTTGATGTTTTCAAATGTGGAGCAGGTTTTAACTGAGGCTTTGTTGTAAAATAGGACACAAAGTTCAGAACCGAGCAGCTCCTTGTTCTGGAATGAGTCAAAGGTTGATAACCGCTCCCTCTTCTCTCTGATATCTTATCTTGTTTCGTCATATTAACTTTAGTCATCGGTAAGTAGAGCTCAGACATTCGATGTCACTGAGAGGTGAAATGGCGCAGGAACGAGTTCAGTTGGACGAAGAAATAATTTCTTGTCCGATCTGTTTGGATCTACTGAAGGATCCAGTGACTATTCCCTGTGGACACAGCTACTGCAAGAACTGTATTAAAGACCACTGGGACACAGAGGATGAGAAGGAGATCTACAGCTGCCCTCAGTGCAGGAAGAGCTTCACACCGAGACCTGAGCTGCTGAAAAACACCATGTTAGCAGCTTTAGTGGAGGAACTGAAGAAGACTGGACTCCAAGCTGCTCCTGCTGATCTCTGCTATGCTGGACCTGAAGATGTGGCCTGTGATGTCTGCACTGGGAGGAAACTGAGAGCAGTTAAGTCCTGTTTATCCTGTCCAGCCTCTTACTGTGAGAAACACCTCCAGCCTCATTATGATGTGGCTACATTAAAGAAACACAAGCTGGTGGAGCCGTCAGAGAAGCTCCAGGAGAACATCTGCTCTCGTCACGATGAGGTGATGAAGATGTTCTGTCGTACTGATCAGCAGTGTATCTGTTATCTCTGCGCTGTTGAGGAACATAAAGGCCACGACACAGTGTCAGCTGCAGCAGAGAGGACTGAGAGGCAAAGAGTGCTGGAGGGGAGTCGACACAACATCCAGCAGAGAATCCAGGACAGAGAGGAAGATGTGAAGCTGCTTCAACAGGAGGTGGAGGCCATCAATGGCTCTGCTGATAAAGCAGTGGAGCACAGTGAGAAGATCTTCACCCAGCTGATCCGTCTCATGGAGGAAAGACGCTCTCATGTGAAGCAGCAGGTCAGATCCCAGCAGGAAACTGAAGTGAGTCGAGTCAAAGAGCTTCAGGAGAAGCTGGAGCAGGAGATCACTGAGCTGAAGAGGAAAGACGCTGAGCTAAAGAAGCTCTCACACACAGAGGATCACACCCAGTTTCTACACAGCTACCCCTCACTGTCACCACTCAGTGACTCTACACATTCATCCAGCATCAAGATCCGTCCTCTCAAATACTTTGAGGATGTGACAGCAGCTGTGTCAGAGGTCAGAGACAAACTACAGGACGTCCTGATAGAGACATGGACAAACATCCTACTGACAGTGACTGAAGTGGATGTTTTACTGTCACAACCAGAAAACAAGACCAGAGCTGACGTCTTAAGATATTCATGTGAAATCACACTGGATCCAAACACAGCAAACACACATCTCTTTTTACCTGAAGGAAACCGAAGAGCAACATACATGAGACAACATCAGTCTTATTCTGATCACCCAGACAGATTCACTGCCTGGTCCCAGGTTCTGAGTAGAGAGAGTCTGACTGGACGTTGTTACTGGGAGGTGGCAAGGAGAGGGAGAGTAGTTGGTGTAGCCGTCGCATACAAGAATATCAGCAGAGTAGGTAGGTCAGATGAAAGTGGTTTTGGACTAAATGACAAATCTTGGATGTTATATTGTTCCACAGACAGTTATAAGTTTTATCACAACAAAGTCCAAACTCCTGTCTCAGGTCCTCGGTCCTCCAGAATTGGAGTGTACCTGGATCACAGAGCAGGTATTCTGTCCTTCTACAGCGTCTCTGACACCATGACTTTCCTCCACAGAGTCCAGACCACATTCACTCAGCCTCTCTATGCTGGACTTTGGTTCTGCTTGTCAGGAGAGTCTGCTGAGTTTTGTAAACTCAAATAGACAGAAGTCATTTCAGGGTCAGTGGGTTAAATTGTAGGTTTCATTTCTTCACACTTGTGTTTCCATCATTGTTGCTGAGAGCTGATTGTTGTGGCATTTCTTCACTGCACACAGATCACCTGTCAATCAAACATTGTGGGCGGTACTTTGACGTCTTCCTGTTGTTCTGTAAATGTTGGACTTTCTTCAGGCGGCGCTCCTTCCTGTGTCTGTTCAGCCACGGAGGCTCTCGTTGCTCATGATGACTTCAGTTCACATGATCATAATCAATAAGGAGATGCTTCATTATCTGCTTGTACATAGCTGAGATTCTGCTCCAACAACCTGATTGTGTGGATAAAGTGAATCTGTTAATGAAATCATTGAAAAAGAGTCGTTTAACAAACTTTACTGATGGGATGTGTGAACAAACTGGAAAGTGTGTCCATGTTTTGCTGTTTTCAACAAAGGACGGTTCAGATTTTGATTCTCTTCATATATTGTTCTGTTCACTAATTCTTCCATATTTTGAGAAGAAAGGAGCAATAAGACTAATTAACGAGGTGGATGAAAGAATACACAGTAACAGACCGTTTATCAGGTCGCATGTGATGAAATGTGAAGATTTAGTTGATTTGAAAATGTTATCAGTCATGTGTAAGGACAGAAATTAGCTGAAAATCTACAGAGGTTGTTTATATTAAGATCAAATGTAATTTTAAAAGTCTGTTTGATATCGTACATTAAAGCAGAGAAACTGTGATGTAACATGCTGCTCAAATATTCAATTTAAGAGGACATTGATGTTAAGAAGACTGTTATTGATTGTATCTGAGTTGATTTGTGAAGATAATAATAATATAATATAAGTGAACAATAAAGTGATTTCCATCAGTCTGTTCAGTATCTGGTGTTATTATTAAGAAAGGAGCAGCTCATAGAGGCTTCTCCGCTTTCTGCTGCTGTTTGGTTGATTGAATGTGTTGAAGTGTAACCGGGTGGTAAATCTACTCAGAAATACATTCTCACTCAGGTTTGAGATCGCTCTCTCACATGTTTAAATGTTCACATGTACTTTGTTGTTTTCTGTGGATTGTTTTATAGGTTGACCACACGTCCGCATTTTCAGGGACAGTCTCTGTTCTCAAAGGAGCGCTCTGTTGTTTTGGAGATGTCAGAATGTTGATACTTAGAAATTTTATGAGGTAATAATACTAATTCAGATTGATTCAGACTGTTTCACACGGGGCACCATTTGTGGTACATAATGCTCAGTAATAGGGACTTTAGCTATCAATTTGACTATCAATAATATCATACAAATAATCAGGGTTCAAACTGTCAGTTTGTGACTCTGATTATCGTTGAACTTAATAACTACAACCAATGTTACCTTAGCAGCTATTAATGGTCGAAGGACTTTGGAGTTCTTGACAGAGTAGAGGTTGGTAACTTTCACTCTTCTACACTATTAAACAGAGTCATTAAACAGACTTTAATGATGGACGTGTGAACAGACTGAAGCTTTAAATCATGAATAAACAAACGTGAACAAATGTTTGTCCCCACGTCTTCATACAGGGATTCATACAGAGCTGACGGAGAACATGTCAAAAACTAATATGAGAGAATAACTGAGGCAGTTTTCCCCTTGAAATAACACAAAATTCGGTTTTCATTTTCAGAGCAGAAGAGTGTTAGTCAGTCAGTCTCTGTTCTTTCAGCTTTCCTCTCTAAAACAGCTTTGTCACAGAGAAATTGTTTTTATTTTTTTACAACAAACATTTTGTTTGTGCTCAGAGTCAATAAACAGTCCATGTAATATATGTTTGACTGAGAGGAAGCTTAAAACAAAATGTACCATGCATTACATAAATTGACCTAAAGGGGGCACTGTAATCAAAGACAAAGCAGCTGATCCAGAGTGCTCCATGCAACAATTAAACAAGCAGTTATTTCTAATTTGCCACAATGAAGAAAAGTTACTCCTTGTTGCTGTTCTTGTTTTTATTTACTCTGTAATCACTTTATTTAAATTGCTATGACTATGATAGAAGTCACTGCAGACGGCCTGTGGCACTTTACACTTGATAAGAGCTCATAAACGTGGGTTTTAAATAAATTAAGTCAATATTTCTTTAATCATTTGTGGAGTGAAAAAAAATGAGTTCTTGTGCTTTTTTCCACGATTCCAACTTTTTTCTCAAAGTTAAATAAAAAATACACATTTATGATGAAATTTAGCTCTGAGGGGGAGTAATATCCATGATGTAAACAGGTAGGGCTGAGGTGCAGCAGACAGACAGCAGAATATCTGGAATAATGTATAAAAAGTAAAAAATATGTATTGCAATCAAAACAGCAATCTAAGTCCAATCTAAGTCCAAATTTGTATTTAAGAGGGAAAAAAGCTACAAGCAGCTTCCTCTGGAGACACAAAAGGCTCCATACTACTTTTATCACACAACACTTGTAAAAACACTTTAATGTGGACAATTGGTGGAGTTACTCTTTAAGAAATCCAAACAGAGTTTTGTTCTACCTGGGTGTGATGATAATAAAAATCTGAAACCACATTTAAAATGTTCTGCCTCAAATTATCTAAAAGAATTAGAGAATGTAGTTTCTGGGCTTCCCTCCTCAAAGGTGTCAGCGTGTAGTTTGATGACAAAAGAATTCTGCGGAGGCAAGGCTGGGTGGAAAGATAGAGCAATCTTTATTAAAACAGAACCTAGAGCATTGAGTCCGGATCAGAAGCGGCCGCGTTCTGATATTATCAAATCTGTGGACAAAACAATGCCAAAATGCTTTGCCCTCTGCTCCATCAAAACCTCAGCCTTTGCTCTTAGGAGGTTTACCAAGTGCCCCCCCCCCCCCCCCGTCTCTACTCGTAGGAGCCTTCTTAAAGTCCCTTGGGCTGTACCTGCCTACTCTTAATTGGTCACTGTGGTGAGGGTCCATCTATCCAATCGACAGGAAAAGGATGTGGTCTATCTCCCTGCTCATCTCCCATGAAGGGCTAAATCTGTTACTGTCCCTCCTTGGGTCTTGTACTCCAAAATTACCTAAATGATCTCTCTATCCTTTTCTGGAGATGTACACTTTTAAATATCTTCTTCCATCTGACATAGGAGTCAGGCTCCGTTTTAGTAGTGGCCTTGTCTCCTGCTAACCTTTGACCCACACATAGCTGAATGCTGCCTCCAAGTTCCCATGGAGCTGTGAGCCCCGTATTGTCTACATTCCTTAACTCACACAAGGAGGAACAGCTTAAATTTAAACTGAGTTGAATTAAGGGCCCCAAATGTGTTGCAGTCCAGATACCTCAAGAACTTTAAGACTTCTGTAAAAATGTTTCATGGTTGATTGTTGATGAAGAGTTCAGGAGTCTCTCAGTCGGAGGAATGAAGCTGAATCTTTCTCCAGATGGCCTCAGTTGTATTGTGGGTAATGTAGGCACCATGATTTGTAAAGGAAGAAGAGTGTGTGGAATACACAAGATGATATCTCTGGTTCTGCTGCATCCATTTTTATCGTTTGTTTTTTAAGTGTCCATAAAATAAGTCCAACAGCTCTCCGAAACCTGATCAACAAAAAGATGATCAATACATTGTTTGTCTCTCTCCATTTGATCAACATTATTACTATCAAATAACTAATCAATTAACTGACGTCGACAATTAAAATAAATCACGGTTGCAGTCCTGCTTGCAACAGTCCAGTTTTATTAATTCTTTAATTTTTCAAATATTTTCCTAGTCTTGTTACTGTTCGCAAAACATATGATATTTAAAATTTAAAAAATGATTGCACTCAACTTCAGAAGCAGCTGATCTGGTTCATTCTCGTCCTTCTGGATTCACAGATAATTAATAACTTGTCTGATGAGTTTTGTTTCAACACATCTGCAGCTTGAAATGCTGCTTTGGCTCAGGATGAGATTCTGAAACTCAACTCTTTTGTCACGAGTGCTTCAAAGTAGATCATTAACTGTGTGAGACAACTATTAATCAGCAGTTTGAATATTTATGCAAGTTTAGTTTGATAACTCCCGACTGTAGGTCAGCTGCTTTTAACCAGGAAAAGAAAAGTGAACAGAATCAGAGGAAGAGTTAGAGAAACATCAGCAAAGTCTGAGGAGCCAAGAAACATTTTACGACTAAAAACTTTGATGTTTTCCAAATGTGATGCAGGTTTTAACTGAGGCTTCGTTGTAAAAGAGGAAACAAAGCTCAGATTCACAGAGCTGCTCCTCGTCCTGGACTGAGTCACAGCTCGATCAGCCCTCCCTCTTCTTCCTCCTCTCACACAGCAGCTCCTCTCTGTTATTACATTTCCTTGTTCCTGCCCCTTCAGATCTACAGTTTTGTGGATGGATGTAACTGAGCTGACAGGATTCTTCACTGCACAAACACACCCTGTTCAGATCAGAGATCAGACTGGTTTCAGTTATCAGGAAGTGAAGCTCAGACAGTCGGTGTCACTGAGAGGTGAAATGGAGCAGAAAGCAGTTCAGCTGGACCGAGAGACTTTCTCTTGTCCGATCTGTTTGGATCTACTGAAGGATCCGGTGACTACTCCCTGTGGACACAGCTACTGCAAGAACTGTATTAAAGACCACTGGGACACAGAGGATGAGAAGAGGATCTACAGCTGCCCTCAGTGCAGGAAGAGCTTCATACCGAGGCCTGAGCTGCTGAAAAACACCATGTTAGCAGCTTTAGTGGAGGAGCTGAAGAAGACTGGACTCCAAGCTGCTCCTGCTGATCACTGCTATGCTGGACCTGAAGATGTGGCCTGTGATTTCTGCACTGGGAGGAAACTGAGAGCAGTTAAGTCCTGTCTGCAGTGTGTGGCCTCTTACTGTGAGAAACACCTCCAGCCTCATTATGATGTGGCTCCATTAAAGAAACACAAGCTGGTGGAGCCGTCAGAGAAGCTCCAGGAGGACATCTGCTCTCGTCATGATGAGGTGATGAAGATGTTCTGTCGTACTGATCAGCAGTGTATCTGTTATCTCTGCTCTGTGGAGGAACATAAAGGCCACGACACAGTGTCAGCTGCAGCAGAGAGGACTGAGAGGCAGACAGAGCTGGAGGGGAGTCGACACAACATCCAGCAGAGAATCCAGGACAGAGAGGAAGATGTGAAGCTGCTTCAACAGGAGGTGGAGGCCATCAATGGCTCTGCTGATAAAGCAGTGGAGCACAGTGAGAAGATCTTCACCCAGCTGATCCGTCTCATGGAGGAAAGACGCTCTGATGTGAAGCAGCAGGTCAGATCCCAGCAGGAAACTGAAGTGAGTCGAGTCAAAGAGCTTCAGGAGAAGCTGGAGCAGGAGATCACTGAGCTGAAGAGGAAAGACGCTGAGCTGAAGAAGCTCTCACACACAGAGGATCACAACCAGTTTCTACACAACTACCCCTCACTGTCAGCACTCAGTGAGTCTACACACTCATCCAGCATCAAGATCCGTCCTCTCAAGTACTTTGAGGATGTGACAGCAGCTGTGTCAGAGGTCAGAGACAAACTACAGGACGTCCTGAGAGAGACATGGACAAACATCTCACTGACAGTGACTGAAGTGGATGTTTTACTGTCACAACCAGAGCCCAAGACCAGAGCTGACTTCTTAAGATATTCACGTGAAATCACACTGGATCCAAACACAGCATACAGACATCTGTTATTATCTGAGGGGAACAGAAAAGCAACATACACGAGACAACAACAGTCTTATACTGATCATCCAGACAGATTCACTGACTGGGAGCAGGTCCTGAGTAGAGAGAGTCTGACTGGACGTTGTTACTGGGAGGTGGAGTGGAGAGGAGAGGGAGGAGTTGGTGTAACAGTTGGTGTAGCAGTCGCATACAAGAATATCAGCAGAGTAGGGAGCTCACGTGAATGTGAATTTGGATCCAATGACAAATCTTGGAAGTTCTATTGTTACACAAACGGATATAACTTTTATCACAACAAAGTCCAAACTCCCGTCTCAGGTCCTCAGTCCTCCAGAGTTGGAGTGTACCTGGATCACAGTGCAGGTATTCTGTCCTTCTACAGCATCTCTGACACCATGACTCTCCTCCACAGAGTCCAGACCACATTCACCCAGCCACTCTATGCTGGACTTCAGTCTTATGGTTCGTGGTTGTGTGGAGGCTCTGTTGAGTTTTGTGAACTCAAATAGACAGAAGTTATTTCAGGGTAAGTGGGTTAAATTGTGTGTTTCATTTCTTCAGACTTGTTGTGTTTCCATCATTGTTGCTGAGAGCTGATTGTTGTGGCATTTCTTCACTGCACACAGATCACCTGTCAATCAAACATTGTGGGCGGTACTTTGACATCTTCTTGTTGTTCTGTAAATGTTGGACTTTCTTCAGGCGGCGCTCCTTCCTGTGTCTGTTCAGCCACGGAGGCTCTCGCTGCTCATGAAGACTTCAGTTCACATGATCATAATCAATAACGACATGCTTCATTATTTGCTTGTATGTGTCAGAGAAAAGAGCAATAAGACTTATTAACAAGGTGGATGAAAGAAAACACAGCAACAGACTGTTTATCAGGTCACACGTGATGAAATTTAAAGATTTAGTTGATTTGAAAACGTTATCAGTCGCGTGTAAAGACAGAAATCAGCAGAAAATCTACAGCGGTTGTTTTTATTAAGATCAAAATGAATTTTAAAAGTCTGTATGATGTCGTACATTAAAGCAGAGACACTGTGATGTAACATGCTGCTCAACTATTCAATTTAAGAGGATTTAAAAGAGAAACAACGAGAAGTTATGAACTTATTGATTAACATTTATGTTAAGATGACTGTTATTGATTGTATCTGAGTTAATTTGTGAAAATAGAAGTGAACAATAAAGTGATGTCCTTCAGTATCTACAGTATCTGGTGTATCTGGACATGTGAACAAACTGAAGCTTTAAATCATGAATAAACAAATGTGAACAAATTGTTTTCTCCACGTCTTCATGCAGGGTTTCATACAGAGCTAACAGATAACATGTCAAACTAATATGAGAGAATAATTGAGGCAGTTTTCCTCCTGAAATAACACAAAGTTTTATTTTCAGAGCAGACTGACTTTTGTTAGTCAGTCTCTTTACTTTCAAGTTACCGCTCTAAAACAGCTTCATCACAGAGAAATGAGTTTGGATCTTTTTACAAACATTTTGATTATGCTCAGAGTCAAGAAACAGGATTTATTATTTAGCCCCTGGTGACAAAAAAAGAATTGTATTGAATTGTAATAATCATTCAAAGAAACCTTTTACTGAATATATTTGTGTGATTGTTATTTGACACGACAACACTGCAGCACCAACCTCCAATGAACTGCAACTCTGCCATGTAGTCCATCCTCCTCTGTGTCATTAAACCTAAGTGCAGCAAATGGGAAGATATTCTGATGTTAAGATGATATTTGTAATGAAAAATTGCATTTCAGTCAGAGCACATGAAGAATAGATGTATCGTCTTGGACTTTTTCTATCCTGCTGTATTTGACCGACAATATTTCTTCAACAACAAGAGCCTCGTCGCTGTAGCATGGCTGATAAAATGACACGTACACATGTTGAGTTACTGTCCAATTGGATTTATTCCACAGTACAGACAATGGTAGAGAGAGCCGGGGCCGGGCAGCAGAGGTTTGGCCCGATGTATGAACCAGGAGACATCGGTACTGAATCCTCTGTCTGAAATGTCAAAATCACTCAGAAGAGTAATTCTAATACTGGTGTTGTTAATCCAGCACACACAGTGTCGTCAATTAAAGGATAAACAGTTTCCAATCATCCAAAAAGATCTTTATGTTCGTCTGCGTACAGCTGCTGACAGAATACAGAGAAACGCTTTATTTCAAATGCCCCTTGTTTAGATTTAAAAACACATTAACACTTAATAAATTGTATTGTTTGTAACATTGTGTTTGTATTTGTAATCAGTTATAACAACAATCATTGAAGCATCTGCAACATATATAAACAGTAAGTGGATGCTTTAAAAAATACACATCAGGAAAGTTGTAAATAAATCCGGACAGGAAGGTTTAATACTGTTTAAGACTAATGATTATAACCAGGTTGCATTTGGCTGTCAGGTAATAATTGTTTAGAATCTAATTAAGGATTCTGAATGATTAGTTGTCACAACAAATGCATAAAAGAAAACTAAATAATGTCCTAAAAACTGCTTACAACTACATTATAATGTGTTTATAAATTCTAAATAAAGGGGTTCAAATAAAGTGTCACTGAATCACTGCATATATCCAAAATATAAATGAATTATTGCCACCTTAAATGTTGACAGACCTACACTTCTATTAATATCTGTGATGTTTCATCTCAGTTAAATATCCTACAGCTGGATTACAACTGAATGACCATTTCATATAATATAAATTATATAAAATATTGGTACAACTTAATAATAATGCACCCGTTATTTACTAGATTTATTAGTTGTGAGTTATGGTTCATGAATCATTTATAGATACAAGCATTAATATCATCTAGTCTGATACAGCCCAGCCCACTTCCTGTTTAAGCACCACCCACTTCGATAAACCATCAGTTACAACTTATATCCTCTTCATGACGGGTGTTTTATTATAAAGTGGTGCCACAAAAACTCAAACTCAAACTAGAGTGTGTGTTTTAAAAACGAGCTGATGACAAACCTCTGTAAGCGTTTTACGTCTAATCCAAATGTGGCAATAATTGTGATAATCTCAAATATAATCAGCAGAATGTTTTCATACAGATCTCATTAAACAGCGAGGACATAGTGGACAACACAACTGCTTTTATTATTGTTAAGCATGAAGGTTAAGTAGTTCCGATCTGACGGGATGACATGCAACAGCTTGTTAAATAGAGCTGCTTCCTTATGGGAGTTTCACTCTTTCATGCACCCGCTGACTGAAAAAACAGTCTCCAGTTAATATTTCAAAGGTTTTGTAAAATACTGCAGTTTGAAAAATAGGTACTGTCAGTCCTATAAAATGCTCAGCAGTTGTCGACGGTTGTAAAGAGACAGCAGAGGTCAACAGTAGCTCTGATACAAAGAGTTTTCACCAGGTGTGAACTGCAGGTGGTGTGTAGTGAGTGTGAACTGCCTCGAGCTTGTGCCCCTGCTGTGATGGCGCTCCTGCCTGGCTGTGAGGATCAGAACGATAATATTGCACCGGTAAAACAAAAAAAAAAACAACAAACTTCCCGTGTTGGTCCGTAGCCTTAATGACCGCCAAAGTGACAAACAAAATGCTACATATTTCAAATATATTTCACCTGAAATTTCCAGAGTAACATCATGATCTTTATGTAAATAAATAACTCTCAAACATAGAAGTCCTACATACACATCTTTACAGTATGTACACTGACACGTCCGTCGGGCCTGAACAGCCTCAGGATCTGAAACGGACGGACATTCAACTCAGCAAGAAGGGAAACAATGTGTGTTTGTCACCCGCAGCGCAACAGAAACTCAACGCAAAAGTCCATGACTGTTTTGCAAAATAGCTTATTGTCCACAATTGACAGCAACACGCTCAATCTCTGCTCTCAACTCAAACTCTAAAAGACGTCATTAGTTTCCTTCTGAAACCTCTTTTTCAGACGTGGACGACATCAGATCAAAAAGTTGTCAAATCTCCCCTTCTCACTGTGATTAAAGGACGGTTACTCTCTGAATCAAACTGTGAGGCGCCTCCCCGGGCGCTCTGGAACAGGAAGTTATTTTTTTTGTAGTGTGCACATGGAAAACGCCAAAAAGTCATAATTCTGTCATATCTGAACACTTCCATTTGGCTTCCATTTAGCACTGAAATTAATAAGTTGATCGAAAGAAAATTAGTCGCCAACTATTTTGATTTTGATTCCAGCTTCTCAAATTTGACGATTTTCTATTTTTCCTTGTCATTTATGACAGAGAGTGAAGAGTTTTGGGGTTCTGGCCTGTTGGTTAGACAAAAGAAGCAGTCTGAAGACGTCACTTTGAGCATCTGAGACTTTGTGATAACCTTTTTTTCCTTACATTTTATAGCTTAAAGTTAAAGGAATAGTTCACCTAAATAATTGAATCTGCTCATCATCTCATCTCCCCCACATGTTGATGGAAAGTCAGGTGAAGTTTTGTGTTCCTCAAAACATTTCTGGAACTTCATAGCACATACATTCATCAGAATTAATCATTTTGGGTGAACTTTTCCCTTAATTGATTATTCGTGAAAATATCTGACAGATTAAAGGATACTGAAAATAATCGCTAGTTTTTCTTAATCTCAGATTTAACATCTTGCTTGGAAATCAAAGCACAAATTCGCTCCTCATCCTGTAACTGCAGAACTTGCCCGAGATTCTTCACGCTTTTAGGTTTTCTTCAGCATCAAAGTAATCCAGTGATATTTATATGTACATCCATGACTTCGCTGCAAACAGGAAGTACTAAGAGCTAATTCGGCATACTTTTAATGGTGCCAATTTACTAAAATGCAAAACAAACCTAGGCTTAAAAAACATGATCATCGCTGCAGCCAACAGCACAATGCACTGAATCTACAGCTACATTTTACTTCCTGTTTACATCTCCCAAAGATTCATTGGAAATAAAGTTCCCAAATTTTAATCAGCATGATTATCTACCAAATAGAAGTAAAGACAAAGAAGAATAATAGGAGAGTAGAAGGTCGGGGGTGTTGGGGGGGCCCACACTGTCAGACTTCGAACACCTCTGCTCTAAATGCTTCTCTTAAACCATCCGCTGTTTGGCACATTTACTTACATTATTTTCATACCAGACAAAATGCACAGACACGAGCGTGGCTGCACACACGGTTTACCCTGAAATTAATTTTAAAAAAGTGTCATGCACTACAGAGGTGTTCGTATGTAGCAACATGAGATGGTAACTACAGTATACTTCCACCGTAAACTAGTGCAAAAAAACAACAATGAGGTTCCACAGTTGATCGACTACAGTATTAGAGAATGATTTCCGCTTCTGTGGTGGGTTGAAGACATTTCTGATCACACAGAGGGTGGAGACAGACACTCTGGTGTCGGAAGCCGGGCATCAGACAACAGCATAGTACAACGAAGAGAACGAGAGAAACAACCGTGCTACTTATCCTAACTCCAGGAGCTGACAAGGGTTTAAAGGACAAGTTCATCGTTTTCAAGTCTGTCTTAAAACAATTGTAAGGTGTCCAATCGATCACATTAAGAAGAGGATTAATCTTCTTTTGTCCTTCCATTCCTTCTGTTCATACTTGCAATTAAGAGATAAATTCTTAACGCGCTTCCAACGAGCACAACAAAGACACAATACATGTTTCATCTTAAGCTGATATGAGGCTTTTAACTATTCTCGTTAATTCTACGTCTTCGTCGCCTGTGGTGATAAATCCCCAGACCTCCTTAACAAATCACCTAATTTTGTGTGATACTAAGTGAGAAGAAACTTTATAAACTTTGTGCGATGTAGTTTGTCAACAACATTTCACAAATCACTGCTGCCTTCTGGTAAATCTGGCATTAAATGCAAAAAATGAATTTGTTTCCTTCCTCATAGAAAGTGTCGGTTTGTTGCAGCAGCATCATTTAAATTAAGATCTGTTTTTATTCACTCCAGCCCTGATGTTGGGTGTATATATTTAAAACATGGAAGTTATAATATAAATGAAATAGAGGGTTGGCTTAATATGAAGTTTATCAAGTTTTTGCACACGAGGTCGATGTTGTTCCCCCTCATATTTACTAGAAGCACGTTAGAAGTGTTTTAATGGTCAGTATGAACACAAGGAACGACTTCAGCGAGACAGACTTGAAAAAAACAAACCTTTGGTGGCATCAGGACTGAAAAATCTGACTACTTGTGCACATCATTTGTGTTTTTGGATTGGAGATGTGAGGTGGCTTCTTCTTCAGTGTCCCCTTCCTAATAAAATATACAGTTCAGTAGACAGAAGCTATGAAATGTTTGCTCTCATGAGGGCGCTGTTGATTTTCTTTCCACCACTGAAACTGATCCAGTCTTTTAAACATTCACGCTGAATCACATCCGGCCCGTTCTTCAGTACATTAGGTAAAAACAGTTAAAGATCAACACGTGTCTGTAAGTGAAAGCTTTGTGGAAACGCTGGGTCCAGCCTGACAGGAAACAGGCTCCTCGGCACAAACACCAGGTCCGTCCTGTTCGGGAACACCACACGAGTGTCCCCCAGCAGCAGCACAGGTGGGGAACAGAACACCACCAACAGGTGGATCAGAGGTATTGCAAGCAGATGAATATATAAAGGGATTGTTGCTGTGGACTGTACAGAGTTCAGTTGTTGCTTTAATGCTGCATGCCCTGTTTTTCTGCTTCCTGTTCCGTCTGTGGAGAAAAGTGTCTCGTTGGATATTAAGGCCTTGGATGGCCCAGAGGCCACACTGAAAGGGAAAATACTACGGAGACTCACACACGCCGGAATGAAAACTGGACTAGCAACCTGGTAGCATCAACACACGTAAGATATCAGTGACAGCCGAATTGTTCTGTGACGAAGACAAGAGGAAATTTCATCTCTGATACATTTAGATGCTTCAAGGATCAATTCAACCAAACTACAAAAAATACAGATTTTCTCACCTCCACCTTCTCACCTGTCGAGTCTAGCTCTGACTCGACAGTAACATTGCTTCTTAATGATATCTCCCCACTGTTCAATAAGCTCATGATGTCACTGCTTTCTGTAGAGCTCTGTGTTTATCTACTGCTCACACAAACTGAACATTGTTTATGTAAAATGCTCGGATATTTCATTGTTTAAATCAAAACATTACTTGACGTAAAACAACAGTTTTTATTGGCTTTTTTTGTCAGCCAATAGTTGGAGTTTGTCAGAATATCTCCTTGTTTTGAACGTAGGGCATCAAAATGTCTAAATTTGGAAAAAGAAAAAAACCCCAAACTATCTCAGCTCAACACCATGAGAGCTAAGTGAGAAAGTGTGTTTTCTTTCTGCAGTTTGGATGAACCAGTGGATGCTTCGCTTCCTTGTTTCCTGTCTCCTCCCATGGTGTTATTGCCCGTCGTTGCTAGGTGCTTGAAACGTGTCGCTCAGCTGACAGTGGGACAGAAACAGAAGTGAAAGTCATTTGGCTTTCTAACATGGCTGCCAATCAGCTTGGCCTCAAACCCGTGCTCGACTGTTTGGATCTGGCTCTGTGGTTTGTCCTGAGCTCATGACTGTGAAGTCCAGGACAGTGTGTTGTATATGTGTGTGTATGTGTTCGGAGAAGGGGAGGTGGGGGTTTCGTCCCGTTACACGAGATTAGTTTAAGGCTTATAATATTTCATTTAATCCCTCCTTGTCACGTTTTAAATATTTAGCGATGTATCCTATAAAAGTATTACTGTAAAAGAGTCATGCTACAGAATAGTCTTTGTTCGCTGGATCCTTCCGGGCCTGATCAGTCCACTCCTCCTGGACAGCTTCCCAACCTTTCATTTCTAAAATACAACCCCTCCGTTCACCTCCGCCTCTTCCTCCACCCTTCTTTCTTTCTCCAGAGATCATGGTGGCTCAGGCCGAGTCCTTCAACACCACAGCTCCGATTTGAACCTTACTTTGGGCCGAGTAACCCGCTACTACCCTCCTTGGTGCTCCCGCTGCGGCCCCAGCACCCTGCGGCGATGCTCATACTCCTCTGGGCTGCAGGCCCGACCACTCGGTCCCGCTCCATTTCGCACTGGCTTAGGGTTCGCTCAGTCCGCCCCTGCTGGTTGGGAGAGGACGACCCCGCCCCGCCGGGCTGCTTAGAGGAGATGGTGCGAAAGATGTGATTGCGTTTGCGAAGGAAGTCTCCTCCGGCGGCGCCGAGCCCGAAGCTGCCCTTGCGGAGGACCATGCGGGTGCTGGCGGACTTGGCGGGCCGAGACCTCTGGTTGTACTCCAGCTGGGACAGGTGGGAGGCGTAGCCGTCCGGGATGAACTGGAAGAGATATTCATGACCATCAACTCACAACATGAACTCTCTGATGGTCAACAAAGAATATTATATGTGTGTGTCTGTTCTGTTTACCTGACACTGGTGCTGCATTTTCTTCGTGGGCCTCCCCACTATGTAGATATGTGATGGAGGCAGGCCGATGGACGAGTACACAGAGATGTCCTTGGTGGAGCCGTAGGCAGCAAAGATCCTCATGTGGGCCTAATCAAAGAGGGAGGTCAGCTTTCAGAGACGTCAAGAATTTAAATATGAAAACACCTCAAAACTCAGCGCGGCCTACTTTACCTCGTTGATGAGGCATTTGAGGAAGTTGGCCTTGTGTCGAAGCGGGTCATGAACGAGCCCGTCGCAGAACGAGACGATGCCGTGAGGAAAGTTGTGCTGGGAGAGCCAGGCGACCACGCGCTGCTTCTGCATGTCAGGGCGACCCGTTACGTATACGATCAGGTAGCCCAGATCCTGCCAGTATCTATGAATAATAAAGTATATGGAGCACAAAGTTGGTTCAGTTTTTTCCAGTTTTACAAATACAGTAAACAGGAACTGATAAAGGCTACTTTTTTCTTTGTCGCCCGTGGAGAAAGTCACTAGACTCCCTTTCATAATCAGTCAGTTTTGTGAGTTGTTGCGTTAGGATGACAAACTCTTAACTATTTGGGCCTTCTTGTAAATTCAGCATTAGTCTTTCTTTATCATTTATGAAGTGCCAGTTTGTCAAGGCTTCTCCTTCTTCTCCTGCTACAATTAGCAGCTGTTTTGAATTGATTTTACAATAAACACAAAATGTATGAAAGAAGACAACATTTTATACAAAGTAAATGTCAAATTTGACAAATACAATAAGCAGTTACAAATATAGGGTACTTCTTTGTCCCCAAGTCCAAGTCCCCAAACTCCCTTTAAAAATCGGTCAATTTTGTGAGTTGTTGCGTTAGAAGAAAATGTATTAACGGCAAATTCTTAACTATTTAGGCCTTCTTGTAAATTCTGCATTAAATGGAAAACATAACGTTGTTTCTTTTCTTGTAAAAAGTGTCAGTTTGTTGCAGAGCCTGTCTGCTGCTCTGTTTAAACATTTAGCAGCTGTTTGAACACACTGTTTCAACTAAGTGCACCATTTGTGCCAAATTAATGAAAGAAGATAACATTTTATTGACAGTAAATGTGTTTTTAGTAACCATTTTGTCCACTTTGTCGCCAATGGAGAAAGTCCCCAGACTCCCCTAACAAATCTCTTAATTTTATGTAATGTTGAGTTCAAAGAAACTTTATTAACCTTGTGAAACATTGTAAATTCAGCAAATGTTGTACATTAAGTTTTATTTCTTTGTGTCAGGTATAAATAGCCTCTGATACTTAATATTCATATACGTGTTTGTTTCGATTGGATTAGTTCCTGCAGAATCTCTGTTGCTGCTTTAGTTCTCTGAAAGAGCCTTTTGTCAGCTCTTACAACACAATCATTTACAGTGTATGCTATTGAAAAATAAGCCTGCAGAGGGTTGTGGATCTGACCCTTACCTCACCACATCCACAGCTCCAGCTCGAACCTTTGGGTCGCTGCCCATTATAGACACACTGGCAGCAAATGATCCGTCAATACTGAACACAACAAACTCTGTCCCTCGTGGTACCACAGTGAGATAGCTGTCTGCAAACGTGTGGTCCCCTCTGCAAGAGAGGAAGCAAAAAAATATAGTGAAAATGGTAAAACATGCATTTTTTAATACGTTAAGTAAAGTTTCAGCGTACCTGACCACCATTTTGACAGGATACACCCCGATACCGAGCCTCTTGCTCTCAGGGATTACATAAGAGACTCGTCCGCTGCTGTTGGTGAGCTCTGTGTTAAAGTACACCCACTCTCCAGAGGGAGGCTGGGTCATGATGTGGATGTCAATCTGAGGGAAAATAACACAGAGATCTTTTCAACACTGCGACTCAGAGTGACCTTAACGACACAGATGGTGACACAGTTACATAACTCGTCTTATTTACGGCACATCACAGCTGGACGCTGTCATTACCTTCTCTCCAGTGAGGGTGACCATGTCCAGAGGGCCGTACATGAAACGCCCCGTCACCATCTGGGCTCCGTCCTCCGTGTACACCGCGTCGTTCACTCGATGGTTGGCCGTCACATTCTGACGCACAGAGGACAGAACAGGAAATCAGACGAACGTCCTCCTCATCTCAGTTGTTTCATAACGTTAACCGTGATTGTTTTGATTAATCCTTTAAAATCAATCCAAACAGCTTCTTCTAACTGTGAAGCTGCCAGAATTCAAATCAGAGAAGTTCTAAGTTGATCAAAATGTTTATTGAGTTCAGAACTTAAGCTTTCGACGTAGTATCGAGTGGTTTGTCTGACTCTTTAGCCCTCAACTTCAACTCTCTGGCAACACTCAAACTGTTTCAGGAGGAGACAGAGAAAAAAAAGTACCAGTAAAGCGATGTACAAAACACTGATGCATTAATGTCAGAGCTGCATTTCACAGTTGGAGCTGCTCCAGGTGGATACAGTTTGAACTACTACTATACACAGTCAGCTAGTTCAGTACAGCGGTTCCCAACATGGAGGTCGAGCCCCTCCAAAGGGTCACATGGAGAATCTGAGGGGTCATGATGTGAGCGAAAACTTCGAAACTTTACCTCGTCTTTGAACATTTGTGCCTGAGACAACAACTCCCATGATCCCACACTGCTTTGTTTTTTTGTTTTGATTGAGACACAAATTGCATACTTTGCATTTAAAACAGCTTGAGGCCCAGAGGTAAAATCATCTATGGAAGCCCTGAAGGAGAAGGGAAGACTTTAGAACTGGTGAAAAAAAAAAAGGTTTGCCAGAAGATTTTCTGCTGAAGAAAACAACTTTTTGTCATGTTTTCACAGATTTAAAAAAGGAAAAGAAGAAGAATTTTAAGATTATTATGGCAAAAAAAATTTTCCCACCACTTCTCAAGTCATAAACACAGGAGAGGAAACAATTTAGATCAGACTTAAAAAAAAACAGAAGAGCAGAAAACAAATCTCTTGCTGTCAGAGCAGCCGGAGATCATTTTACCTCTGACAGTGTTATAATGAAGTACTGAGATGTCCTGACCTACAAATGTTATCCAAATATGAGAAAACTGTCGCATCATCAAGATTTAATAGATTATTTCCCAGTGAAAAAGAAAATTATAGCGCTAAAATGATCATCTCCAGGGTCAATAACCACTTCTTGCTTCAGATTTTCTTATCATAATTTAATATTTATGGTATGTTTGAAGACATCTTGTAAAAAGTATCTTTAAATGACTCTCAGGCCATACTGAAGTCAACTGTCATGAGCATTTCACAGGCAGATATTAGTTCTTTGACAACATTTTCAGACAACTGCCGACATTAAAATCTTTCCTGACGGAGTGTGTTTGGTGGCCACCAGGGGGAGACAGACGTTGTGCCCTGCAGGTTTGAGTCTCCACCGCTGGCTGAATGTCAGGAGCTGCAACGACTAATCGATTTAAGACTCAAACGAAGATAAATTGCCAATTATTTTGACTAACAATTAATTGTTCAGTCATTTTTTAAGTAAAAATGTCAAACATTCACTCGCTTTTGTTGATGAAGACTCTGAGAGATTGTTTCAGTGCACTGATGTCATTTTAGACAACAAAGTTTATCATTAATCTAGAAGATGTCCTGCTGCATTAACAAAAATCTTCGTCCCAGTTTTTGATAATCACATTTGGCCAACATATATTAGAATCGAAATGCATTACTCCCAAAAAAAATGATAATCAGCTGGCCTCTTAATTGTTTCAAGGATTTTTCAAGCAAAAATGTCAAACGTTGTCTTGGTCAAGCTGCTTAAATGTGACAATTTGCTTCTTTTCTTTATAGTTTTTGAGTTTTAGACTGCTGAAGACGTAACTTTAGGCTCTAGGAACTTATGATGCAAATTTATTCACAATTGTTTTTACACAACGATCCACAAATCTGATGGATTACGAAAATCATTGTGAGCTGTATGAATGCCTGAGGGGAAGGCTAAATGTAACAGGTCATACATGTTTGCAATGACAGAGGTAAAAGCATTTAAAACCAAACAGAGATCTTACCCTAATCTTAACGTGAGTCCTCTTGCGGAGCCACTTCTCACGAGGTTTGGATGGAGTGAATTCAGACACTTCTTTACCATCCAGCTCCAAAATACTGGAGTTCTCATGTCTCATCACCTACAGAAGGAAATTTGTTTTAAATGAGAACAAAAGCACAAAACCGTTCTCACACTCGAGCAGTAAATTGGTTATTGTAGGATTCAGTTTCACAGCTCAGCCACAGTTAATAAAATGCTCCATCAGACTGTTACTGCAAAGTACTTAAAACTTTAAGATTTACTAGAGTCGACATTTTCTCTGCTCGCTTTCTTGGCATCCATCTGTTGCAATTCTTCAGCTGGATATTCAATTTTTAAACATAACCATTAAGACTTAAGATGAATTGATGAAACGTAATGTTAGCTTTGGCCGAGTGCTTCATTTCGAAGTTTATGACTTTGTCCTCTGCACTAAAGTCCCAACTGTAGACAGAGCTGAAGTCTCAGTCAGAAATAAATGAGCTGTGACAATAAAATTTACTTAAAAACTACAAAAATGGGTGAAATTAAGGGTCATAAATGCCAGAATGCCTGCAGGCTTCATGATTTATCATCTGGGGATCATGAATGTGTGTATAAAAACTGTGCCAATCCATCTTCTTGATGCAGAAATAACAAAAGTTGTCAACCAGGTGGTGGCTCTAGAAGACAAGTCCGAGGATCACCACAGTCGTTAGGGTTCATCCTCTTGGTACCATGAATACATGTACCCAGTTTCTTGGCGTTCTATCCAATGATTCTGAAGACTTTTCACTAAGAAATAACAAAAATTGTCAACTAGATGGTGACACTAAAAGAAAAGTCAGAGGATCACCAAACTAAGCAGGATTCATCACCTGGGGACCATGAATGTCTGTACATGATCAATGTTGAGGTATTTCACTGGTTAAAAGTAAATTGAGGAGCCTAATCATTGTTGTACAAATGAATTTTGTGACATGGTGGGGAATCGAAAAGCCAGAAGATTATTAAAGTTCATCCTCATGGTACAATAAATATCTTATTTTATTATATTTTATTTAATTATTTTATCTACCCAATAATTTTGAGGAGATTTCCCTAAAAAAAACAAAAACTGTCAATAGATCAAAGGTAAGGGGATGATCAAAGGTTGCACGATTTATCATCTGGGGACCATGAATGTGTGTATAAAAACTGTGCCAATCCATCTTCTTGATGCAGAAATAACAAAAGTTGTCAACCAGGTGGTGGCTCTAGAAGACAAGTCCGAGGATCACCACAGTCGTTAGGGTTCATCCTCTTGGTACCATGAATACATGTACCCAGTTTCTTGGCATTCTATCCACTAAAAGAAAAGTCAGAGGATCACCAAACTAAGCAGGATTCATCACCTGGGGACCATGAATGTCTGTACATGATCAATGTTGAGGTATTTCACTGGTTAAAAGTAGATTGAGGAGCCTCGTCATTGTTGTAAAAATGAATTTTGTGACATGGTGGGGAATCGAAAAGCCAGAAGATTATTAAAGTTCATCCTCATGGTACAATAAATATCTTATTTTATTATATTTTATTTAATTATTTTATCTACCCCAATAATTTTGAGGAGATTTCCCTAAAAAAAACAAAAACTGTCAATAGCTCAAAGGTAAGGGGATGATCAAAGGTTGCACGATTTATCATCTGGGGACCATCAATGTCTGTATAAAAACTGTGCCAATCCATCTTCTTGATGCAGATGTATTTCAGGCATTTTACGAAGAAACAAAAATTGTTTTAGAAGGTGGCACTAGAAGAAAAGTCAGAGGATCACCAAACTCAGCAGGATTCATCACCTGGGGACCATGAATGTCTGTACATGATCCATATTTATCCACCTCACTAATCCATCGAATAAATTAGATATTTCAATGAATAAAAGTAAATTGAGGAGCCACGTAATTTCTGTAAAAATGAAATTGTGACCTGCTGGCGAATCAAAAAGTCAGAAGATTACTCAAGTTGGAGAGATTCATTCTCTTGGCACCATGAATATCTGTATAATTTTTTTTGGCAATCTACCCAATAATTTTAAAGAGATTTCCCTAAAAAACAAAAACTGTCACAAGATAAAAAGTCAGGGAATCATCAAAGGCTGCAGGATTTATCATCTGGGGACCATGAATGTCTCCATCTTTTGATGCAGATGTATTTCAGGCATTTCATTAAGGAACAAAAATCGTTCTAGAAGGTGGCTCTAGAAGAATAGTCAGAGGATCACCACACTCAGCAGGATTCATAACCTGGAGGCCATGAACATCTCCACCCAGTGTCATTGCAATCTAACCAGTGTTATTATGGCGCCAGCATGACTAAAAACACACGTTTAATCAAAATGAAAATATGAAGTAGAATGAACACAAAGACTGTACGAACCTGTCTGAGTAAGAACGAGACGACGTCTGTGGACTCCCAGTACGACGCGTGGAACAGATGAGGAAGCGCCACGGTGGGAAACGCTGTCAGGGCGTCAGGGCAGTACAGGGCGTAGTCCATCCTCTTACTGCCCCACCACCGGGAGGCAACTACAACAGGAGGGGGAGGAGACGGGGGAAAGATGGAGACAGAGAGGAAGAGTGACTTCAGGGAATCAGTGCGTCCGGTGAATGTTTGCGGAGTCCACTGCAGATTTACGTTCTGCTCGAGTGGAGATGAAGTTCAGGGTTCTCACAGACAACAGGAAGTTTAAAGATCTCGAGGAAAACACTACGAGGACCTGGAGGTTCGACACTCGTAAGGAAGCAGCTCAGACTCTGACAGAACCTCGTCGAAGCTGCTCTCACAAGTCTGAGCTGAAGAGAAGTCACACAAGAATGACTGTAGAATGTAACTAAGTACATCTACTCAACTACTGTACCATTTTGAAGTACTTGTAGTTTCCTTGAGTATTTCCATTTTCTGCCACTGTGTACTTCCACTCCACTAAAGTTTGGAGGCAAATATCTTATTGATAACTTTAGTTACTAGTTACAGATTACATGCTGCATCAGAACCAAAGCAGCACGGTTTTAATTTAATTGATCAGTAATCAGATAATAAGCAACAAGCAGAAACATGCTGAATGTCAGATCCATGCAAGTATTTGTCTGATCTTGATACAAAGCAGAATATCAGATCCAATAAATAGTCAGCCCACAACATACAGGTAGATATAGGTATAAGTTAGTTTTACTTAATATCAGATACTTTTACTCAGGTACAATTCATACAAGTGACTTTCACTTTAACGTGTGTTTTAAAATGATAACTTTACTTTTACTTTTATGGGTACTTTTAACAAATTATAATATATTGTAATATTGTAGTTTTTTTTCTAATTAAATTGTATTTACTGCCATATAAATAAGAATGCTTTGGTTCCTGTCAGTCCAAAGTTTCCGGGTCCCGTTTGTCATTTCTGAAGACTACTGAGGAAGACTATCTGAGAGAGGAAGATACAGGAGGAGGAAGGAGGAAGCGCACACAGGAGAGAGGATGGATCCTAGCATCCTTCCCTCATGTCCTCTCACTACAGCTCCCAGGGTACCTTGCTCTATGTTCTTCAGCACCCTGGGCGACGGGGGCGCTGAGCTGATGTCTGTGATGTCAGACGTGACATCGGTGAGGTCAGAGGTCATGTCAGAGCTAACGTCCGAGCTCTGCTCAGACTCCACTCCGTTGGATTTCGGGAACACCTGACGGGTTTTCTGGCGCAACCGCAAGGACGGAGTCCGAGAGGCGAACCTATTGTAGGGAAGAGCCAGCTGGGACAGCAGACTGGACCTTTTAGAGTGGCTGACCTCACCTTTGTGTGCTGAGGGGATGTTTGGAGGGAGGAACAAGAACACAAACACTGTCAGCTTGGAGACGAAACGTGGGTCAGGCGCTGGCGGTTAAAGGTCCACTTACTCGTGGCGATGTTGGACGCGGTGTAAGAGTCGGCTAATCCCGACACCTGGCTTGCCAGACTGGCCTCGCTGGCCCGGCGGTTGAAGCGAAGGTGAGGGACCCCCGGTGATGTGGAGGACGGGTACTGACCATCCACGAAAATATGTGAGTGAAGAGAATCAGCTGCAGAGACAGAAGAGATAAGTTAGAGTCATAAACTTCACTGCAAAGACAAAGAACTAACAATCATTCATTTATTCAGTCGTATTTGTAAAGACAGACAATGATAATTTATATAAACCTAAAGGTATGGTGCTAGCTTAGCTTAGCATAAAGACTGGAAACAGGTCAATAAAGATCTTTCTCTTCTGGTTAAGATGTCTTCCCCAAAAATTACAGAGTGCTCCTTTAAAATCAGTCAAAAACTGCCCCAGAAAACAAGTGAGAACAAAGATGAACAGATGATAACAGATACACACTCTCTGCGTGGAGCTGCGAGCTCTGCCAGTTGAGGACGGGTACGGGGATGGACGTCTCATTGACGGCGTTTTCCAGGCAGCGTTGGGACACGGCACCAGCAGACTCCATCAGAAGCTGAGGGTTATTCTGCACCGTCTCGACTAAGGAGTCACAAGAAGGGAGGAAGAAAGAGGATGACACTTTAACAACGAGAAGTAAAATCTGCAGCGATATGTTTGGTTTGTTTGTGCGAACTCACCCAGGAGAGCTGAGTGTCCGTCGCCCAGAGGAAAGCGCTGGTAACGGGGGACGCTGAAGGGAGGCAGCAGGTGGAAGCGTTTGTCCAGGAGAGGCTCGAGGCGCGAGGCCGACGGATCGGCTGGATGGAACAAGTTATAAACCTGCTGACAGGCCGGACGCAGAGCCGACACTGGAGAGCAGAAGCAAAGACACATTGAGAAACCTCGATCAATCAACAAACAGAGAAAATCAAACCATACAGGATCGTATAATATTGGATACGAGTCCAGATGTTAACTCAACAGCTGCAGGTCAGAAATCACTCTCCAAAGGAAACACAGTGCAGTCAGATTCCTGCCTGTGTGACTTTAATCACGTATGTTTCTTCTCGCAGCCAAATTTTTTCTGCCTATGACATCAAACACCAAACCTCTGACCTCTGACTCGTGCTGTCCAGCTGTTTGGAGACGTGACTCTCACACAGAAAAAAAACATCAGAGGCTACAAAAAAAACTTCCTGCTCTTCTGGCAAGAGGAAAATCATTAAAGGCCCTTTTTGTTTTAAAACCCACAGCGTGGGACTAAAAGGATACATGAGGAACATCATGAAAAGCTTCCTCACCATCTAACGAGGGCACCACAGTCTTCCTCAGCGCGAGCACCAGCCCCAGAGGAGAGCCGAACAGGAAGAAGTCCGTCACCTCGAAGTCAAACTTTCCCAGCGAGCCTCCTTCCAGCATGGTGCTGTTGCTGGAGCGCCGAGAGCCGGGCTCCCCGTGGAGAACGCTGGAGTGGAGACTGATCATCCAAACAATCAGAGTTTTCATTCAGCATTCATGGAAACCAAAAAAACTGCACATATTAGCTGAAATCTGCAGAAGACGTCTGTGTGTCACCTGGACAGGAAGGCTTGGTGGTGTTTGATGGTGTCCAGCTCGTACGTGGACGAGTCGCTGCGCTTGCGTGGAAGTTGTCTCTTGGGGTCGTCGGGCCCCGAGCATCGAGGGATGTCAATGTTGCTCCGGCTGAGGTGGCGGCTTCCTTCGAGGGACGGCGAGGAAGGAGAGACGCTGTTTATGACGATACCTGGAGAGAGGAGGTCGGTGTCCTGAGAGACAAAGACGTAAAGAGAACACAAACACATCGTCAGGCTGAAACGAGCTTCTAGCGTTGCTCTAGCCTGACTATCTGAAGTCAGAGTTGAGGCTGATACCTGCACACTGATGGCGCTGCCCCGTCTGCTGCTGTTTTGGCTTTCGGACACCGTTACAGAGCTGCTGCACAGAGCATCAAACCCCAGGATGCCTCCAACGCAGTCGCCGATAACACACACCTGCATCATCACACAGAAACACAGAAACATGTAAACACACCGAGCTGGAGGAGAAACCCCACAGCAACACACACCTTCAGGCTTCACACTGACCTGGCCGTTAAAAGACTCTCCTTCCAAAGACCTGATGAAGTCACTGTACACCTGATTGGCCCGTAATATGACGGTTGCCACGGCGTCTTGGTACTGCGGCGCGGAGGTAGCCAGGAGAGGCAGCGCGGCCAGAGGGATGTGGTCCTGGCTGCTGGACAGGCAGCTCTCGTCGTAGCTGTAGGGGCTCAGACTGCAGAGCAGAGACAGCAGGTTATTCTCGTACACAGCAGGTCCTGCATGTATTACACCGGATAATTTAATTACTGCTCAACACTCGGGAGTATCGCTCACTTGGAGACCAGTGAGAAGGCGTCGACACACACAGCGGGGCAGGGGACCATCCGGATGGCGATGCGGCCGAGCGCCGTGGGGTAATGGACCCTCATCACCGTCTCAAACGCCCCGCTCAGCGTGTTGCCATCGCCCTGCTTGCTGTTCTGCTCACCTGCAGACAAACAACAGCAGAGGCAAAGTTGTCTCGTGGGACTCTCAGTTCACACAATAACGATGATCCAGTAATTATCCCTGGATAAGAGACTGGAAAGAATAAACCAACATGTGTGCACCACAGAAGGTTTTTATCTTTCACACCCTCAGATTTATCTTGTGTCACCTTGAGACCAAACTACTATTTTAGTTTGAAGCTTAAAAGAAAAGATCAACAGCCTCTGATTCTCAAGATCTAAGAGAAGACCAATATTCTCCTCCTTTAAACTCTTCTACTGAGGAGAGGCATCCTCCATGTTTAGCCGCTCTCTAACTGTGTCTGCTTTATCAGCAGGGGCGGTTCTAGGGGGGGGCCAACAGGGGCCAGTGCCCCCCCAACTCTGAGTCTGGACCCCCCTGTGGCCCCCCTGACAGGGAGTCTGCATTAATAATACAATGACAGATTTCTTGCAATGATTTTGTTCAGAAGGGAAAGGCAGAAATAAAGTGTCTCAGCAGTTTACTACCCAATCAAAATTGCTGAAATTGTAAACACTGCTTTGTCTGAATGAGGGATTTATCCTAGTTTCTGGTTTTGTATGTGCCCCCTAACAAAAAAGCCGGCCCCAACCTGACCCCCCTATTAAAACTGGTCTAGAACCACCACTGTTTATCAGAGAAAACAACTGAAACTGAAGGATCTTTTATGAAATCTGTAGTAAAAGTTGTGGCACCCAAACTGAGAAACACCTAACTGAAAGACGCTACAACCCTCTGCAGAGCTGGTGGTGACGCTCTGTAGGTTTGAGTCCATTGTTATCTTAAAACTATTGTTGTTATGTTGAGGTTTGGTACCAGAGCCGGTGTCCAGGATGTTGCCTCCATGCAGGACCAGGACCAGAACGTGAATTTTGGACGGCTGGAGACACTGCTGAGCTGAACAGTCCTGCAGGTGAGAGGACAGAAGACGGACAGGAAGGAAACAGGAAACAGGAAGGAAGGGTTAACAGGGAGGAAGGCAGGACAACATACTGAAATAATCAGTTAATAGATCAGTCGAGTGAAAAGATCGACATCATTCATGTCCGTCTAAGAAACACTGAATTCCACGTTCAATTCTACGTGACCAGTAACTTCAGTCTACTCTAATGTTCTGCTACATTTCTTCTAAGCTCTATAATCTCAACGTCTAATGTTTTTCTGCTCTCCTCAGTCAGAGGATCTCTGCGCTACCACACAACCTTTTTACGCTCCACTGACTCACATTTCGTTTTCTGATGGATTCGTGTCTTCTCCGTTTTGAGACGGGGCGCTGGGCACAAAGAGCAGGAACACACACTCACACAGTGTAACCTGGGAAAAGTCTTTTTTTAACCAGCCGCAAGAGCGTCAGCTGGTCCTGAAGATGCCTCAGACACTGAAGAAGTGTCTGTCTGTCTGTCTTTTTGGACAGATTTCTGTCAACATGAAACATCACAGGTGTGTAACGTGTGTTTACAGATTGGTGAGGTGAAGCTTGTTCCTGCAGCAGAGGAGGCTCCAGTTTCTGCACCAGAGTTCTGGGATTTGACTCAAACACTACTTTCTGTCCGAGTACTTCGAGTTTTAAAGTTTCAAGTAAAGAAACATGCAACCCACTGAGCAAAATCATGTCCCAAAGACGTCAACTGAACGTCTTTTCAACATTGACTATCGATCTCCCAGTGACGTCCTTACAGGGTTTAAATTTAAAGTTTTTACTGAGGTCGAGGCTCGGAGTTTTAATCCACTCTGTAGCTTTTGCCATCCTTGTAGAGGAAGGGGATGGAAAATTGTAATCTGAGTAGTAACTAGTAACTAAAGCTGTCAGACAAATTAAGTGGAAGAGAAAGTATGTCGTATGAGATGGAGGAGAATTATCTCCAAGCTATTTAATTATGGCTGTCAGTGATGAAAGAAACTGTACCTCCATCTGCCTCTCCTCGTTACTCATCCCAGCGTACTCTCCACCAGACTCCTGATACATTGTCTCTGTGGAAACAGACGAAGGTACAAAGGTAAGACTTCTTCTGCGTGTACGTCAGAGAGTTTCCAACAGAAAAACACCGCCTACCTTGTGCTTCGTCCACCTCTATCGTTTCTATCTTGTCCATCAGATCGTTGGAGCTCCACTTGGTCATCTCTTTGGCGAACATCTCCTCGTTGTCAGAAAAGTCCTCTGCAAGACACACAGCGCTGATATAAATCGACTGAAACACTTCAACATGTCAAAACAATCAGCCACGTAACACAAACCAGAGTCGAAGATGACTCAGGCAGACCTCAAACCTGCTGCAGGTCTCTGACTCGAGGTCACTAGGTGTATATATAAAACTAACATTGGGGAGTTTGTTGCCATGAGGAGGTGTGGGTCAAGGTTTCCTAACAGAATATTGTTTTGTAACAAGATAATCAGTGCAGACCTCTCTACTGCGCTCATACTGGGGATATGTAGATTTTTGTACAGCAGGAGGAAGAGGAGAACTGATGATTTTACCATGAGCATCGAAGAACTCGTCGTCTGTGCTGTCCTCTGAGTCTCGGGCGATGCTCTGCATCCTCCACTCTGAAATACTCTGGTGAGACGGACTCCCTGCAAACACACCGAACACAGCTGATGTTACTGATGGTAGTTTGTGGGCAGTGTTGTAAGAAGTACACACAATCCTACTTGAGTAAAAGTCCTGAAGTATCTGATATTAAATGTCCTCAAGTTTCAAAAGTACACGTAGAAGAAAAGCAGACATGTGCATGTTCTGATAAGCAGAGTGTGTTTTGTTTTGTTTTGTTTTTATCTGATTGGATAAAATAAATTAATTTCCAACATGTTACTGTAGCTGTGAGGCATCAGGGAGTAACTAGTAACTAAAGGAAATAAACAAACTAGTGAAGTAAAAGTACAATATGTGGCTGCAGAATCTCATGGAGTGGAACTGACTTCAGTGCATAAAGTAGCAGAAAATGGAAATACTCAAGTAAAGTACCTCAAAACTGGACTTGCACAGTACTTGAGTAAACCTACTTAGTTACACTTCATCAGCAGTGAAATGAACCTCAGCTGATCATGATGTCACGCTGCTCCTCACCTCCTCTCTTTGAGGACCTGTTGGAGGATCTGGAGGACGTGGACCACTGCTTGGTGAGCTCCCCTCGAGTCTCCAGCGAGTCTCCCAGTTTTGCTCCTCCTCCTTCGGCCTCTGCGGTCGACCCGGCGGTCTCAGCTCCGGGCTCCTGGTCCTGGCTGACGGAGGAGCCGTTGGTCTCCGCTCCACCCTCCTCGTTGAGGCTGTAGTGGGCCATCTTCTTAGCCAGAGCCAGCTGCGTCTCCAGCTCCAGCTGCCGGATGTCCTCGATGGTCAGGCCGTACCACTCGTCCTGCCAGCACCACGCCTGCCGGTGGGCTCGGACCATCACCTTACGGAGGCCTGGAGGGACAGAAACCAGAATCATTTCATTATTAACTCATTGCTAAAAATGAAACTGCTGCCTCATGTACATTTTTACATATTTTCTCGTAGCAGAATTATTCTGCTGCGCTCGGCTCTCAACCGCCAAACAGATCTTGATCTCAGCGATATTATCCGATTAAGAGAAGTGTCGTATGAAAATAAGACTCCAAAAAAGAACAAAAAGACTGGAGGAAAACGTCTGAAAGGTGATCTGTCAGAGCAGATTTAATTCTCATCAACGTCGTCCTCTTGATGAACCAAACAAGCACCAGCTGGTTATTAAACCTGAACCCTCCGAGCGGGTCGTGATTAAAACATCGCGCCTGCCAATAAAAGACGAAATTAGCAACCAGAAAGAGTTATTCTATTAATACCGGGTGAAAATGACCACTGACACATTCTGACGTTACTCATAAAAGTTTAAATTGTTGAATGGATGATGTGAAATAGAATAAAGCGTCTGTGTGACGATAATCAATCAATAATAAGAGTCCGGCTGGATGCAGATGAGATGAAGGTTCAGAGTAGAAGCTGCAGATGAAATTAACATGAAAATAAAGATTCTTGTTGAATTGGCAGTGAATGAGGAAACAAAAACACACTGTGGTTGATGTTTCTGTCGATGACACGCCGGAGTGAGAACGCCGTGAAGAAGAGCAGCTGCTGCTCGGTTAGTAAACGCTGTGAGGAGAGCAGAGGCCTGCGAGAGTCTGCAAACATCTTAAATCACAGCAGTGACACAGAAACAGTCCGACGCCGGCAGGAAATGAATCCAGCCTGCTGTTTTATCTCAGCCAGACAGACACTTTCTCTGCGCTCCCGCCTCTCCAACAGGCATCCTCAACATTTCCATTCATTTGATTTACCTGTCGTCCAACTATTCCTCACACTTACCTTGTTCATTTCACCATTCATGACTACAGAGATCAGCTCTGTTGTCTTCTTATGGTCCACTAGTTAATCACTGTTTGAAAAATCATTAGAAGCTCTGAATTTTCTATTATTGTTAATTCATTTTCTGGATTACTTTCAACATTTTCAGTGTCATCAGTGACTTTCTGGATTATCTCTCGTTTTCAGGGTGTTTCTTTTTAACTTCACTACATTTTTCTCCAATAATTTCAGTTTTCTACTGGTGAGACGTGGTTATAGCGCCGCTGCGGTCTTCACTGACTTTTCTGGATTATAATAATTATTAATGTTCTTTTAATCTTTGGCTCTGACTCTGTTTTTTCCCAATATTTGGGGGATTTTTGCCAAATGCTCATCTTTCATGGTTTATTATTTATTCATTCATAACTTTTCTGGGTAAAGTTTGTCTGAACTTTTTCAGGACTATTCCTAAACTTTCAAAATTAGTCAATTAAATCTATAACATCTCCTGACTTTTCCCTCATTTTCAGGATCTGCCTGACTTTTAAAGGTTATTTCCGATTTTGTAAGCAAGACTTTACTCCGAGAAAGAGACAAGATGAAAATAAATTGATTTGAAGGTGACGGTGTCAAAGAGTGCCACACTTACCCACGTCGTGTATGAAGCGCTCGATCTTGGACTGCATGCCCCAGTATCTGAACTCCACTTTGCAGAGCTTGTAGGCACACATGACCGGGCTCTGCCCATGGTTCTGGTTGATCTCCTCGATCCAGTCGTCTGACAGCGGACCCCGTTTGGTCTTGATGGACTGATACAGCTTCGGGTCTTCTTCCACCAGGTACTCGTGAGGAGGGATGTAGTCCTTCACGATGTCTATGGGGTCTGCGAGGGGCACAAAGTTATAAAGAATCACACGAATGCTGCGCTGATGCAGACGTGAGCAGCAGGACAGATCAGTCACCACGTCCCGACTGAACACCTGCCTCAAGGTGTGTGTGTGTGTGTGTGTGTGAGACAGACAGTGTGTGTGTGTGTGTGTGTGTGTGTGTGTGTGTGTTATGTAATCACTCCCTGCAGGGAATGTGTCTGGAGCAGACTGCACACTTTTCCTGCAGCCTGGTGAGTTTTAGTATTCAGAGGCTCAACACGAGCGCTCTCTCTCCACAGTCTGCACTCCGCTGCATCACACTGTCTTTGTTTTCTCTGCTAATAACATCGTGTGAATCTGACTCCTGATTCTCGACTTGAGAGGAGACGACAACAGGCCGGTGTGTGTGTGGTGACAGACTCACCTACAGTCCTCTGTCTCTTTTCAGCAGCGGACATGTTGAAGACGTCCACTTGATTTCCAGTATCTGGTTTGTAATACGTCTCGATGTCTATAGAGAATTTCTCCACAAAGGGGCAGGTGTACCTGAGAGACAAAACAGAGACGGATGTTTACAAGTGCAGAGTCACCAAAAAAAATAACACTAAACAAATTAGCATCCGATGAATAACAGATGAGCCGATAGAAGTGAGGATAGGACATGAGATGCAGCTGATAACTGATAATCACCTTCTTTTCATGGCTGATACCAATAAGATAACCAATGATATATAACAATATTATAAATATTCACTGAGCATGTTCAGAATGTCCTCTGGTCTCTGTTGTATTCCTGATGTAGACTCTTAGCTACCGTTTGTCCTGGTGAGCAAGTTTAAGTGTTGGACAGGTCGCATGGACAGAATTTTGTTTTTTTAATGGTACAAAAACATATCTCTATGAGTGTGTAAAAGGCCTGAAACTCGACACTATGCATCACATATTCTTCTTCATTACTGGCTCCTGATTTTTATCAATGTCTATGTGGGAAACAAAGTTTACAGCAGGTGACGTCCTGCAAATCTAATCTATTAGAAATAAGAATCGCTGCCACGCTCATAAAAATATCTTGCTGGTCTGATGAAGCAGTCAGGCTGGTCGAGCTGGAGGAGCTAAGTAACCTTTGAGAAGATACAATCTCAGCAAATGTGGCTCAAAGTTGGCAGCAGTGTGTGCAGTAAATGAAAAAGTGATTATTCAGCTGAAATTGTTCCAAATAAAGAAACGGCTCCATCAGCAGAATCAGCTGAATGTTATTTCATTCGTTTAATTTATGAATCTAGAAGCTGTATAATAAAAACCATTAACGTTTTATCGCTGAGAGTTTCGGTGTTTCTACTTTAGGTAAGGCCAGCCGCCTGACATCAGCTGATGTAATGTGTGCGTATCACAGAGCAAATGTTTTCAACATGTGATGAATCATTCTCCTGATGTGTGGCGGTCTCACCGGGTTCGCGTGTAGGGGTAGGCGTTCCAGGACTCCTCCTCCACTCGAAGGGCAGCTTGAGGCAGGATGGCACAGAACCAGGACGGGATGTGTTTGCCGATGTGATAGACCTTGTGCGTGTACTGACCCGAGCCTCCCGGGCCGTCCTCGTAGGGCTTGTTCTCCAGGATCTCCACGCCGCTGCCCTCGCCACAGCTCTCCTCTCTGCTCTTTTTCTGCAGGATGGCAGCACAGAGGGAGGTGATACACTGTTTGTTTCACAGGTGAAGGTTTGATCCTATAATTGTGCTTTTATTTGTGCATAATCATCACAGGAGCAGGAAGAAGAAAAACCAGTATGAGCTGCTCTTTTCTTAATAATAACACCAGATACTGTAGATACTGATGGACATCATTTTATTGTGCACTTCTAATAATTTCCCACGACTGATAAAGTTTTCAAATCAAATCAACCATTAAATTTCATCACGTGCGACCTGATAAACAGTCTGTTGCTGTGTTTTCTTTCATCCACCTTGTTAATAAATCTTATTTCTCTTTTCTCTGACAAATACAAAGGTTTAGTACGAGTCACAGACGAGAATGAGTAAACAAAACAAAATATGAAGAGAATCAAAATCTGAACCGTCTTTTGTTCATAACAGTAAAACATGGACACACTTTCCAGTTTGTTCATATGTCCCGTCAGTAAAGTCTGTTAAACGACTCTTGTTCAATGATTTAATGAACAGATTCACTTCATCCACACAATCAGTTTGTTGGAGCAGAATCTCAGCTATGTACAAGCAAATAATGAAGCATCTCCTTATTGATTATGATCATGTGAACTGAAGTCATCAGGAGCAGCGAGAGCCTCCGTGGCTGAACAGACACAGGAAGGAGCGCCGCCTGAAGAAAGTCCAACATTTACAGAACAACAAGAAGACGTCAAAGTACCGCCCACAATGTTTGATTGACAGGTGATCTGTGTGCAGTGAAGAAATGCCACAACAATCAGCTCTCAGCAACAATGATGGAAACACAACAAGTCTGAAGAAATGAAACACACAATTTAACCCACTGACCCTGAAATGACTTCAGTCTATTTGAGTTTACAAAACTCAGCAGAGTCTCCAGACCAGCCGAACCAAAGTCCAGCATAGAGAGGCTGAGTGAATGTGGTCTGGACTCTGTGGAGGAGAGTCATGGTGTCAGAGATGCTGTAGAAGGACAGAATACCTGCACTGTGATCCAGGTACACTCCAACTCTGGAGGACCGAGGACCTGAGACAGGAGTTTGGACTTTGTTGTGATAAAACTTATAACTGTCTGTGTCACAATATAATGACCAAGATGTGTCATTACATCCAAATTCACATTCATCTACATCCCCTGCTCTGCTGATGTTCTTGTATGCGACTGCTACACCAACTCCATCTCCTCTCCTCTCCACCTCCCAGTAACAACGTCCAGTCAGACTCTCTCTACTCAGGACCTGCTCCCACTCAGTGAATCTGTCTGGATGATCAGAATAAGACTGTTGTAGACTCATCCTTGTTGCTTTTCTGTCCCCCTCAGATAATAACAGATATGTGTGTGCTGTGTTTGGATCCAGTGTGATTTCACATGAATATATTAAGAAGTCAGCTCTGGTCTTGTTCTCTGGTTGTGGCATTAAAACATCCACTTGAGTCTCTGTCAGTGAGATGTTTGTCCATGTCTCTCTCAGGACGTCCTGTAGTTTGTCTCTGACCTCTGACACAGCTGCTGTCACATCCTCAAAGTACTTGAGAGGACGGATATTGATGCTGGATGAGTGTGTAGACTCACTGAGTGCTGACAGTGAGGGGTAGTTGTGTAGAAACTGGTTGTGATCCTCTGTGTGTGAGAGCTTCTTCAGCTCAGCATCTTTCCTCTTCAGCTCAGTGATCTCCTGCTCCAGCTTCTCCTGAAGCTCTTTGACTCGACTCACTTCAGTTTCCTGCTGGGATCTGACCTGCTGCTTCACATCAGAGCGTCTTTTCTCCATGAGACGGATCAGCTGGGTGAAGATCTTCTCACTGTGCTCCACTGCTTTATCAGCAGAGCCATTGATGGCCTCCACCTCCTGTTGAAGCAGCTTCACATCTTCCTCTCTGTCCTGGATTCTCTGCTGGATGTTGTGTCGACTCCCCTCCAGCTCTCTCTGCCTCTCAGTCCTCTCTGCTGCAGCTGACACTGTGTCGTGGCCTTTATGTTCCTCCACAGAGCAGAGATAACAGATACACTGCTGATCAGTACGACAGAACATCTTCATCACCTCATCATGACGAGAGCAGATGTTCTCCTGGAGCTTCTCTGACGGCTCCACCAGCTTGTGTTTCTTTAATGGAGCCACATCATGATGAGGCTGGAGGTGTTTCTCACAGTAAGAGACCAGACACTGCAGACAGAACTTAACTGCTCTCAGTTTCCTCCCAGTGCAGAAATCACAGGCCGCATCTTCAGGTCCAGCATAGCAGAGATCAGCAGGAGCAGCTTGGAGTCCAGTCTTCTTCAGCTCCTCCACTAAAACTGCTAACATGGTGTTTTTCAGCAGCTCAGGCCTCGGTATGAAGCTCTTCCTGCACTGAGGGCAGCTGTAGATCCCCTTCTCATCCTCTGTGTCCCAGTGGTCTTTAATACAGTTCTTGCAGTAGCTGTGTCCACAGGGAGTAGTCACCGGATTCTTCAGTAGATCCAAACAGATCAGACAAGAGAAAGTCTCTCGGTCCAGCTGAGCTGCTTTCTGCGCCATTTCACCCCTCGAGGACAAGGACTGCCTGAGTTTCACTCCCTGACAACTGAAACTAGTCTGAGCTCTGATTTTAACAGTGTGTTTGTGCGGCAAATGAAACCTGTCAGACCAGTTACGCCCATCCACAAACTGTAGGGGAGGGACAAAGTGGAGCTGCTGTGTGAGAGGAGGAAGAAAAGGGAGGGCTGATCGAGCTGTAACTCACACAGGACGAGAAGCAGCTCTGTAATTCTGAACTTTGTTTTTTCTTCGACAACAAAGCCTCAGTTAAAACCTGCTCCACATTTGAAAACATCAACATTTTTAGTTGTAAAATATATCTTGGCTCCTCAGGATTTGCTAACTCTTCCTGTGATTTGGCTCACTTTTCTCTTCACAGTTAAAAAGATATTCAAGGTATCTTTACAGCGACAGCTTGACTTTACCCTATTGGCTTTCTGGGGGTCAAGATTAGACAAGCATAAAAAAAAGATTCCAGAGTTCAACACAAAACACCAGCCATCAGTGATTCAACAATAAACAACAAGAGAGATAAATTGAGTGTGTTACAATGTTCATTTTCTCAAGAATGATTCCAGAGTGAACCCTCTTCCCAAACAGAAAATAAACCCAACATCCAAGATGCTGTCAGAGTTTCTTCCGGTCCCAGTCAGCATGTGGAAGTGCAGCTACAGGCTAATGCTAAGTTAGCTGTGTCTGTGAAGTGTTGTTTATTTATTTATTTATTTACTGAATTATTTCCTTCCTTCGGATTTGCACAAGTAGTCGTGGGTGGAGAGAACAAAATAGTGGGAGAATCGCAGATTGACTTTGAAGATGAAAATGTAACGCGTGTTGTCGATGAGCCGGGTGGGTGGCGGGCGTTCAGCTGGAGGGCTGAGGTCACTGGAGGACACGGGTTTGATTTGTGACACATGAAAGGTGGGGTGCACAGGTAGGGGGAACGAAGAGATGCTTTACTCCTAGCACACACCACACAAGCTGCCACAAACCCTCCCATGTCTCTGGCTTAGTCCGGCCACCAGAAATGTTGGCGGAGGAACTGTAATGTCTGCTGGGCTCCGGGGTGAGAACTTAACTTAGAGGAGTGTCCCCACTGAAGCACCTGGGAAGGAACTTTCTCCGGTACGAATAGACAATTAGGAGGACCGGTGCCGGGGTCAAGATGAATGTGTTGGGCCGTCTGTACGATGGACTCAATCTCCTAGGTAACGGCTCCAAGTTGGAGAACGGGGGCATGTGTGAATAACATTTTTAATCTTCTAAAGGGGTCAGCAGCGGGGGGGCCAGGTGAAGGGTGAGTTGGGGGAAGTTAGTTGAGTGAGGGGAGCGGTGACATGGCTAAAGTCGTGAATGAATCTCCAGTAGAAATTAGCGAAACCCAGGAATTTTTGGATCTTTATCGGTTGGCTGAATCCATCCTTGAGCAATGACCCAATCCCCAGACAGTGACTCTAGCCATGGGGACATGGAATGTTACTTCGCTGGGGGGTAAAGAGCCTGAGCTACTGCAGGAGGTTGAGCGGTACCGGCTAGAGATAGTCAGGCTCACCTCCACGCACAGTCTGGGCTCTGGAACCCAACTCCTTGAGAGAGGCTGGACTCTTTTCTACTCTGGAGTTGCCCGCGGTGAGAGGCGGCGAGCTGGTGTGGGCTTGCTTATAGCTCCCCAGCTCAGCCGCCATGTGTTGGAGTTCACCCCAGTGAACGAGAGGGTCGCCTCCCTGCGCGTTGTTTTGGCTTATGGGCAGAACAGCAGTGCAGAGTACCCGGCCTTCTTGGAGGCCCTGGGAGGGGTACTGGAGAGCGCTCCAACCGGGAACTCCGTCGTTCTACTTGGGGACTTCAACACTCACGTGGGCAGCAACAGTGTTACCTGGAGGGGTGTGATTGGGAGGAACGGCCTCCCCGATCTGAACCAGAGTGGTGTTTTGTTACTGGACTTCTGTTTTAGTCACAGTTTGTCCATAACAAACACCATGTTCAAGCATAAGGGTGTCCATATGTGCATGTGGCACCAGGACACCCTAGGACGGAGGTCAATGATCAACTTTGTAGTCGTGTCATCTGACCTCCGGCCGTATGTCTTGGACACTCGGGTGAAGAGAGGGGCTGAGCTGTCAACTGATCACCACCTGGTGGTGAGTCGGATCCGCTGGCAGGGCCAAACGTATTGTGAGGGTCTGCTGGGAGCGTCTGGCGGAATCCTCTGTCAGGGAGGTCTTAAATGCCACCTCCGGGAGAGCTTTGACCAGATACCGAGGGAGGCTGGGGACATTGAGTTTTCTCTCCACTTCCATTGTTGACACGGCTGTCCGGAGCTGTGACTATAAGGTCTCCGGTGCCTATCGTGGCGGCAATCCCCGAACCCAGTGGTGGACCTCAAAAGTAAGGGATGCTGTCAAGTTGAAGAAGGTTTCCTATAGAGCCTGGTTGGCTCGGGGGACTCCTGAGGCAGCTGACGGGTACCAGCAGGCCAAGTGTGCAGCAGCACGGGCGGTCACGGAAGCTAAAACTCAGGTCTGGGAAAAGTTCGGGGAGGCCATGGAGGAGGACTACCTGTCAGCCTCAAAGAAATTCTGGCAAACCGTCCGGCACCTCATGGGGGGGAAGCAGACCTCCACCAACGCTGTTTACAGTAGAGGTGGGGAGCTGTTGACCTCAACTGGGGACATTGTCGGGCAGTGGAAGGAATACTTCGAGGATCTCCTAAATCCCACTGACAGGCCTTCCATAGAGGAAGCAGAGGCTGGGGAGTCAGAGGTTGACTCATTCATCACTCAAGCCGAAGTCACTGAGGTAGTCCGGTAGCTTCTCAGTGGCAAGGCACCGGGGGTGGATGAGATCCGCCCTGAGTACCTCAAGTCTCTGGATGTTGTGGGGCTGTTTTGGCTGACACGCCTCTGCAGCATCGCGTGGCAGTCGGGGACAGTGCCTCTGGACTGGCAGACCGGGGTGGTGGTCCCCCTTTTCAAAAAGGGGGACCGGAGGGTGTGTTCCAACTATCGGGAGATCACACTCCTCTGCCTCCCTGGGAAAGTCTATTCCAGGGTACTGGAGAGGGGAATTTGGCTGATAGTCAAACAGGACACGGTTTTCATCCTGGCCGTGGAACACTGGAACAGCTCTATACCTTCTGCAGGGTGCATGAGGGTTCATGGGAGTTTGCCCAACCAGTCCACATGTGCTTTGTGGACTTGGAGAAAGCACCGTGTCCCTTGTGGCATTCTGTGGTAGGTGCTCCAGGAGTACGGGGTCGGAGGCCCTCTGTTAAGGGCTGCACGGTCCTTGTACGACCGGAGCAGGAGCTTGGTTCGCATTGCCGGCAGTAAGTCAGACCTGTTCCCAGTGCATGTTGGACTCTGGCAGGGCTGCCCTTTGTCACCGGTTCTGTTCATTATTTTCATGGACAGAATTTCTAGGCGCAGCCACGGGCCGGAGGGGATCTGGTTCGGGAGCCACTGTATTTCATCTCTGCTTTTCGCAGATGATGTTGTCTTGTTGGCTCCTTCAAGCCAGGACCTCCAGCACGTCCTGGGGCGGTTTGAAGCCGAGTGTGAAGCGGCTGGGATAAGAACCAGCACCTCCAAGTCCAAGGCCATGGTTCTTGACCGGAAAAAGGTGGCCTGCTCCCTCCGGGTTGGGGGAGAGTTCCTGCCTCAATTGGAGGAGTTTAAGTATCTTGGGGTCTTGTTCACGAGTGAGGCAAGGATGGCGCGTGAGATTAACAGGCGGATCGGTGCAGTGGCCGCAGTAATGCGGTTGTTGCATCAGTCTGTCGTGGTGAAGAGAGAGCTGAGCCGAAAGGCGAAGCTCTTGATTTACCAGTCAATCTACGTTCCTATCCTCACCTATGGCCATGAACTTTGGGTCATGACCGAAAGAATAAGATCCCGGATACAAGCGGCCGTAATGAGTTTCTTCCGCAGGGTGGCGGGGCACTCCCTTAAAGATAGGGTGAGGAGCTCTGTCACCCGGGAGGAGCTCGGAGTAGAGCCGCTGCTCCTCCACATCGAGAGGAGAGCTGGAAGAAGTGTCCGGGGAGAGGGCGGCTGAAGGTGCCTAGAGAGCGGCGTGGTGGTTATCCGCTCAGAGGGGCGCAGATCAGGCAGTGGGCTTGTAGTCGAGCTGGAGCACTGCGTGGTCGAGCTGCTCAGAGGAGCACAGGGCAGGTGGAGTGCTGCAGCTGGGCTGAGGAGACACATATTGCCGGATCGCTCGGACAAGCGCAGGGCAGGTGCAGTGCTGCAGAGGTGATGGGGCAATGGTTCACTGGAGCGGAGTTGTAGGTTGTTTGGAACTCAGGAGGACACCAGTGTGGTTCACGAAATCATCTGGCAGCAGGTAGTGTGATGTCCAAGGCTTTTAAACGGGCTCTGATTGTTGATCTGCTGCTGGTGCGTGTGCAAGCAGACAAAAAACACACAAGCACAAAAATACAACACACACACACACACACACATACACTGCAGCCATAAGATCGTGACAGTTTCGTCTGAACAGGCAGGAAGGCAAATTAAATGAATGAGTAATTAGAAGAACCTTTCCTTCCATTCCAAGTTCTGGTGGTAAATGTGGGGGTGAGAGCTAATTCAGTGTGAAACACAGTCCAGCCTCATCCAGACTCAGCACTGACACACATCCTCTCATCCTCCCTCCTTCTCCTTTGACTCCCAATTAAACCCCTGCCACCCTGACACAGCACTCCCGTCTCTCACTCAGGTGTTCAACCCTGTGAAATCCACTTTCCTCTCTGAGCTGCGTGGATGATGCAGCAGAGGCAAAGTGATGAGCTGGAGAGAAAAACAGCTGCCACACGGAGAGAGAGATAGAAACTGCTTTAAGTCACATTCAACCTTTTATTTATAATCCTGCACTCCTATTCTTTAACCTGTGCTAATTTTCACAGATGAGTCGAGGTGAGGCGACTTTAAAAAGGAGACAGATTCACGGCGTAGAGGAGGTCAAAGCAGCCATTTCTCCCCAGCATGAGGCTTCCCTCTAATAAAAGGCAGCAGATGGTTCAGGCCCACAGATCCTGTAAGACTGAGCCGTGTATTAAGCCCGTTGATTCACAGAGGAGGCCGTGGATTACTGCATCAGTTTATAAACACACTACATCTCCTTAAGAGGCTCTCCATTTAGACTGGAGGCGTCTGGGTGGCAGCACTCAGCAAATGAGAATGCACAGAGAGAGTTTAGATGGCTGGTCAGTTATATTGAACCCCTTCAGGATGAGACACAGGAGCCCAGGAGAGGCCAGACCAGTGCTGGAATGACACTTAGTTAATCGATTAGGCTTTTCTACTCATGATCGGATCAATTTGTTACCAAAAATACTGTTCCCAGTTAATAAAATGTGCTCAATGTGCTTCTTTTCTTTCTGTTTAACATCACTATAGAATTAAACATTTTTGGACTCTTAACAAAACAAACCCAAGAACATCACCTTGAGTGCCGGGAACTTTTGATTTCATAGCCGTTTTATGGTCGACTCATCAATAAATCAATCAATAATAAAAAAATAAATAGCAGCTGAAAGCATCTGTTGAAACCATAGCCGATTATTTCTGTTCAAATCTGTCTGCTTTCCATTCATACAGACGTAGAAAAACAGAGCAGGAGGCTTTGCCAGAAGAAACTTCTTGAGCAAAAAAGGAAATGTCTTAAGAAACTAAAAACAAGTTGCCTACAACATGACCTCTGCCTGAGCGATATCTAATCTGATCGAGGTCGGTATCTGTCATGGTCCGAAGTTAAATACTTTGTGTCTTTGCCACATTTTTTACTGTTTAGCAAAAGAGGAAGTAAAATGCAAGAGACCAAGACGTACAGTTTAACAGAAGAAACAAAAAGTCAACTTTAATAATGTAGGGCGGGAAACCCAAGAAACAGACAAAGAAAGAGAAGAGAAATATATAAAAACTTAACTCAGAACAAAACGGAAGCAGAAAGAGAAACACTAAAGACACAAGGAGCAACAACGGACAGCTGAGGGTACACAAATGGGACACGAAACATCTGCCACACCCGCGATGGTAACCCTAACCCTGCTCCTGAGCAGCGCCATCCACACTTCCATCCATCAATACGTTTATACGACATGTAACAGCATCAAAACATTATCCCAGCATTCCCACTGTGAGCGTGACATCAAAGGAAAATGGCCGCTGTGTGACTATGCTCCATTAGTAACCCCTGGCAGCCTCAAGAAGAAAACACACATTAATTTCAGGCGTCGATAATGTACATTTCAGTCCCCAGTCAGCCAAACATCACACCCATGATAAATACATTGTATGCACACTGGTCCTCAGAATATAAATCAGCTGACGCTCTGCAACTTAAATATTTTAACCAAATCTTAAAATCTTAAATCTTTGTTTGTATAGGCTTCAACATTTGAATCTTCCTGCTGAGACAGGCCAGGTGACCATTGTGCATAGACGCTGTATTCTGGTTTCAAACTGATGATTGAAAAGCCGTCTTATTCCTTCCGCTGTAAATGTGCTGCGGGTCGAGGAACAGCACAGCGCGAATACAAATCACGGTGATCATTATTAACAGCAAGGAGTGGGGCGCTCGGGGTCAAGAATGAGAGCTCAGATTGAACACGGAGCTCTCTCTCCTGAAGACTTCGGGGAGGTGGTATCAGTAATGAAGGTCAGAGGAGGCAAACAGCTGGAAAATTGCTGTAATCTAGCAGGTAATGTAATTTAGGTGAGGAGCTAAGGGCTTTAAATTACCCTGCTGGTGTCTGCTGCAGCACAGCAGAGAGAGCACAGGATCTGTATTAATGACATCTGAGAGCTCATAGCTCAAGTGTCGACTACACAGCGACTCCTCGACGCTGACCAGGAGCAGGTTTATGGATCCTTATGAAAACAACAGAGGTGGTTTTATAACTTTGGTAGTCTCTTCTGGGGTTGGGCCAATTCAAAACTTCGCAGAGTGGTTTGATATAGTGATATAAGAGCAGGAAAGTGAGAGCGTTGCAGCACTACAGTCCATCAGGACAACTGTGACACGTCAGGTTTCCAATTCTCAAGGCAACCATCTGACTTGACTTGTCTTCTTCTAAAGTTCATCATCAAAATGATATATAGAATAAGACGAGTGAAACTGGAGAACAAACGGCAGCAGCGGTGATTCCTTAGTTTCACGTTAAAAGACTTGTTAGGAAATGATGGGTTTCTGTCCACTGAAACACTAGAGGGCTTTTAATTTGAAATGGACAGAGGAAGTGTTGAGATTGCAATTAAAGTCCCCATCAAATGGCTAATGGAGAGCTACTTGTGTTGGCATGGTTACATGTTTCCAGGCCCCGCCCCTCCCGCCTCACAGTAATATAACCTTCAGTTCTCTCCATGCGGCTTTACTCCAAAACTTTTCCCATGTGGAAGCTTTTTTTTTGTTTTCGAAACCGAGGATGCTGCGTCTGCTGCTGAGGTGTGTGTGTTCTGGTGTTTGGCTGTCAGCAAAATTAGACATACACACACACACACACACACACACACACACACACACACTCTTACACACACACACACACACACACTGAAGGAAGCTAACAAGACCTCAGCAGCTCTGTGAGGCTGCACTTCAAGCTAATGTCAGCAAGTGAACGTGCTCACAATGATGACACCAACCTGCAGATGTTTAGCAGAAATGTCAGTTTGGGGTCTAATTAAAGGGAAACTCCACCATTTTTACACATTAAAGTATGTTTACAGGTCTCATGAAAAAAAGTATTTTATGGCTCCAGAGGAAGCTGCAGGAATCTGATAAAAAAAAATGCCTCCAGCGATGTCATTCAGTCGCTCAGTTGCATCATGGGTAACGTAGGCACCAGGTTTTGAAAAGGAAAGAAGAATATGTGGAATAAAAACATCAACATCTCTGGATCATTTGATTTGAAATGGGTCTGCTTTCCAACACCTGCTGCCGACATCACTTATTTCTTTCCAGGAATCTTCCTCGGAAGTTTTTAGTAAAATATTAAAGTTAAGAGTTACTGAAATCCGTGAACGTAATAAAGATGCAGTGATGTGATGGAGAACACAGCAGAGTTTGACCACTAAAGATCTACACGAGGCCATAATTGTGAGAAGAGGAACTCGTCAGTTAGACACAAAGACAAGAACTGTTTGAGAGTTAGAATAACTGTAATATAATATTTAACAGCTGACAGGAAAAGAAATACAGTACAATTAGAGCCCAGCCCGGCAGACACACTGTGGACCACGTCTGTGGAATTACAATGGGTCCGGCCTCGCTGAGGGTCTCGTTTCTGCCGGGCTGAGCTGTCCCTGAATAATTTATGTGACACTGCAAGGTTAGCATAAACCAGGGTACAAAACTCCGCTCCTCAGGCCCGCGTTCAGTCCAACCGGAGCACCAGCAGAACCTCATGCATCAAGCGTTATCGCTGGCTGCCCACACATTTCATACCCCCCTCCTCCTTCAGCCACTCTGCCATTTTTCAAATCTGTGCAACAGACAACTCTCATGGATCAAACTGTCAGCTCGCTCGTTAAATAAAACAAAAACTGCAAAGACAACTCGCACTCTTGCAGAGAGTGGATAAAAACGGGAAAAAAAAAGCAGAGAAAAGCTGCACAAGGGTTTTTTTTCTCACAACAGAAAACTGGAGACTCTAAGATCAGGGATTTTAGGCTATTTTGCTGTTTTCTTTCAGAATAAAATGTCAAAAATAAACATTTAGGTCAGATTTCTGTTCATAGATTATTCATCATTCACATATTTAAAGTCCAGAATAATAATAAGAAGAAGAAGAAGAAGAAGAAGAAGAAGAATATATACAATAATTGTATTTATGTAAGTAATCAACTTGAGAGGTTTAACTTCCGCTGTACTTTGTGTTTAGTGCTAATTAGCAAATGTGAGCATGCTAATAATCTAAACTGGGACATTGAACATGGGCAACACAAAGCTGCTAATCATCAGAGTGGGATCATCTGACTTTAATCTAAGAACTCTGACTTTAAAGCTCTAAATAAAATCGCAGAATTCCAAGACAAAAAGTCAGGATTCTTATATATAAAAAAAGTATTCTTCTACTTGAGTTTTTATCCTGGACTTTAATTCTGACGTTAAAGTCAGAATTCTTAAGAAAATGCCAAAATTCTGGGTTTTTACTCGACTTCTGAATTTAAAGAGAAAAAAGTCGGAAATCTGAGTTTCTATCCGTCTTTAATTTAGATATTAAAGTCAGAATTTTGTTAAAATTCAGAATACTGAGATTAAATTTTGAATTCTGATGAAAAAATGTCTCTAAATGCTTCATGACTTCCCGTCCCGTCTGTGGCGCTGAACTTCAGGCCCACCGGTTCTCACTGACGACACTTTGGTTTCCTTCACTACCTGGAACAGCAGCTCACTGTGGATTTTATTACAGACATGTCTGGGACTACTTTCAGCGGCGGATTGATATGTAAATGTTGACATTTTTTTCCCCACGACAGACAAAACAGCAGCCAAAAAAACTAAAATCTATCATAACTTCAGGCTGGTCGTGTTATTGTGTCCACCCCCTCCCGTACCTGAGTGACAAGCAGTATTTACAGTCAGACATGTTGTCACGGTAACGTCGCTGCGCCATCACCTCCTCTCTCTCTCTCTCTCCCTCCATCTCTCGCCCGTATCACAAACAGATGATGGCAGCCCCATCCCGCCATGCTGCAGCTGATGTCACCGGTTACCGTGGCAACCGGTGCTCAACTGTGACGCTGAGCAGGAGGGGTTCGGGATGTGTGTGTGTGTGTGTGTGTGTGTGTGTGTGTGTGTGTGTGTGTGTGTGTGCATGCGTATGTGTGTGTGTATTTAATCATGTGTTTTATCAAAGCTGATATCGAGTTGAGTTAATCCTGTCATGTCTGTTTTATTATCTTTCTTCCTCTCCTTCTTTTAATCTTATATTTCTGCTGTAATCCGTTTTGTTTCTGTATTATTCTATTGTTGCCTTGTTTCAGTCCTGATGGTTCAAACACGCAAAGCACTTTGTGGTTTTGTTATGAAAAGTGCTTCATAAATGAAAAGATAAAAATATATATATATTATCATTGTTGTTATTATTATCAGTCCACATGTGCACAACTCATTAAGGGAACACGTTAAACCCACGTCAGATCTTGATGAACGAATGATTCAAGTTTAAAGTCTTTACTGATGTACTTTCTATAATTTGTTGAGAACAAAAAGAAGCAAACGACGATCAACAGAAACTAAAATCATCAACCTCACTGAGGGCTGCATTCAAAATCACTCTGACGGTCGAAGTAAAAAATTTAAATCACCGGCAGATGAACTCATGAAGCAGCTCATGATGTGACTCAGCAGTGAGCCTGTACGCACTCCGACACCGTCTGGACTTCCTCCTGATGACTCTGCAGGTGGTGTCCTCCCACACCTGGATCAGGACATCACTGAGCTCCTGGACAGTCTGTGGCCGTACTTAGCAGCGTCGGCTGAACGACACATAACATCCCGTAGGTGCATAACTGGATTCAGGTCAGGGGAACGAGACGGGCCAGTCAGTGGCAGCAATGCCTTCGTCATCCAGGAACTGACAACACACTCTGACCACATGATCGTCTGTTAATAATCTCAAATACCAACTTATTGTTTTGTTTGTCTCTGTGTCAGAATTCTATCAAGGTTTTCAGGCAATAGCAGAACACCGTTGACTGAACGTTGGCTCGTTGGTGTTAGCGACGTTAGCTACAACAAACTGGCAACCACTGGAGTCACATGTGATTTGGACCCCAGCGGTGTTGTGAGGTGACGCAACAGAAGAGAAGAGATGGAACGACACATTTAGTGACTGAATGAGATCAATAACGGCTTCATGGTGATTTCTGTCAGAACAAACTTCTTGTGTCTTTTAATTTTCCTTCACTAATGTCTAATTCAAACACTAAATAAAATTACCCTTACCCAGAGGAGAATAATTTCTCTGCATATTTTTACTACTGTGTCTGTTTCCTCCAAATTATGAACCAGAAAACAACCCTGCCGCATACGGGGCACCATCTGGTGTGCAGAACAACACCGGCCTGTTGACCCTCTGAAAGTGCTCTTGTTCTGCTAGAATACAACACGATGACACTGTGACCTCCAGCCGCCTTCACACACGGACCTGAACTCGTGTCAGCACATGATCTGAATCACACTCCAGCTCCCTCGTACCTCCCAGCACCACCAGACTAATCCTTTAATTTGAGATAAACAGCATTTTGACTATTAGTAATTCTGTTGTCCACTCACCTGGATCATGTAGAGCTGAGCGATGCGGTACTCCTCCACGCTCATCGGCATGGGGATGCGATACTCCTTGATCAGCATGGCTGTGGTTGAATCGGGCCGACTCTATGTGTGTGTGTGTGTGTGTGTGTGGAGGATAAGGAGTGTACGAGGGTAGTCGCTCCTCTCGGTCAGCTTCGCTACCCAAGCAGCATGTTCAAACAGCGAGGACGGGAGTCATCGTTATTCACACCTGAGGAGAGGAGGAGAAAAGAGAAGAGTGTGTCGATCGTAGCGTCCAGGAGGAGTTAGCATGTTTACCTCAAGGATTAAAGCCCCCGGACACAAGCCAACACATCCCGTGTGTGTGTGTGTGTCCTCAGCCCTCCCACAGATCTATTACAAGGTAATCCACTGACCTAGCAACATCCCTGAAATCCCCCAGCAACCTAAATCCCGACTGTGTCCACACACCAAGATTCAGCCAAGTTGTGGTCAACGTTTAAATCCAACAAAGCTCTCTCATCTTCTGCACAGACGGTACAGTACTGCACCGTTGAACAATATTCAGATGCTTTTTATTTTTCCTCCTACTTCAAATAAATGTAGTGGAACAGAAGTTTGAAGTTTTTACAGATTAAAAAGGTGCAATATGTAAGAATTCGAGTTCAAACACCCAAGAATTGACTGAAATGATGGGCAGAATGTAAAGAAATTACAGGTTTTGACATTGTGACGTCTGTGAAACACGTTCCAGAGAAATCTACTGGAGTTAGCATGCTAACCAGTTAGCCTCACAGTCCACAGCTCCTGTGCTAGCGGCAGTAACAACACCAACAACCCGACCCCGGTGCTCCGAGCTCGCAGTCTGGACCGCTAGAAGACAGTTAGTCAGTTTCATTCAGGTTTGTCCTTTATTTATTTATTCTTTAACTCTGTTTTTTGAGGGAAATCTCTCTCTCTGTATCTGTTAAATGCTTCAGTATGCTAACTGAGCTACTTGCTAACAGCAGCAACCAAAGATAGCTAAAGCAAAAAGTTCAGTGAGCAGCAGTTAGCAGTTACCCTGCTTCAAATTCTGTCAGTTTCTTCAAAGTCTCAACTTAAAACCACCAACATTAACCTCATGGTGACCTCATCCGGCACAAATACAATAAAGGTTTTAAACACACACACACACACACACACACACACACACACACAGTACTGATTCAGCTTGTTTACTCCAGTAAAGTAATAGATTACAGGCTCTGACATGTACTCAGAGTATCAGAGTAAAAAGTCTCCATCTGAAGGACATTTGTGGTCAAAGCTAACTGAAGCTCACGTCATATTAATGGATGTCAAAGACTATTAAAGTTAAAGGTAGAATCTGCAGGATTTGTCCCAGCTGTTCCTGAACGCACCACAAAGACAGTTGATTGTTGAGTCTCATTCCCAGGACGTCAAATAGACACATGTTGGGTTGGTAAAGCGTCCCGAGCAGCAGCAAAGAGAGAAAATCAGAAACTCTCTGCAGATACGAGACACTAACACGCCTTTTCTCCACATTCCAGTCTCCCTCTCTGTCTGTTTACAGCTTCTTACGTCTGAAATCAGTCGTGTGATGTTGGGAAGGCGATGACCTCAATTGCATCAAACTGAAGTAACGAGGCTGTTTTGTAAATGTGAGGAGGAGAAAGTTCAGATGTATAGAGGAGAAGTCAAAGTACAAGAATTAAGTATTTTTACTTTGTAACTTCTCACCTCTGATTATTTTTAGGGATGTATGATGTTGGATTTCTGCTGATATCAGATATTTTCCAGCTGTTTTTGCTCTCTGATGCTGATGTACTTTTTTTCTCCACCTAATCACAGAGAACATCTGTGAAAACGAGCAATTAAGCGCAACTCAGCACGAAGAAATAAAAGAGGCGTCGATGCAGCTTCACTGATTTTTTTAGCTTGAAGATGAAATCATGACTGAAATCATGTCAGACACAAACACTTGTGAGATCTGGTGCTCAGTATAAAATATGTCTCTCTAAACTGTTTTTTAAAGTGCAGTCACAGAGGTGTTGTTTGTGTCTTCCACCCGGGGAAAAGAGGAAAGAACATATAACTATTCCTGCTCTCACTGGGAAAAATAAAAAGAAACTTCTGCTCCTGAACCTGCAGAGCTTCAGTCATTCCCATGATGCCTTTAATAAACAATAACTGCAGGTATCAACACTGCAGTCCTCCGCATGAACCCAGAATGAAGATTCAGATCCCAGCTGCTCTCCAGAGGCGGTATCGTCCGACCCGACTCGCTGCGCTCTGATACAATTACAGAGTGGAAGATGGAGTGGTGCTCCCTCCATGAATCTGTGAAGAATAAGTCCTCGACTGACAGAAGAGCTGCTAAATATAGAGACACAGTAACCCCCACCAAGCAAGATGTGAGACAGACAGGCAGACAGGCAGACAGACAGACGCGAGCCTTTTGTTTCTCGTTCGCCTCCATCAGACGAGCGAGCTGTGAGTCAGCACATCAAACACAGCAGACTGAACTCAGCGGAGAAGAAAACCTGAAGAAGGAACCGAAGACGACGTTCCTGCAGCTCGACACCAGAGGAATGTCTCATCTTAAAGCAAAGATGAAGCTAAATTCTTATGTTTTACGTGATTGTTGAATTAATATCTTTGGGTTTTGGACCGTTGGTTGGACAAAAATGACACATCTGCAACCATCACCACGGTACGGAAGCCCTGAGGGGAAAGTGAAGATTGCTTTTTCTTCTGGTGATCAATTTTCTAATCTAAAGTGATCTAAAGTGTTTTCTCTCTTCTGTGTTTATGATTTGAGAGCTGGTGGGGGGAAAAAAATCTTGTTTTTTACATCTTTATAAAAATAAAAAATCAGGGCAGTTTTTTTTCCATATAAAAAAAAATATCATGAGAATTTGTGTGAAACTGAGACACAACATTTCTTTTTATTTATTTATTTTTTAAAAAAGAGTGAAAAAAATCAAACCAAGTAAGAAAAATAATTTTTGGAGAATTGTTTGTCTTGTTTTCATGTTTGAAAGCGAGTGAAAAAAAACATTTCAGGAAGAAAAAAAAATAAATCACACATGAAACCGAGTAAAAAAAAAAGAAATCCAGAAGAAAATGTTGTTTTTTTCATGTGTAAAAATTTCAGGAAACATTTTTGTTTTGTTTCAATGTGTGAAACAAGAAAAAATGCCCTTAAGTTATATTTAAAAGCAGATTATATATATATATATATATACATAAGGAACTTGAAGATTGTTCTGGCCAAACGTTTTTTTCCATCAGCTCTCAAATTATAAACACAAAGAGAGAAAACACTTTAAATCACAAAAGTTCTTCAGTACCACAGTGATATTTTCACAACCAGCGGTCCAAAACACAAAGATATTCATTTTACAATCATGAACATTTGGAGCCATTTCTGTCTTTAAAATAAGAAGAAGAATGTTCCGAGACTTTCCTCTCGTGTGGAGCTCCAGGAACATCTGAAAAACAATCCTACATTTTAATAAATTCAGGAGAAAAACTTTTTGTGTTTGTTTCTGTAATACTCATTTTGACCACAAGAGGCTTCAGTGCTCGTCTCCCTCATGTTGTTGTTAGTAGGATTACAAACATTCACGTGTTCAGCCAGGAGAGTTTAATTTCACACTGAATATCAGACGTATCTTGTGTTTATTCTCAGACATGATCCATGTTTAACATGTGCAACTAAATCATGAGCTTATTTCCCAACACTGCTTGGTTTAGTTTGTCACTGTCCGTTTGTTTGTTGGTTTGTTTGTTGGTTTGTCAGCAGGATTACACAAAAACTACCCAACAGATTTTCACTAAACTCAGACAGAGGACGAGTCTCGACCCAGAAAAGATCCACTTAACTTTTGGTGCAGATCCAGATAACGTTGCAAGATTGGGTATCTTTTTATCATATTGGTATTTCTCAGGGGATAATGGATGGATATTGATATAAAAATCAGGCACATTTAAGTGGCTGGCATCTACGAGTGAGAACAATTTGATGCAGATCCAAATAAAACTGATTTATTTCTGTTTTATTTGATATTGGATTGGGTCTGATTGGATTAAAGGGGAGAGTTGTGCTCTCCACTGAGTGACTCAACCCTGAAACTACAACATGAAAAAAACAAAATCCTGCCTCTTCTTTGGCAGACAACCATAAATGTTACTTATATTATGCAGAATTACAGGAAGCACTCAGTCAACATGTGATGTAATGCTTTTCATCTCCACATCCTCCGATATCTGTTTTGGAGTCCGGCTCCATTCCCTCTAATTGCTTTGGGTTCAAACCAAAGCTGATGGCTGATTTCCCACAGAGCGACCCGACCACAGCAAAGAGGAAATTAGCTCTCTGCCTTCCCTCTGTGCCTCCACCTCCACCTCAACCCACTCTGATCCATTTAAAGGGATATTCCGGTGTAAATTTAATCCATGGTCTAAATCACCGTGAAACTGTTTTAGACTCCCTCTCGAGAGATCAAGTTAGCAGACCGCTAATTTACGGAGTTTTATCAACCTCAGAAACGACCACACGACAACAATACACTGCAGTAAATGGATCCAAATATAAGCCGCCACCAAAAAGCCACAAATAATGCTCAGAACAGCACCAAACTTCAGCAACAGTACAAATAGGGTCTCAGCACATAGTCCGGGGCATCTAACCTCCGCTAGCTTAGCTGGATTTCTACTGAAAAGCTGACTAAATTTACCACTCTTCTGCAGCAGCTTCCTGTTGACGGGAAGTCCCGACGAGTCGATTACCGAGTGCAGTAGAGTTCCGCGGCTCATGGATGAAAATGTATGATTATGACTCCATGGAAAAGCAATCAAAGTTCATATGTGTCTTACCTGCCAGTTTATAACAGTTATTATCGAGAGCGGACAGGGAAAAGAACAGAATTGAGCATTTCTAACTGCACTCGGTAATCGTCGCGTCGGGACTTCCCCGACCCGGAAGCTGATGGAGGAGAGTTGAACTCTGTTTTTAGCTTCACAATAGAAATCCAGCTAAGCTAGCGGAGGTTAGATGCCCCGGACTATGTGCTGAGACCCTATTTGTACTGTTGCTGAAGTTTGGTGCTGTTCTGAGCATTATTTGTGGCTTTTTGGTGGCGGTTTATATTTGGATCCATTTACTGCAGTGTATTGTTGTCGTGCGGTCGTTTCTGAGGTTGATAAAACTCCGTAAATTAGCGGTCTGCTAACTTGATCTCTCGAGAGGGAGTCTAACAGTTTCACAGTGATTTAGACCATGGATTAAATATCCCTTCAACTGATGAAGTTTGCACCTCACATTATGGAGGACCAGCCTCGACAGAAATCAATGCGAGCGCTGTCGGCTGGCGTGACGGAGGATCGTCCTCCTGCACGAACTTCAACCCGCCCCTGCAGTTTCCTGCTTAAATTCAAAATAATTGAGCCCAAAATCACAGCCGGTGTCTCATCTCCTCGTCACCACCGACAGGCCGACTGCCTCCTGCGTGATGGCCGACACGCTGAGACGACCCGCAGCTAAAAACTGCACCGGATCTGCCAGCGAGGAGAACAGCTCTGATCCATCACACCATCTGCAGCGCCTCCATCTCAGCGGTCGACTCTCTGAAAACACAAACCCAGCCCGCCGTCCACCTCTTCACATTAAACTCAAACTCAGTGTGAGCACCTAAAAGACAGACTGTCACCTCTCAGCCCTGTGCAGACGTCTACAGCTACAAACTGTGAGATAAAAGATCCAGAATTAAATACCGACTGGACCAGTTGACTCTATAAAGGTGCAATATCTTTATTCAAATGTGATTATCAGGAGAAATAACGTCTCTCTTTTGTGTTGCAGCTACAACTAGCTGCTGTGTGTGAGTTCTTTTTACAATATGTGTTCGACAGGAGGCCGATTCTTCTTCTTCTCTTCTTCTTCTTCTGTAGATCAGCTAATGTTGGTGGAAAAGTCTTATAAATGACATTAAGTGCTTAAGTGAACTTAGCAAACGGACACATACAGCAGTGAAGGAGCAACATTAGCATTAATTGATGCCCCTGATGAATCGAACTCACGAGCCTTTTAGTTAGAGCTCCACAGAAAAAGTCGATTGTCGAAGGAAAATCATTTTTCCCCTGATGGAGCAACGCCTGCAAGTGTTCAGCAAGTTTGGGCCACAAATCTGGAACAAACTTCCAGAAACCTGCAGGTCCGCTCCGACGCTCAACTCTTTAAAATCGAGGCTGAAGACCTTTTTGTTTTCTCCTTCTCGAGGCTTTGAACTGCACCTTTAATTATTTAGTCTCGTCTCTTTTAAACGTCTTCTATTTTAGCTTATTTTCCTATTTCTTAACTTTCTGTTTTGATGTTTTGTTTCTTAATGTCTTCCTACTTGTTTTGAATATATTTTGATATAATTTCATAACCCTGTAAAGCACTTCAAGTTGCCTTGTGTCTGTTTTGTGCTGTACGAATAAACTCGCCTTGCTTTAATTGTTTCAGCCATTTTTAAAAGCAGAAATATAAAACGTTTGCTGGTTCCAGCATCTTAAACATTAGGATTTGCAGCTTTACTTCAACGTTCATGACAGTAAATGAAAAGTCTTTGGGGTTTTGGACAAAAGACACAATTTGAAGACGTCACTTTTGAAGACTTAACGATTAATCATGAAAATAATCTACAGATTATAACCAACCAGACTACTGAAACTATCCACCAGCTTTTTGATAAAATGCTAAATGCTAACAGCTAATCCTGCACTCTGAAAAGATTATTTCTTATGGAGAAATAAAAGTTATATTTTTATTTCTTTACGAACTTACACTTTCAGTCTGACACATGTCAATCTCCTCATTATGTGTGAACATTTCCACCGTGACGTCACACTTAAGCAGTTTTAACGTTTGACGTTTGAGTCATGAAAATGTAAAGCCCTGTTAAAGTCCTCAGACGGTGTTGACAGAATGCATATCTAATGAATTAACATATTTATGAAGACACATGGATTAAGTGCATACACACAATCTGTCACACTGCGCTCCGACATGCTCGAGCAAATTCAACGAGAAGAAGCCGAAGCATCGTGTCGCTGTCGCAGATCAGAGTGATGCAGTCATTCCTTCACAAAACGGATTCAAACCATCGATCATCTGAGATATTTCATCCCCTGGAGACAAAGAGCGAGCACCTGTTCTGTTTCTATTATATTGTAATATTATACTGTATCGTTAAGATGCAAAATGGTTCCCTAAGGAAGCCCCGAAAGGCCAAATAACAAAGTCTGATCTAAATATTTTTCTCAACTTAAGAAAAAAGTTTTTCTCTGATCAAAGTTCCTTATTTTCTTTGTTTGTACTCTTCAGTTCTTCCTTATTACTACAAACACAAGTTCCCTTAACTGTGGGACAAAGTGTCACTCTGCCCGTCGTGCTCAGATTATGAAAAACAATGAACAATTTAAGATATTTACAGAGCATTTTGTCTTGGTGGCTGCACAGATCAAGTGTGAAACAAATGTGCATGGTGGTCAATAAAAGAAATAAATCCACACAGACGTTTTGTCAACAGTCCAAACCCCAAAGATTTTCATTTTGCAGCGAAATCGATAATATAAAACAGACAAACAGAAAATCATCTTTGCTTTAAATACTATCGATTGTATTCAAAGAAATGTGCCTCGATTTATTAATCAAATATTTTGTCCACAAAATGCCAGGTTCACATCTTGTTTTATCCAACAAACAGCAGATTATCAGCGCCGATTAACGTGATTAATGTGTAATCTCGTTCAAATAAGCTTTCAGATTTAAACATGCTGCAGAGATCGTCAGCAGCTGAGGCTGAACTGCACCGAACATCTGCTAAATATTTACACTTATAATCAGATAAAAAGGATCTGATTCAAGCGTCACCTCCTTCACTGGCTGATTTTCACAGCTTCCTCCCAACAGAGACGAGAAACTCGGCGAACGTGCGGCGACAAACGCCTGACGTGACCACGAGACATGTTGCACGCAGGACGAGCTAACATTTCAGCAGTGAAGCGTCGCTCTGATCCTGAACATCAGACGTGAATCCATCATGTTCTCCTTTAAGAGAAAAGACAAATCCGCCCTCAAACAGCAGCAGCCACCTGCAGAACCTCAGACGAGTCCAACAAGGCAGACGTCCATGTTGCCATCGTGTAACGGACCTGTTCTGGCGACGGCTCAGTCCAGAGGAAACATGTTTTCTGCATGTGCATGTGAAAGATTTACCTCTCAGCAGGCAGCACCTCACCACGGTCTCCCTGTGGGCAGAGGCTCAGGGGCCATTGCAGATCCTGGTCCCACAGAGACCAGCAGCCCAGGCTTCCTCCACCTCATCCCTGCGCTCGTCTGCCGTCGGCCAATCCTCACCGGCTCGCTCGCCCCCCCGATTGGGAAGGAGCGTCGCTTTTTAAATCCTCGCTGTGAAATAAGAGAAGGAATCGATTCTCTCTCTCCTTCTCTCTCTCCTCCACCTCTTCCTTCTCCTCTTCTCTCATCCACCTCTGTTCTGTTTTCCCTCTCTTCCCCCACCACCACCCTCTCCTCGCTGTCTCCACCTCCTCGGGACTGAGGAAGCTCTGTTACCATGGAGACGCATGAGGCTGAAGCCCGATTGGTGGAGTTTGTTGTGATGCAGCCGGTCGGTGGTGCAGCCCACCGGACCGACCGCCTGCTCAGAGAACGTCGTTCTTCCAACGGCCGAGTTTAACGGCTGCAGATCAGCGAGGAAGTTCTGCACAGTCGGCCAGGAAATCAGAGCGTTTATACATAAATGTAAATATAAACGTTGCATCCTTTAGATTTAGTGTAAATCAGACACATGCACAGCAAAATGTCTTTCTGATAGAATTTGATTTATGTACATTACTGTTATCATGAAGAGTTGTTCGGTGAATGATTTGCATTTTTCTCCAATTTGCTTTTTATCTTATTACTTATGTTCATTATTACTCTCTGAATATTCAATAAAAAGCTAAACAGAACAGATTGATGCCACGCTGTGATCTAAAAAACATTTGTAGCTCATTGAAGTGTGAAACAAATGTGAATAATAGTCTGTAAGATGCCAGAGAAACGAGTCCAGGGGGACGTTTTCAAATGTCTCAATCCGTCCGACAGTCTAAAACCAAAAGATTTCATTTATTTTAGAGGCTGCGGCCTGAGAAATGTTGGCATTTTTACTTAAAAATAACAATTAATATGCCCATTTTTTCCTGATTTATCAACTATCAACTGGTCTTGCCAGAAAACGAGGCAGAAAAACAAAATATCCTCATGTTTGAGAAGCTGGAGGCTTCTGAACATCACGAGGAAACTGTGATCTAATAAGTTTTGGTATCATTTGTTCCACAATTCGCCAGAAAACAAATAAGAGGTTTTGTTTCCACAAGTCCTGTTCTGTCCAACCAGCAGCTCAAAACACAAAAAAATAAAAAGATGAAAGAAAATCAGATCTAAGGAGCTGTAACCTGAGACATTTCGGGCAATTTTGTATTAAAAGTGTTCTTAAACGATCCACTGATCCTCTTATTGTTGTAGTTTGGACATCAAAAGGCGCTTTGATCAAAAACCTCTTTTTTAACGCTCAACAGATTTCATGTTCTGCACATTAAACACTGTGAAACACACAAACCGTAAATCATCTGCTGACACACGGGCGCTTCACTTCAGCTGTGATTATTTCTGAATGTGATACGCGAGCTGAAGCGCTCGGCGGTGACGTGCACAACACGTGCATGAATCACTTTTATCTGCTCCCACAGGCGGATCACCTGCTCTCATCATTATGCATCTGTTTGCAGGATGTCGTGACCGTCCTGCCTCTCCTGCTGTGTGTTCGTCTCACCTGCGCCGGCCACAGAATCTGAATGAGCCAGCTGAGCAGGTCTCTCTCTCCTTTTTTTTGACTAACAAATCAGCGCACAAGGAAAAAAAAGTGTGCAAATGTTATTAATCCGGCGCGCAGCTGTGACGCCGCTCTGCTGCCTCGCCGGCTGTAATCTACATTTACATGTGGAACCTGCAGCAGCTTCGGCTTAAAGACTTGAAAGTCATTTAAAATGCAAAATCTAAACTCGTATGAAAATATGCGCTGTGGGTCGCAGAGACATTCACTGTTGTCCCTGTTTTTCAGATTTCATGCTAAGCTAAGATGCTAATTAGCGGTTTCTTAAAGGCGATGTTGATCCACGAGAATCTCAAACTGGAGGTATTTCTCTGAATGAGTCCTGATGTGCACTGAGTGAGCTGAAGGCGTGGGATAAAACTCTATGACTCACATGTCGACGCTTTATAAACGTCTCTTTAATTACATCCAGCCAACACGTCTCAGCGGGTCTGAGGTTAAAAATATCCCACCTGCAGCCAGACGGCTCTATAGGGGATCGTGTGGCTGCTGCTTCAACATCCAGCACACAGAACCGCAGACAACCGAGGGTGAACCCGAACACTACAGCAGATCACAGAAGGCAAACTCAAACAGAGATTTAATCTACTGGCATACCAACAAACAGGAAGTGAGGCCGAGAATGAGAATGAGCTCTGCGATTTGTGCAGCGGTACCTCCATCACAGCCTCCGGTTGTTATCTGCGAGCTGCAGGGATGTGTGTGCATCTTCAGAATGAAATGACTTGTTGATGGGTACTCCGCCCAACACACACACACACACAGACACACACACACTTTATCTGAGCATCAGCAGAGCACCAGGCTAACAGAATCAAGCCCTGCTCTCCAAACACCACAGTCCTGCTCGACACACAGATCCTCGCCGGGAACATCTGCCGCGATTACAGCTGTTAATTTGTGATGCTGTCAAACGTCTCTCCTCAGCAGAACGTCCTGCTGCACGGATCAAACAGCAGGTCGCTCCGCGTCGCCTCCTGTGGTGTAACTGACGGCATTTTGTCAGGACGTCACACGCGGCATGTGTTCGATTAAATTCCCAGAGGATTGCTGTTACTGCGGCACAGATAACAGCGTTATAATGAAGAGGAGATATCGTGACCTACAAATGTTGTTCTTTACATGTTTGTCTTTGTCTCCATCACACAGACCCGTTTCCATCACCTCTTTACACAGACCCGTCTCCACCTCATCTTTACACAGACCCGTCTCCATCACGTCTTTACACAGACCCGTCTCCATCACGTCTTTACACAGACCCGTCTCCCTCACGTCTTTACACAGACCCGTCTCCATCACATCTTTACACAGACCCGTCTCCGTCACATCTTTACACAGACCCGTCTCCACCTCTCTTTACACAGACCCGTCTCCATCCTCACTCTTTACACAGACCCGTCTCCATACGTCTCTTTACACAGACCCGTTCCCATCACGTCTTTACACAGACCGGCTCCATCACGTCTTTACCAGACCACGTCATCCATCACGTCTTTACAACAGACACGTCTCCATCACGTCTTTACACAGACACGTCTCCATCCACGTCTTACACAGAACCCCGTCTCCATCACATCTTCACACAGACCCGTCTCCACCTCATCTTTACACAGACCCGTCTCCGTCACATCTTTACACAGACCCATCTCCATCACGTCTTTACACAGACCCGTCTCCGTCACATCTTTACACAGACCCATCTCCATCACGTCTCTTTACACAGACCCGTCTCCATCACATCTTTACACAGACCCGTCTCCGTCACATCTTTACACAGACCCGTCTCCATCACCTCTTTACACAGACCCGTCTCCATCACATCTTCACACAGACCCGTCTCCACCTCATCTTTACACAGACCCGTCTCCATCACATCTTCACACAGACCCGTCTCCACCTCATCTTTACACAGACCCGTCTCCACCTCATCTTTACACAGACCCGTTTCCATCACGTCTTTACACAGACCCGTCTCCATCACGTCTTTACACAGACCCATCTCCATCAGTTCTTTACACAGACCCGTCTCCACCTCCTCTTTACACAGACCCGTCTCCGTCACCTCTTTACACAGACCCGTCTCCGTCACCTCTTTACACAGACCCGTCTCCGTCACCTCTTTACACAGACCTGTCTCCATCACATCTTTACACAGACCCGTCTCCATCACATCTTTACACAGACCTGTCTCCATCACATCTTTACACAGACCCGTCTCCATCACCTCTTCACACAGACCCGTCTCCATCACATCTTTACACAGACCCGTCTCCATCACCTCTTTACACAGACCCGTCTCCATCATAATTGTTTAACTAATGTCCCACACAATCAAATATCAGTCACACAAGACATTTTGCTGCTATTACTTTAGTAGGTTTTTAAATGCATGCCTATTGTTTGTAATGGAGTATATTTACATTACTTTACTGGTACTTTTATCTCAGTAAAGGCTCTAAATGCTTCCTCTGCCTCTGCTCAGCTGACAAAAGATATTGTTTTTTTCCAAACAGATGTGAGACGTTGTCACTGACCTGCAGTCCATCCTCAGGGTCGATCTCCACCCTTCCTTCCTGTGAATGATAAAACAGCTGAGATGAGACTCAATGGCTGCTGTTTTTTGGAATGAAGCGAGCACAGTTACATGAATTCAGAGCTGGAGAACTACGACACAGCTCTCTGAAAGTCAGAAATGTCGCATTCATACTGCAGACACAGCCGATATGGAGCAGAGAGTCGTGTTTCCAAACAGTTTCCTTCCTCAATCCAGTTTGAGAAACACACACACAAAAATGTAACAGGACAGAGTGCAATATTATGAAATCTAACCTCTAATTTCAGAAAATGGACTTCCGTGTATGAAATTAGCTGGAAGTGACGGATGCCAAACATGTTCACCCACGGCTAATTTGATCATCTGACACTGTCAAAACATCACAACATGAAGAGAGGCGTGGGCAGCGAATGAGAGTGAACGCGGGCCTGACGCGATGGCCGGGTGATGAGAGAGGACGGGCTATTTTTAGCTCAGGGCAGTGGAGGTGGTGGAGGTGGAGGGAGGGAGGGTGGGGTGATGGCAGAGAGCAGTGTGATGGTGGCAGGGCTGCTAGCAGGGGTTAGTGGGGATGCTTCTCAAATTGCTGCGCTTTCCTGCATTCTGGTAAATGGCGGCGATGCATCAGCGTCTGAGGAGGGAGGGGAGGGAGCTAATCACCGTGCACGCCGTCCATCTGAGTCCCCGCTTACTTTCTGTAATGATTTTCACTGCACTTAAATACAAATACATGAGAAATGAGGAGACATGCTGATTCATTTCTTGTAAAGCCTTTGGATTCTCTTTTAGAGCGTTGCAGAGCGTTTGATTTGTTCGTCCACTGCAGGAATAATGAAACAGTTCATCAAGCAGCTGTTTATTGTAACGATGCAACTGATGTTTATTTATCTAAAAGGGGCATTCTGTAGTTTTAGAGAAGAAATTCAAATTCAGGATTTTAATTAATTAACACTGTTTGAAGCTAGAAAGGTGGCAGGGTCCGCCACATATAAACAAAGTAAAACTGTATAAATTGTGTTGTTCTTTAACATCCGTTTGTTCATTCAGTTTGTTCAGACTTGAAAACAAAGAGAGTTTGATTATTTAGTTTGTTTATGCAGAGAAAAAAATCAGCCAACGAAAATCTTTCTTTTCTCATTAACATTTCTTCACCAAATCTACAGAGTGCTCCTTTAATAAATGATTTATAAAGCACAACTGTTCACCCAGAAATGAATATCCAGTCCTCCTCTCCTCCCTCCATGTTGACATAAAGTCAGCTGAAGTCTCTTCATCCACAGAACGTTTCTGGAGCTTCGCATTAAAACAGAGTTGCAGCGTTCTGCTAAACAACTGAAGCATCTGGAGATTTAAAATGTAAATAAACAAGCGAAGCTGAACTCATCACTGTAGCTGTAAAGCTTAAAGCGTTCACACTCATCCCGTCTGAAGTGAGTGCACGAGCTTGAAAGAAGAGTCGAGTGTGGAAAAATAACCTCTTTTCAAATAAACTTGGGATCTCGGTGCTTCTGGAGATTTGGATTACGGCTGACGAGACATTTCCTGTTTGTCTGAGAGCTGCAACACTGTTTTGCTGAGGGTGAGCAGATAACGACTGAATTTTCATTGGGTGAACTTTTCCTTTAATCTCAGGAGTTCTTGGTGTTTCTCAGTATGCTGTCGTCACTTCGCCTCCTTTAATATCCTCTTCTTCACCCTGACATGAAGGAACTGCAGGGGAAAATAAATGAGGAGCTGGAAGATGAAGACTGCTTGTGGTTTTAAATTTGACACCTGAGCAGTGATACGTGCACATACCTGCACACAGGAAGAAGAGGGTGAACAGGTGGAAGTGGAGGTGGGTGGAGGAGGAGAAGGGAGGGCGTTCTGTTAATCAGATATAGAGAAGGAACCAGCAGGAGAGCAGAGGAAGACCGTGTTGTTAATAGAGCTGAGCTGATCCGAAGGCCCAGAGATAAAAGAGGAAGCAGATCGACTCCTCGGGGCCAATACCATTACGCTCTGGCCCGACTCCAGAGGCTCCGATGCCGGCTGACATACAGGAGCAGAGCAGGTGACACGGAGCTCGCTCTGCTCCGACTCCAGGTCCTTTCACACACTTTCATTTGTCACGGTGATTAAGCATCTGTTAAGACTACAGATCCATCTCTTGATTACTCACATTCATAACGTCTGACTGAAAAATGAGTGAGTCTGCTGAGGAGAGGAGGCGAATCAGCCGCACACACGATCATTACACACAAATACTGATACTGGTTTAAATGCACGTTTAGAGATGAATCTTCGTATTCGTGACGTGAGACTGAATCTAAGAAACCCGTCTCCATCACCTCTTTACACAGACCCGTCTCCATCAGGTCTTTACACAGACCCGTCTCCATCACATCTTTACACAGACCCGTCTCCATCAGGTCTTTACACAGACCCGTCTCCATCACGTCTTTACACAGACCCGTCTCCATCAGGTCTTTACACAGACCCGTCTCCATCACGTCTTTACACAGACCCGTCTCCATCACGTCTTTACGCAGACCTGTCTCCATCACGTCTTTACGCAGACCCGTCTCCGTCACGTCTTTACACAGACCCGTCTCCATCACGTCTTTACACAGACCCGTCTCCATCACATCTTTACACGGACCTGTCTCCATCACGTCTTTACACAGACCCGTCTCCATCACCTCTACACAGAACCGTCTCCATCACGTCTTTACACAGACCCGTCTCCATCACGTCTTTACACAGACCCGTCTCCATCAGGTCTTTACACAGACCCGTCTCCATCACCTCTACACAGACCCGTCTCCATCACGTCTTTCCACAGACCCGTCTCCATCACGTCTTTACACAGACCACAACATCTCAGATCAAAAACTTGACCACACACAGTCTTTGTTTCACAAGCGACACAGATGATGATCTCACTGCAGCAACAACACAACTCAAAACGACACTATGGCGAGTACGGCAGCAGCTGCAGTGCCGCTTGTCATCGTCTTTCGATATAAAGACCCAAATAAAAGACTCGCCAAATGCAACATCTGAAAACACACCTGGCTTTGGTATCAACTGTTAGGTGGACAAAATAAGCAATTCTAATATTAAATCTGCCTGACATCAGCATTTCAGCTTTGTGTCTTTGGGCACGTTAGCATGCTGATGTTAGCACTTAGCTCACAGCTCAACTGTTGCAGCCTCACAGAGCTGCGAGCATGACGATCAATCAGTCTAATCTGTGGGGCGACAGACGCACAGAGATTACTTTTAACTAACAGAGTGACGCTCAAAGTATCAAGTAAGCTGCTGTGCCTCATCCAGACCACTGAATATGTGTGTGTGTGTGTGTGAATATTTGATGAGGACACAACGCTTGGCTGGATTTGCACAAAGGCCGTGGGTTGTTAATTAGAGTGAGTGCTCAACACGAGCGCCTCAAACGTGGCCAAACGTGACGGCTTTAAATTCTCAGAACAAACGTTTGGTCTCACATGACCAGTCGGAGGGGACGTCACGTAGGTACCGATCTATATTTAAAGCATTCTTACGAGGGCAGCATGCCGACTGTAAACCCTGACAATGTGAGTCTAAATACAGCTTCTTCTGCATGCATCAGTGGTGGAAGACATATTCAAGGCCTTCAGTTTAGTAAATAACTACAAATAGTGATACCACAGGAAAGGATGTAGAAATATGGCACTCAAAACCGTACTTAAAAAAAAAGAAGAAAGGAAGTATTATCAGCAAAATTTGCTACAAATCTCAAACCTCCTCATCTGTATCATACACTTGTGTTTGTCACACTGAAATCATTTTCAGCAATAATCCAAATCCGGAGGGAACCAGAACATCTGGGTTAGCCTTCAAAAATACGTCATCACCCTGAAGCCATGAAGAATTCTTACACTGTTGTGTTGGACTGCATCGGGTGTATTTCAGTGTAACTATCTGCTGCACTAATAAAATATTATCATTATTATTATTATTATTATTATTATTATTATTATTATTATCATTATTATTATTATCATTGGTTGCATGCTGCAGCGGTGCATGTGTGCATCCTGCGTGTGAAGCAGGAGGAGAAAGCATCAGACTGGGAGCTCGTTGGTCTATTTGTGGCGCAGTGTTTCTTCCCCGTCGGGTGTTGGGAGGGCGGTGACGACGGAGGCAGACGATCGTTCATTCACATCCAGCTCGACACTACAGAGCGTCTCCATCCTCCCACCACACGGCCCCGACTGTGAAGCCATGATCAGTGGGCTGGAATCCCTCTGTTTACCCTGCTAAAAATAGATTCCACACACTGCGATGACGTGGCTTCTCGTGACAAGACCCCCTCTCCTCCTCCTCCTTCTCCTCCTCCTCCTCTTCAGCTCCCCCTCACCCTCCTCACCTTCCTCTTCAGCTCCCCCTCAACCCCCCTCACCCTCCTCCTCCCTCTCTCATCCAGACTGGAGTGCAGAGCAAGTCATGCCGTTATTGGTATGCAGCGCTCGGCCAGGCTGCATGCCAGCTCTCCTCAAATCCTGTCTGACGAATCTCTGGGAGGAAAAATAAATAAAAATCTGGTGTCTCCACGTGAGGCGGAGAAGAAAAGATGAACTGGAAACATGAAGGATGGATAGACAAAGACTCAGGGAGGAAAAGGGGGGAGGGGAGGGAACTGAAGGAGGAGGCGGCGATCAATACCATGACTCATTCTTTCTGCGGTGGCCACTTCCTAACAGCATTCATTAAAGCAAACCTAATCATTTTGGCCCGATAATCAGATCCTGTGAGGCTCCGTCTTCTTTCTCTCCCCAACACACACATCAAAATCATGCACACTGGGCCTGAAATGGGAGGAAACAGGACCAGAACATGATGGGATGGATCCGATGGTTTCTGGTGATAGTGAAGCTGCATGATACGAGTTTAACGAGCAGGTGAAGTCGTCGGATGGAAACAGATTTTTCTGCAGGAAGGATGGAAACACTGGTCTGTTGTTGGTTCACTGACCTCATACATCTCAACAACTCCTGGATGGACTGTAACGTTATTGTTCCCAGAGGGCGAATGTAACTAAGTACGTCTAATCAAGCACTGCACCTTCAAGATTCTTGGTTTCTACTAGAGTATTTCCATTTTTCATGCAACAATATACGTCAACTTCACTTCATTTCAGAGGCAAATAATGTACTTTTTACTCCACGACATTAATCTGACAGCTTTAGTTACATTACTGTCCAGGGAAAAACGTGTGTATCCAGATGTTTCACTGGAAATGTATCGTCACAAAGCTGAAACAGGCTGTTTTTCTAACACCACAGACAAGCTGCAAACACAGTGGCGTGCACAGACTTTTTGAAGGGCAGGGACAAAAATACAGCATGTTCTCGCCACTGAAGAGGGCACCTTAGCGTGCGTTTTGGCTCCTGAGAGGGCACTTTAGCACACATTTTGGCTCCAGAGAGGGCACTTAAGCATGCATTTTGGCTCCCAAGAGAGCACTTTAGCACACGTTTTGGCTCCCGGGAGGGCACTTTAGCGTGCGTTTTGGCTCCTGAGAGGGCACTTAAGCGCGTTTTGGCTCCCAAGAGGGCACTTTAGCACACGTTTTGGCTCCTGAGAGGGCACTTTAGCACACATTTTGGCTCCCGAGAGGGCACTTAAGCACGCGTTTTGGCTCCCAAGAGGGCACTTTAGCACACGTTTTGGCTCCCGGGAGGGCACTTTAGCGTGCATTTTGGCTCCTGAGAGGGCACTTAAGCACGCGTTTTGGCTCCCAAGAGGGCACTTTAGCACACGTTTTGGCTCCCGAGAGGGCACTTTAGCACACATTTTGGCTCCCGAGAGGGCACTTAAGCACGCGTTTTGGCTCCCAAGAGGGCACTTTAGCACACGTTTTGGCTCCCGGGAGGGCACTTTAGCGTGCATTTTGGCTCCTGAGAGGGCACTTAAGCACGCGTTTTGGCTCCCAAGAGGGCACTTTAGCACACGTTTTGGCTCCCGAGAGGGCACTTTAGCACACATTTTGGCTCCCAAGCATGCGTTTTTCAACAACTGGGCCATGAGGAGGGGCAATCGCCCCCCCCTGCTCCCCCTCTGTGCACACCACTGTGCAAACACATAATGATTTTATAGATATGATACGTTGTATTAAAGCCCAAATCAGCCCTGGAACCCGTGGGTCAGCTCGACTAGAACATCCCGGTTTGGGAGTGAGTGGTTCTCATCACTACTGTATTGTTACAGAGTGTGATGACGTATTTTTGTAGGCTCGCTCTGGTTCCCTCCACAAAAAGCCTGTGGGAGTTTATAAATTGGATTTTTGGATTATTGCTGAAAATAATCTCTGTGACAAGCACGAGTTTATGATTCTCACACTAAATCACCAGAGTTAAAAAGCTGATGTGAGGCTATAAACAGACCACGTCACCACCACAAAGTGTCTGATCACCAGAATCTTCTTGATTTCAACCGAGACAAAGACGTTAAAAGCCGTAAGAAGACGTAAACAGACAGAGAGGGAGACTGGAATGTGGAGAAAAGGCGTGTTAGTGTCTCGTATCTGCAGAGTTTCTGATTTTCTCTCTTTGTTGCTGCTCGGGACGCTTTACCAACCCAACATGTGTCTATTTGACGTCCTGGGAATGAGACTCAACAATCAACTGTCTTTGTGGTGCGTTCAGGAACAGCTGGGACATATCGTACTGATTCAACCTTTAACTTTAACATGACATCAGCTTTAGTTAGCTTTGACCACAATTGTCCTTAAGAGGGAGACTTGTTACTCTGATATGGGCTTCTAATTGCGCTGTGATGGAGGTCAGTTTAAAGACCGGGGGTTCAAAGTAAGGAGGCGATTTACAGCAGCTCTGACCAAGACTACAATGCGTAGAGCTGGAATATTTACACATCTTACTTTGTGAACTGAGGATTCATTCGGACCAAAGCAAGACTGTTTTTGGTGAGTCTTGTTTAGTTTATGTCGATGTTTTATGGTGAGTTAACGAGGCGATTAAGCTCATCTTAGTTCAGTAAAAGAGACACTTAAATTAAGATGGTTCAGCTGTAAATCGCCTCCTTACTTTGAACCCCCGGTTCAGTAGGACAAATCCTACTGATTCTACCTTTAACTTAATAGTCTTTGAATTCTATTAATATGACGTGAGCTTCAGTTAGCTTTGACCACAAATGTCCTTCAGAGGGAGACTTTTTACTCTGATACTCTGAGTACATGTCAGAGCCAGTACTCGATTACTTTTACTGGAGTAAACAAGTTGAGTCTGTACTTCTCAACCTTAAAAGTGTTTTATAACTGAAGTAATTAATGTCACACTGCATGGATGATTGTTTGTGCATCAGTCAGCGGGTCAGTTTGGATATCAGATACAGACAACAAGCCGTCACACTGATGATTTAACAGCAGGCTGATAAACTCTCTCCAGGCTTTAAGTGTCCTTCCTAGAAAGTTTTGGCTCCACCGCAGCATCCGTCTAAATAAGTTAAGGGCTCGTTGAGGATCACACGAACGACAGCACATCTTCAGTGTTTTCACCTTCAGCGTCTAAGAATAGCTGCAGCTCTGTGGAGGCCAGCATTGTTCGCAGGATGTACAGAACATTTGTAGCGAGGACAGCTGGACGTTTAGACAGCACACAGAGTCAGGACTCTAACTGCAGCTTCTCAAAGGTCAATTTTTACTTTTAAAATTCACAAGATGATTCAAAGACATTCAGTTTACTGTCAGCGAGGAAAGAAACCAGAAAATATTCACATTTAAGAAGCTGGAATCAGAGAATATTGAGTTGAAAATGTACTCAGAATGATTACCAGTTTCAGACCATTATCAGAAGAGTTTCTGAATAATTCAAAAGACACAACATGTAATTTCTGTCACTGTGGTCTCAATCAGAACACAAGACGTTTGCTGGATGTCGTGAGTAAAGAACTGAACAGAACAGAGAAGAGGTCCAGATCCAGATCATCTGGAGGAATAAACACCCAAAGTCACATCAGATTCTGCTCTGATCCAAAGACGTTTACCAACGGGAGGAGAGCTCAAACATTTGTTTTAACTTCTAAGATTCAAAAGTGGATTTATCTTCACTCCTGTTTATCAACAGCTTCGGTTCAGAACAGAATCGGATGTGACTCGAGGTGTTAATTCCTCCAGAAGGTCTGGCTCTGCACCCGACTCTCCGTTTTTAAGATAAAATAGTCCAGCTTCTTAAACGTGAACATCTTCTAGTTCTTTTACTCCTCTATGACAGTAAACTGAATATATTTCTGTTGTGGACAAAACAAGACATTTTGAAGACGACATGTTGGGTTTCAGAGACAATGATCCACATTTTCTGACATTTTCTAGAAGAAACAACTAACCAATTAATCGTTTTGAGAAACAGAAGTAAAGATTCTTTGATTCCAGCTTCATTAAACGTAAACATTTACTCATTTCCTCCTTTGGCCTAAACATATCGTGTGATCATGTTTATAATTATGAAGAGTATTTGAGTAAAACCCTGAAAGTGTCTGATGTCGTCCTACTTAATCGTGTATATAAAATGTTTTTAAGATTTGTTTATTCCTCCAGAAGGTCTGGCTCTGCACCCGACTCTCCTTTTTTAAGACAAGTGGGTCAAAATTCTCCAATTCCAGCTTCTTAAATGTGAATATCTTCTAGTTTCTTTCCTCGTCTACGACAGTGAAAACTGACCATCAACAAAACAAGACATTTTGAGGATGACATGTTGGGTTTCAGAGACACTGATCAACATTCTCGGACATTTTCTAGAAGAAACAACTAATCAATTTATCGTTTTCTGAAGCTTTATCAAAGCAAACAGAAAGTCAACATTCTCTGATTCCAGCTTGTGTAAAACCCTCAAAGTGTCTGATGTTGTCCTACTTCAACATGTATATGAAATCTTTTTAAGATTTGTTTATTCCTCCAGAAGGTCTGGCTCTGCACCCGACTCTCCTGTTTTAAGATAAGTAGCTTTTCTCCAATTCCAGCTTCTTAAATGTGAATATCTTCTGGATTCTTTCTTCCTCTACGACAGTAAAAACAAACTATCAACAAAGCGAGACATTTTGAGGATGATTTGTTGGGTTTTGGAAACACTGTTGGACATTTTCTGACATTTTATAGAAGAAACAGCTAATGGATGAATTGAGAAATTAATCAGTAGTGAAATTTATTGTAATTTGCAGCCCTACACTGAGATAAAGTCACTTAATACTCGTGCACACTGAGCAGGGTTCAGTGTTCAGGGTGTGTTATCTGCAGAGATCAATAGTTTGTGTCGGTTCATCTAACCTGTAGGTTGAAGCTGAAATGTGAGACTGAATGAGAGCACAGCACACACAAACACACACACACACACACCATATTATTCCCGTCCTATAGATCACAATCACATCCATCGGCTGTATTGATCCGCTGGGGGAGCCACAGTGATGGATGCCTCCTGACCTGCAGCCAGTCAAACACATCCACAGGACAATGGAGGAGACATCAACATCTGCATCGTGTCAGTCGAGCGATCAGCTGCTCGTCAGTGACTCACCTGCGGCTCTCTGTTTATCTGCAGTCGCGGTGCTTCAGCTGCACGGAGCCTGAACGCATCACCGAAGCTGTATTCGTCCACACAGACCGGAGCGCTGCCCGGCCCGCGGCGTTCATTCCCCGGCTGTGAGCGTCTGTCAGCCCCGCTGCTGCAGCACCTCCATCCGCCGACAACACGGTGCAGCTGCCCGGCCGGTGTGTGAGCTGCTGCAGCCCGAGTGTTGATGGTGTATTCAGGTTAGCAGTTACATCAGAGGACAGGAGGAACCTCCTTCTGACGGAGCACAGAGGAGGAGGACGCCGCCCAGCGGCGGACAGCAGACCTGCAGCTGCTGAGACATGTGACACCTGGTCGGTCAGGTGAGGAGGAAGAACTCAGGACTCCTATTTTAAAAAAGATTAACATGTTTTTATGTTAAATCCTGATACCAAGTTCACATCCAAGTGTAAAGAAACATGTATATCTGGTGAGTCTTGAGAGGAAACTACTTTAAAACATTAAAGAAGTTTGTTTAACTTAATTTATTAGAAATCTTCTCAAAAAATGTGTAAGTTTCACCTCAATCAGGTGATTTTGACAACAAGCTTCTGGCTGAATTTATAATCACTTCTCACATTTATGAAGTGCCGTTTGTGAGGATTTTAAAATATCATACAGTCGAGGTGAAAACTTTACATACACTTGTAAATAGTCAAAATAATAATAATGTATAACATTGATTTCTACAGCGCTTATATTTCTGTGATGGAATGACAGGAACACAAGTTACTTTGTCACAAAAAAACATGAAGTTTGGTTCAGTATTTATTTTTGCTCTTCTGAAAATGTCACAGTGGTCGTCCTGTGAGGGAGATGTTTACTGACAGGAGGAGAGCTCAGAGGCTAGTTTTTAACTTATGGAATAAAAAAAAAAAAAGTGGATTTATCTTCACTCCTTTTTTCATCAACCTCTCTTTATCAACGGCTTCGGATCAGAACAGAATCTGATGCGACTCGGGGTGTTTATTCCTCCAGAAGGTCTGACTCTTCACCTGACTCTCCGTTTTTAAGACAAGTGGGTCGAAATTCTCTGATTCCAGCTTCTTAGACATGAATATCTTCTGTTTTCTTTCTTCCTCTATGACAGTAAAAACTGAATATCTTTGTGTTGTGTACCAAACAAAACATTTTGAAGACGGCATGATGGCTTTTGGAACCACTGATCGACATTTTCTGACAATTTCTAGAAGAAACAACAATCGGTTAATCATTTTTTGTAACTTTTTCAAGCAAACAGAAAGTCAAAAGTCTCTTATAAGGAAAAAACAACAGGAGTCACGTCAGATTCGGCTCCAGAGATGTTTACCGACAGGAGGAGAGCGCAGAGATTCGTTGTTAATTTCCGGGATTAAAAAGCGGATGAATCTTCATTTTATCTACTCTCTTTAAGTCCATTTCCCCTCCAGCTCCAGTCAGCAGTCAACAGTACAGAACAGAAATATCCAACGATGGAGCTCCGGATCACTGCTGCAGTCAGGCTGATCAACAGGAGTGAAGATAAAACTGTTTAATCCCACAAGTTATTTAGTAATCTCAGCATTAGAGCAAAATCAAGGTGTTCATTCCTCCTGAAGGTCTGTTTCTGCGCCTTCCAACGTCTTTTTATATGTTTTAATAATATGTTGTTAAACAGGAGTGAAGATGAATCCATGTTTGAATCAAAAAAGTTCAAAAACAATCTCTGAGCTCTTTCTTCCCGTAATTTATTTCAAATTGTGGAACTTTAATGTATTCTAGATTCATTAAACTAACAAACTTTTGTGTTAATTTTGTGTCTTTTTGTATGCGATCAATCAGAATAGATAGAGTGAAACTTTTGGATTTGCAAACAAAGCCTTGGGATTTGCAATAATACATTTTTAATTGGAGTGTCGATAGTGTTGCTCTCACATCTGTTCTGATTTCACAAAAATAAATGCATAACAAACCAGTTTGTAGTCTGCTGGAAGAGGAAATCAGCATCTTGGTACAGTATTTAGAAGCCGGCCTGCTCACCAGACCTGAACCCAGAGAATCTGAAGTTTTGAGACACCAGAACCAACAATGACTGAACAACATCCTGCTCCTCGAGTCCAGTGAGGAAAAACTGAACATATTAAGAAAAAAATACCTTTAAACAGAACAAAGAAAGATGGAGGAAACCTCACACATACAGCAAACAACCCAAGACTCACTGCACGGTTTAATAATGAGGTTTAATAAAAGGAGCAAAACTTCCAGTTATCAAAAAAAGCTTCATTTATTGTGCAACAACAACATTATAGTTCCAGTGAAGTTCACGTCAGGTAGGAAAACTGTATGGCCAAAAGGAAGCGGTGCAAGAAAATCCATGCACGAGCAATCGCTGAAGGAGAAAACGAGCGGCTGCGTGGAAATGTGTCGACTGAAGAAGTGTGCTGGTTTGGATTTTACAAGTGGTTTTTGATCCGGAGGCTCCCTCCAGTCCTGTGGCGCCTTCAAAACGCAAAGCGAAACAAAGTGACGAGCAGCGATGGAAAGTAAACGAAGAAAAAAAGGCGATTCGATTCAAGTAAACAAACATTTTCCTTCAAGTTTGATACATTTGGCCCAAAGCAAAGAGAAATAATCTACTTCTATCATAAAATAACAAATCTGGCGTACAAAAACATTGAATAAATACATTTTAGGTCATGAAAATGGAAAAAAATCATGTAAAAATATTCATAAACACATGAACAAAAAATGGCAGTTTTAGATCCCAAAGTGGATGGATGTCTGTGCTGGAGAAGTCTTCTTGATCGTCCACGTTTACACGGAAACGTGGCTGATTTTAAAAATCCACACCTGAACATGGCGAGAAAAAACACATCATAGTAATATTTCTGTGACTAAAAAAGTAAACGACTTTACAAATCTGTGCGTTACTAAAAATATATACTCCAAAAATTGCAATATCTTTCAAGACATATAAAAAATATCCCCGAGTAATAAGCAGTATGTATTAAAAAAGATGCGGTGTGGGTTCTGTACAGGTGGACGTATGGCACGGAGAGAGAGACTGGAGGACAATCAGTGCAGTGTATAAAACACACCAGAGAGACACTAAGTTGTAGCATCCACACTGTAAATGTAAAAAGACAGACATTGCTATATGTTGGCAGAGGAGCGGAGGACGTGGAACCTCTTCAGAGTCATGCGGATGGATCCCAGCTCACGGTTCACTCTCTCCAGACGATTCTCTAAGGCCACCTGAGGACGGAGGAGGAGCAGGAAGTCAAATCAGTGGAAGTGTTATAAATGTTTGCAAGCTTCTGGTTCTAGATTAGTAAATATGAACACAGGATGTGTTTTTTAGTGACACCATCAACTGTCAGTCTGTCCACCACTTTGTGTCAAACCACTCGCTGGTTTGTGGGTGTTTCGAAGTTTCAAGTCTGGCATTATATCGGTCGCCATCTTGTTTTTCAGGAGCTAAAAGTGACCATATTTGGCTGAGAGGATGCATAAAAACACTGGCTGATTAATCGTTGGTGCACAGAGAGAATAAACGATGCACGTGGGTTTAGTCTCTCTGACAACAACACAACCAATTTTTACTATTTGACATTTTTTATACCACGAGCACCAAACGGAGGATGAGCTCAACAACAGTGACGTCCCCGCTGTCACGGCGCCAGCTATCAGACGACCATGTGGGTACATGACGTGATGGCTTCTTACGAGAAAAAGTGTAGCGTGGCATCACCGTCGCCTTTCTGAAAAGTCAAATGAGTTTCAACCAGAAGTGATCGGAGGAGCCGCACAAGAAAGACGCCGCAGACACTCTCTCCTCATTTCTCTTGTACGTGTTTTTGTGTGACTGAAAATACATCCGTCAGCTCCGGCACCAAACTGTTTCTACGTCTAATTTGGTTGTTTTAATCTGTCTGGTGTTCTCAGAAAAAAACATTAATACATTCATATGAACATGATCAATATCCAAAGTCTTACCTCGTCTAACCTGGTCTGTAGACTCACTCTACCACCTGCTCCAGGCATCCGGCTCAAAGCTGCCTCGATCTGCCACACACACACACACACACACACACACACACACACACACACACACACACACAAATAATTATATTGATGAAACAACCTGAACATGGTGTGTGCGTGTGTGTGTACTTCCTAAAAATAGAAGTTATTCGTGACGACAACAGTGAATTGTGTGTTACATCAGAGGTCACGTGGGATTACAGTTCTGCGTGTCAGAGATACGAGCCTCTTCCAACTGAACAACACGGAGCTCTGTCAGTAAACTTCCTGTGCCGAGTTAATTAAAACTGTCTGAGTGGAAACAAAAGCCGCGTGCGATGTGACGAGCTGATAGTGAGCTCGTCTTACCTGCAGTTTCTCCTGCGTCAGCTCATCAAACAGTTTCTCGGCCTCAGCCAGCGAATGGAGTCTGTCCAGGTAAAGTGGAGCCGAGTCCTCCAAGGAGTCCCGCAGGCTGGATCCAGGACCGGCTCCCTGCTCCTCCCAGCCCAGCTGGAAGTTTCCCTCAGACGGCTTCACGCTGCCGGAGCTCTCTGACTGCTGGAGGTCTGAGGGAGACGAAGAGAGAGAATCAGATTATGTTGCTTCAAAAGAAACCTTTTAATACACTCCAGTAAAACACCACCACCTACTGTGACCTCAAAATTAAACACACAGTAAAGTATCATCTCAAAATGAAACAAAACGAATGGCATTAATAGTATTAGTTCACAGCACAAGTCGATTAGGGCTCGTCCAACTCCATTATGCTGGTTAATCGGTGCAGAGGAGACCTTTGTGTCTCACGCTGTTTTCAGGGTTTCAGAGGCGGAGCGTCGTTCCTGCCTGATGTTGTTGATTTGCTTGTTTGTTTGTTCCATAATTTCTCCTTGACTTTTGTGCTTCCACTGTGGTTGAGGCTACGTTGTCAAATCGTTTTGTTAAAGTCTGTTTGAGGTGAGTTTATTGTTAATATTTCTGATATTTCTGTTGTACAGTGTTTTATTCTGAAAACTGCCTGGATGTACTAAGCCTTTCCTGTCTGACTTCCTGTCTGGCTCAGTTTGTTCAGACTGACGTGGCTGCAGTCTGCTTCTGTCGAGAATAGACTGCTGAGACGTGCCGTGATGCAGACGGTGGAAACAACAGCGTTGTACAGAACAGCTGTGGACGGTCCCGTTGGAATCCGTGGGGAAGCCACACGGCTCAGAGGGGTTGTATTTAGACTTTTTATCAGTCATGTTTGATGATTGATATTTAAACAGAATGAAATATCGCTCCACTTTGCTCCAACCATTAAACAGAGCTCTTGGTGTTCACTGTAATTAGGGTGAAAAATAAATCTGTTTGGGCCGAGAAGAAAAACATCCGTAAGATTTTAAAAGATAATTTGGAGCGTGAATATTCAGTCTTACCATCTTCTCTGTCTGCTGACGTATACTGGAGTCTCTTCCTGGGACTGCTGCTGTTGTGGAATGAATGACGCCTCTGATCGCCGTGTCCATCAAACCTGCAGACAGAAACAAAACCGGATCTTATTGTTTGTTTTATACAGTAAAGTAGAACCTCCAGTTGGTCGTGTGTGTAACTATTATACTGACTTCTCTTTCTGCTTGTACAGAGATGATGTTTATGCTAAGCTAAAATAATCTTAATCGATTTTAGCTCGACGCTCAACGCTCAGACATGAGATTAGTTTCAAACTCTTTGGAAAAAAATGAGTAACCGTATTTCTCAAAATACCCAGCTATTGCTGTAAAGCACACTTGGCTGGAGATGTTGTGTGTTTCTCACCTTTTCACCAGGTGTTCCTCTCGTGGCATCATGCGGCCAAAAGCGGTGGAGTAGTTCTCCGTGGGGCAGCGTTTAGGACTCGACTTGGCAGACAGAGGCATGAGCAACGTTTCTCTCTTTGCTGGATGGAAGACAAAAGCACGCTGTTAATTAAAACTTTGATACACCCAGATAACATTAATTAAAAACTGAACTCTCCAGAGAATTTTCAGTGATCCACAAAATTAAGAAAGATTTAATTGCTTTTGTTAAAAGGTTTTTTTTGGGTTCGTGTCAAATTTGATATGAACAGTTTTGAGGTTCGGTAATCAGCTTTGCTCCTAAACAATCAAAGCTTGAAACTGTGAAGCTATTTGGCTAAATGTTTGTTTTAATATTTATATGTAAGAGCAAGTACAGCATGTAAAACATCTGTCTATTGTTAGTCCTTCATTTGAACTGATTTGCTTCGTCAGTCCATTTTGACAAAGAGAAAAGAGTGGCAGGCTGTGAGGTGAGTGTGAGGCCCGGCAGAACACGTACTGGGTGTCGTTGGGGGAATGTTTCGATGGGCTGGAGGAGGCAGAGATGACGATCTGTGGCCCTCCGGAGACAAACTCCTCTGAGCTCTCAGCAGCGCCGCTCCACTGAGGCTTTTGGCGCCTCCTTGCTCAGCTCTGACCACGACTCCTCCGGGTTTGACCACCTCCCTGTCCACGTTCTGAGGCCCGGCCCGCTCCTGAATCACGTCTTTGTGTCTCCGCTCCACAAACCCGACTGTGGTCCTCTGAATGCCGACCCCTGCAGGGAAAGATCACACAAAGATGTTCCTGATTAAGGTGTTGGATCAGCCTATAACTAACTCACAAAGATATATAACTATGATTATTTAAAGTGATCTCAAGTAATCAGTCGGTAAGGTGATTGATGTGGGTGGGGGTCTTACAGGGGGCCCGGCTCTCCGTGGCTCTGGTCTCCTCCAGCTCTATCAGGGCCCTCATCATGGGCGTCAGGGAACAGGACGCCTCTCTACGACCGGCCTCCCACTGCCCGCCGCTCTGCTCCTGGTGTCTGGGCTGAGGCAGAGACTGTTCACACTCAGGAGGAGACGCACACCTGCAGAAAGAGATCTCATTAAACCGCCTAAAATCTTCACTAACTGTGTTTGAGAAGATGATCGACAACAATAAGAAACCGACCTCCAGCTGCCACCGGCTGGAGACGTGTCCACAGAGCTTCCAGCTCCTGATGACTGATCAGTTATTGGAGAATGTGACTTCTTGTGGACACTTGATTGGTTAGTTTGAAGGAAAGGTGACTTTCTGCCGCCGTTGAGCTGATCAGAGGGAGGACAGGGTGACTTCCTGCGGGTGACGTCTGGCTCTGCCTTACACTTGCTGGGTGACAGCAGCAGGTCAGGATGGTGGTAAAGACTGTGGACGTGTTCAGAGGGAATTTACATTAAAGCATCAGTCAGGTTTTTAATCTATTGTTAACAGATTTAGTTTTATCATTAAAGCAGCTACAGTTTCTTTTCTTTCTTTTGCTGCTTGTGTTGCTCAAAGCTAAAAGAATCAATGTGAAAATCTCAACAGCAGTCTCTTCCCAGAAATCATAACTCGGTGTTCAAAATAAATCCAGAAACCTTGTTGTGAAAAGTTTCAGAAGGAAGTGTGCATCTACTCCTGGATGAGAGGCTGAGCTGTAACTTCAGCTAGCTCTGTTAGCTTATTCAGCTAGCCTCTCAGCCAGGAGTATTTGCATGCTTCCGTCTGCTTTCATCAGCCTTTAACGCCTACTGTAGATATGAAAGACAGATTATGAGACGTTCAGGATCTTACCCAGCGCCAGACGGTTGTGTGTTACTGTGGGAAGCGTAACGGGCCCTGGCCTGGTTCTCGTGCTCCAGCTGCTTCACCTGAGACTCCAGCTTGGAGGCGACTCTGAGGACACGGAGACAAACATGGTCACGTGGTCTCAACAGAGAGACAAAGTATTGATAGGGATGTCACAGGCGTCAGTTAGTGCCAGTTATACTCTACAGCCGATCCACTCACCTCTTCAGTTCTGAAATGTGATCGTTGGCATCCAGAAGTTTGTTCTCTGTTGACACCAGGTTGTTCTGCAGGTACAACAATTGTTAAAACATTGAACTGAGAGGTTCAACATGTTTCAATCTAATCAAATAACCAGAATATCATGTTTCAGTTCCAGTAAAAGATCTATCACCTTCATTCCCTCGTGCTCCTTCATCAGAGAGTCATATTCTCTGAGCAGCTGCAGACACAAAACAGAGACCTTCATCATTATCAGTGTTGTAAAATGTAAAACAGATGCACAGATAGAACTCTTTCTCACTCACTCATTCACTTTCTTTATCACACTTACAGCAATAGTTTTCATCAAGGTCCCAGTGAAAAGTGGAATTTTAGAGGTCAGAGATAAAAGACTTATATTTTCACTCACATCCTGCAGCATCTTGTACTCCCTCTCCCTCCTCGCCTCCTTCTCGTCGGCCTCCCTGCAGGCTTTCTGCGCCGACTCCTCCAGCTGCCGGACGTTTTTCTTCAAGCGCGCCGTTAGAGCGTCCTTCTCTTTGCCCGAGCGTTTGCTCTCTTCTAGTCGCTGCTGCAAAGACTTCACGGTAGCACCGGCTGCGGCGTATCGCTCCGGCCATTCTGCCTAACAATGGAAAGTTACATCGAGATTCAGGACGGGAAGAATTTTAGGGATTTAAAGCTTGAAAGCTGTGTGTCATATTTATCATATTTTTGTAAATAATAATATTTTAAATCATTACATACAAACAAGCATAAAAGAGGCTGATTAAAACAAGCAACTAATGAAAATATGTAGTACAAAAAACGAAACAGATTTTGAGAAATGTTACCAGTTTTTTCTCCAGCGAGCTGTTTGCTGCCTCGAGTTCTTGAACACGACTGTTGGCCTCAGCCAGAGCTTTCTCCAGGTGTTTGCACCTGCGGATTAACAGAAAATCACGATAGAAAGGAAAAGAATGAGTCTAAACTGAAGTATAATGTCATGACGGTGAAATGTGCCGGCATCTCAAAACTTGGTCACACTAAGAAGTTCAAGACTTCAGAAGAAATCGTCTGTTTTTCTTGAATTTCCAACTTTTCACCCAAAAAAACAACAAATGAAAACACTTCAGATTAAGTCAACATATTAACTTTTAACTGGTTGAGTATAAACATACATTTTAGCAGCATATTTGCACTTTACTAGTCATCATAAAGCACTTATTAATCCCTTATTTTGCTTGACCATATTCTATAACTTCAAGCCCATTAACTCAGACTTTAAAGTATAAATGTAAAGTAATACTCACCTCTTTGTGAGCGCCTGGTTGCTCTTCTCTAAATCCTGGGGCAGATCTCTGAGCTTCAGTTTGTCTCTCAGCATTTGAATCTCAGACTCATAATAAGCTTTCAGATCAGCCACGTGTCGAGAGTGTTTCTCTCTCAGGTTCTGCCTCAGTCTGAGGAGAAAGAAAAAGAAGAAGAAACCGTTTAAAGTGGACGACTTCTGTCGGCTCACGTAGATCCAGATGAGGAACCCTGCAACAGAAACGTAAACAACTCAACAACGTTATTAAGATGCAATCAAGTATTCATCCCTGAAACATAGTGTTTAATTTTATGTCTGTCACTAGTTTTTGTAAATGTAAATGTTTTTTTTCACTTTCTTCTTCCTTATAGAACTTTGTAAGTGTGTGTAAATATATAAAGTTATTTTAAATCGAGTATGAGCATCCCAGTGTGAACGAGTGCTGCAGCCTGTGTGTGTCAGACTCACAGAGAAAGGACGACAGGATCCTCCAGTGATGAAGCTCTCTCCATGTGCTGACTGGCTGCAGGCCGCAGGGTGGCACCAGAGGCTGAACAAGGCTTCAGGGTGCTGGTGTGGGTGTGACTGCCCTCCTCCTCGCTGGCTAAGGGGGCACTGGCTCTGCGATGCTGGCTGGATTTGTGGGAAGACGGCTGGGGCTTGTCATGGGAGGTAGACTGGACTGCCTGGGATACCCACATGCTTTGCACCTTAGAGGGAGAAGGACCGGCAGCTGAGACGCTGGAGCTATCACAGTCCGTATCTCCAGGGTTGGGACTGCACTCCACCATGCTGTCGGGGGTCACGGGGGTCCCTACTCTGGGGTAGAGGTGGGGCTGAGCGGCGAATGAGGGGCTGCTGAAGTGAGAGGGGGATGTGAAGCCGGAGGTTCGATCCGACTGCCGCTGGCTGGCTGCTGGGTCCAACGTCAGCACCTACAGCCCAGAGAGGGAGAGAAGAGATGTTCTGCGTTTTCTTCCCAATACCAATTCTGATACCTCAACTTTGTGTATTTCTTATTCTGGAACAATTACAAGTGAGAGTAATTATCGGGGGATCACTGATGATGATAACGTGACATACCTGTGGTGACAAAGGACTGGATGTGAGCGAGCCTTCCCAGTCTGAGCGTTTGTAGTCTGTTCTTTGCTTGTTCTGATAAATCTCTTTGAGAGACAGCCGAGGCTCCTGAGAACAAGGCTGCAAGAGACGGAGAAGAGACACCAGTCACCTCTGATTAGCATCAGGTAATCACCTCAAATATGAATGTGCACAGGTAGAAGGTGGTGTCACGGTGTTTATTTCTACTCGAGAACATGTAGTGGAATTACGAAAGTGGGAATCTGGAATCCACAGCTTTATTATATAGTTTCATTGATACATTTCATGTCTTATTCCCTACTACGGTTGCAAAGATTTAAGATTTTAACAGCATGATAACGTCACAGAAACACGTCTGTCCTGATGAGGATTCAGGTTCAGGTGTTATTACTCACAAGACTCATGGATGCCTCTTGCAGGAGGAGGTAAGCGCCACTGTCGAAGCTGTCCGGCAGAGGATGATACAGTTCCGTCTCATTCAGACGCCAATAAGTGAGGCCTGAAACAGAGAGAAGAAAGTGGTGATCAGCTGGTTCATCGACTCGTCTGTACAGGAGTTTAAAATGACACGCTGTGGATATTTCTGGCAGTGATGGCCACCTTCATACAGTCAGTTTTAAAGAAAAGTCTGGTGATAATCTATATATTTCTTTTGTCAACAACTGAGCCACACTGTTGTACTTTCATTACCATCAACACAACACTGTACTTCACACAGACTCGGTCTCACACACACCGTCCTGCTGCCACAAATACTCACTACAGCACCAAATGTGGATTAATCCGCCGCTGATAATAGTCGCCAACAAATGCACCATTTCTTCCTGTTGGAGCAACATTTAATAAAATCTACAGTGAGCAGCTGTTAGAGGAAATTAATGAGATTTGATTTAATAAATTAAACTATATATCTGTGAGCTGTCTTCAGTAAGAAGGAAAGAATCAGAAACATTACTGGTTTTTGTCCTTCATAGACAGACAACTGACTGATCTACCAGACTTAGCACTTTTAAAAAGCTGTAAGAATAAAAAAAAAACATATTTAGTCACATGAAATATTGTTTCCCTATAAAACTTTTGCTCTGTAGTCACAGACTTCAGGTGACGACCAACATAGCTGATGTTTATAAAGTATAACTAGCAAAAAGTCAAACATCTGTAGCTTAATTAGGAAGTAAAAAAAGGAAGAGATATGATTCCATTTCCTCATGTAACATCCCTCTTTGGTACAACAGTGCCATCTCACTGTCACGTGTGTTAACTGCAGCAGAGCTTCATCTTCTATAAGAAACTGTAACACCCTGCAATGTTTGTTTTATCACAGTGATCTCTTCACACAGGTCAAAGTGTTGCTGCTGTGTGTTTTGTCTGAGTCAGTGAGTTGTTACCTGAAGCCTCAGACATCAGGCTGTCGCTCCTCCTCAGGGGAAACGAGCTGGACGACGGCCCGGCTGCTCGCTGCTGAAACCCAATAGAGATGACTGGATTAGATGCAGCAGAGGGAATGTAATCAGGACGACCACAACAGACACACACACTGAAAACAAACACACTCTGCACGAAGGGCAGCGATAAAGTCATTTTATAATCCCTACAAAATCTTATGTTATGCTCGTGGTGATACGTACCTGGTCCTGGTCGTCTGAGCTCTCCAGAGGGTTCTGTTTGTGGGGCTCTCTGAGGCTGCGTGGCTGCTCCGGGTACTCGGGGATTTGGGGTGAAGCTTGTCCTGCTTTGCTCTTCTTGGGCCTGAGTTTCTGCCTCTGGGCCCACGAGGTCAACAGCTGGCTGGTGCTGCCAACAGAACCAGGCAGGATGAGTAGAAATATCATTTATCAGAAAAAAAGAGGTCTTAAAAGGGTTTCTGCAGGGAAAACTAAAGACATTTTTAAATAACAGATCAAAAACAATCAGAATGTTGTGTTGCAAAGTACAACATGGATCAATGAAAAACAGTACAGATGATATTGTACTACAGTTGGCTACCAAGGGAATTAAATAATTGACATTTATAGAAGGCTTGGGCCAATTTTAGACAATCATGAATATCGAGTATAAAGGAAGGGAACCAGTGACAATTTGCAATTCATTCTTTGTACTAAAGTCAGGGTTCGTACACATTATTCAAGGTCAAATTCAAGCACTTTTCAAGCACTTTTAAGGGTAATTTTTAAGATTTTCCAGCACCTTACTGCTGGGGTAAAATACGTATCTAAAGGAATATATATACTTGTGATTTTTTTCTTCACTCTTTATCACAATTATGTACATTGTATTATGCTGTAAACATCTAAAATTATATTCTATAATAGCAAAAACTTCAGAACTTAATTATCCAGTCTGATCCCAATTTTGTAAAAGACACAGAGTTATAATGTCAAGCACTTAAACTAAAATCCAAGCACTTTTCAGACCTTGAAAACACAACATTGAAATTCAAGCACTTTCAAGGATTTCAAGCACCCGTACGAACCCTGTAAAGTTCAAATTTAAAAGTTCTCATTTAGTATTTTTGTGTTATTTATAAGTGTTGTATGTATTGATGCAAAGTGAGGGAAGTGTACAGCATATTAACCTCTCGGGCTGTATTTATTCATACTATTCATACGACTAAACATCAAAATCATCTATCGCGATATCTGGGTGCAACAAGATTGTGTTATAAAATTTGGTATCATGTTTCTGTCTCTACGTCCAAGAACCCACTGTACACTACCTGCTCAGCAGCAAACAGCAGACAAACACCTGTAGAGTCCAGGTGATGACAACCTTGGAGCGTTTAGCAGCTTCTATTTATCAATGTATTTCTTTTTTATGACTTAAAGCTGCGTTATACTGCAAAAAAAGACCGTGTTGAGTTCTAACACACTTCTCGCCATGATTGTGTTGTTTCCAAAGAGGTGCAGGACTTCTATATGTCAAATTTTACAGCGAAAAATGCATCAATAATGAATTAAAATGACAAGTAAAAGTGTTTGCAGTTCAGATAGTTTTTAAAGTAATGTTTAGCATTTGATTTACTGTGCTGTTGAGTCACTTCTCTTTGTAATGTCGGCTGCAGAGTACCTGGAATCAATGCTGACGCTCTTGCATAACGAGTTGTGGTTGGTGTGTTGTATAAACTACTCAGACTTACCCAGAGGTTCTCTGCTGGTACGATGACAGGTTAGCTTCCTCCACTCCCACAGTCCTCTCATTGGACAAATCCTGCTGACAGCCAATCACAGCTGTCTCTGTGTCCTCCTGGAAGTTCAAGGGCCAATGATGCTTCTCCCTCTCTTGACCACCATCCTCGTCTTCCCCCGGAGACCCGGCAGGTTCCAGAGCGGTATCCCAAGCAGAGAGAGTCCCGTAGCCGCTGCTGAGCACCGTGGTCGCCCGCTCCTCCCCCTGCTGGTTGGCGGTCTCTGATCTGTGGAGCGGAGGTGAAGGGGAGCTAAAGGGGTTGTGGGCGGGGGCTGCCAGGCTGTCGCTGTCACTGGCTACATTTTTGGGGAGTGTGCAGTCACTGGTGAGGAGGGGGAAGATATAACCCTTTGTGTCCGTGGTTGTTTTGGTCAACGGAGAGAACTCGGTGTGCGGCTGGATGCTGGCCGGGCGGTTCTGGAGCTGAACCAGGGCCTTAATTTCATCCTGAATCAACTGGGGAAAAAAGCACACAGGATAAACAAACATTTTTACCCATCTCACGTGATACGACACGACTAAATCGAGGCTTACCTGTATTTGGCACTGGTATTGTTCTTGCTGAGCGAGTATTTGCTCTTGGTATTGCTTCTCAACCAGCTGAAACAGATGCAGCCATCGGCCCTGTGGAAGAAGAGGCAAACAAGGTGTCATGAACCACCATCACTCACAAGAAGATGATTTCTTTTTTTTTACTATTAAAATGGGTAAAATCATATTTGATTGTATAACTACAGACTGTGTATTCACTAAACCCCTTCTGGTGGAAACTTAAAGCACACTATGAATGGATTTTCAGTGAATTAGGAGTTGTGCGTGTCGAGTAGTTCAAGTTTAAAAATCAACATTAATTACATATTCATAGATTCTGGATTTTTCAGTGTGGAGTCACACACAAATTATAATTCCAAGCAGAGTATATTTGTGCCTTAAAACATGTCTGGAGGGGATATGTTAATTGCTATAGTGATATAATATCCTGCTTTGTGAGTGTGTGTGTCTTGCAGACTCTCCAGTGAGGAAACATTTCTCTACCACTTCAGCCTAGCCCTTCGTTTGGTACGTTCACATCTAGGTGTACTGTGGCCTGATTCTTGATGTGATAGGGGGTGAAGTTTTGGGGCTACATGGTCCTCCAAACTGAGGTTTATCAGAGGCACACTTCTAACCGAGGGTACTGAGAACTCTCTGCTGTTGTGTATTGTACTTTTTCTTTATAACAGGCATGAAACAATCACAATAGTGCTGATGTCTCATTAGCTGACTAGTGCTGCTTTTCCACCAAAATTAGCGGGTATAAACAGGTTTTGTAATGCAGGTCAACCCACTAAAGATCACCTATTGGCCCTGTTCCCACTTCCAGCAGGCAAGGCAAGCACGTCTGTGGTTTTTATCTGAAGCATTACATTGTACATCACTGACGTCATTCTTCTTGAACTGAATTTGCCTGCAAATTTCCTGTGTGCAAATATCCAGCAGCTGTGAAAACTCCAATCAGGGAGGTCACAAAAGTGATGTACAATAATTTGCCAGTGATGTGACTATGCAGTAATTTAATAGAGGCATTATAATGACCAGAGAAAAGTGTTTCTCCCCAGGTGTTTAACCTAAAAGGCCTCCAGCTTGATGAACTAGCAGTGAAGTCTCTTTGCGTTGCAGCATCACAGTTGTCTGTTCTCTGCAAATCACATCCTGCGTCTGAAAAGATCAGCTGCAGTGGGCTGCTGTGTGTGTGTGTGTGTGTGTGTGTGTGTGTGTGTCTGTCAGGTGTGATCCGCACAAAAAATAGAAGTGACAGCTCAGAAACGAGGCTGCCAGCTGCCAAACGCAGCGCACAAGAACAACTACCACAGCAGTTAACCCCGACTCCACTTCCAACATCATCAGCGTGCATCTACACTTCTACAGCAGCTACAGTCTTTCATGCTCTGTAATTATCTCCCACCTCACAATCCTTCCAGATCTCAGGGTCCGTTTCTCCGCTGCTCTGGATCTCCTGCACCAAAGCCCGCAGGGTCTCGAGGGAGCTTGGGTTGATGAATGGGAGGCTCTTCCCTTGTTCAAATGCTTCATCTGTGCTCAGACACAGACTCCTAAGATCATAAATCAACATTAAATCACACACTGTACTGTATGGATGGTAATATATATATATTTTTGTCTTCTTATGGACCTTCTACACCATCCTGCAACTTGCACGATTCTTTGGATTAGACTTGCAAAATATTCTACCACATAAAGAAATAACATTTGAATCTTTTTTCCGTCTAAGTTCAAGGAAATTCAGAAAACTGCAACACAGTTTTTCATGGGAAATAGACGTCAGTAATAATTCTGTCATGTACGTAATTTGTAAATTCAAAAATTCTATTTCTTATTTTACTGTAGACTTTTTTTTACTGTTTTACTGTTAACTTATTAGATTAACCCCTTCTTGTGGAAACTCGGAGCCTCGGGGTCACACACACACTGATTGACTCTCAGTGAATTAGGAAGCAATTTGTATCCAGCAGTTTAAGTTTTAATATCAACAATAAATACATATTCAAGGCTTCTAATGAGTTAATAGGAGACTCCTTACAAAACTAGATCAGACACTATTTATCATTACAAGCAGAGTACTTTTTGCATTGTGATACAATACACACTCTGCAGCATCCCCAGTGATTCTTTAGATCGAACCTCTCACATATACATTTTATTAAATGATAAGAAGAACATTTAAAGGCCTGTTCACATGGGACTAGTATTACCTGCACAGTGACGATTACAGGTAATGTTCCAGTACAGCCACAAAGAAGATTTTACTTGATCAAAACAAGCTGCAAATGTGTATTAATGCTTGAATAATATGCAGAAAGTGGCCAAAACTATATTATTGATGTGGCTGCTGAAGAACAGACACTCCCCTACTGAAAGTTGATGTTACATGGTGCCTCTGCATCATATCCAGGAGGTAATGTCCAGAAATATGAGAAAATACAGTATATCCTGTGTGAATACACCACAGGAGAAGCAAATGTGGTTGTAATTTCTAAGTCACATGACGTCTCCTGGTAAGGCGAGTCCTGTGAGAACAGGGCTTAAGAAAAGATTGGTGTATTGCCCACTGTTTCATATTTTATCTCTGCTCTGTATTTTTACGTTCTGTGTTCAGTCGAGCGTTTACTGACACTGCACCTGATCTTGTTGCATGCTGGTGTGATGTCCACGGGCCTGCATTGCACAGTGCCTCCTGTTGTTTGGGAGGTTGTGTGTCTCTCCTCTGAGACGGCCAGCCCCGAGGCCGATGTCCCCTCAGAGGACACCAGAGAGGTCTCGCTCTCTTTGCCCCCATCCCCGTCCGCACTGGCATGGCAATGGCTCAGAGCCCCCGAGCTGGACACATCCTCAGAGATACTGTCATCTGTGGACATGTTTATGGGCCCATGCAGCGTGGGTCAGTCTGACAGCTGGAAACCAAGAGAGGGGGGGGACACAAGAGGAAGTGAGACAAGTGAGAAAAAAACACACAGTCAGTTTGAGTTGTTGCTCAACTGTCACAATAATAGAAAGGACCCAGATGTTTATTACACAGCTGTTACAGCCCAGAACCAGCCATCAGTCTTAGTCCAGGTCATATCTCTGACCTGACAACTGCAAGTGTTGACACAATATAAACAAAAACAAAAATACAAATGCTCAAGCTAACGTGTAAATGTCACTCATTAGCATCCACATCTCTGTCTTTCAGGACCCGTAGCTTCCTGTCTGGGAGAGCTCGGTTCGACTGACTGGCTAATTAACTTTGACACCTTAGCAAATAACAAAATCTACAAAGCACCAACAGATGTCTAAGCCACAGCCATGCAGCCGATTGTGTAATTAAACAATAACAGCTACATTAGCCGCTTTAGCTTCGCTGTCTGCCCGCTGTACCGATGCTGCAGGCGGGCAAGACCGTTAAAGTTGGCTGTCAACTCAGCTGGCTCAGTTAGGCTAAGTTATCCAGCTAACACGCTAGCTACAACTACCACTGGCAAGCGAAATGAATTGGTTAGCTAGCTAGCTAAGTTGCGCTAAGTTGGTACATTACAGGTTTGTAAGCAGAGCGCAGAGAAGAAGCTGGACAGCGCGGGTGAAATGATGACACACACACACACGGAAGGACACACACAGTTTTACAGAAGACACAGTGACGCAGATAACCTTCATTAAATAAAGAGTTAACCCACCCGTTGACTTGTATCATCGCTTCATCCATATTTCTCTGTGAGTAGACAAGTCGGCTAGCTGGTTGCTGGTTGGCTACTGCACTGCAGTGATCTCTGGCTGCTGTAACGGCCGCAGAACGCGCCGCCATTGGTCGGAATCCGATCAAAAATACGGAGCTCTGATTGGCCGTCACTTTCACTCTGTGATTCTATTGGCTGTTCGGGGGGGAAGAGGCGTACACATCTGCTGGGACACAACAAGCTGACAGAGGAGAAACACTCAGCAGTCAGTTTATGGATCTTTACCTCCGGATTTAGATGAGTTTATCTCACCTGTTGCTATTTTGAGACCTCTCACCTGTGTTTTTATTAATCACATTTATTTTACTGATCCAGCTGCTGTTTATCTTTACAGTCCCGTGTGTACCCCAGACCCTGAAGGCAACCATCTGTATACACACTTTAAATTATTATTACACTCATATATTATATATACAGCACTTTACATGCACATGTAGTTAATCTAACTTCTTCACCTTATTCTAAACTACTGTTAACATTATAATGCTATATTCTAGGTAGCATGTTAGTGTACAATTTGGCACCTTAAAGTTGTACTTGTTTCTCATCTATCTATCTATCTATCTATCTATCTATCTATCTATATAACATTGTGCTTAGACTTGAAGCACAGTGATCTAGTGAGCTTCACCTGTCGAAACCAGGACCAGAATAACCTGTTTATGGGCCCGGGGGTGATAAAACAGCCCATCTGGATCACTCCACTCACCTACCTACTGACTTCTGTGCATTTTGCGTTTTGTGCTGGTTAATAAAATGTAAAACATGTCTGGTTGATGTTTCTCAAATATAAATATTGTGTGGCTCTGCTTGAAATAGATTTTTTTGAACGCGTATCTTTTTCGTTTTGCTTTACTTTCAGGCTTTTGCTTTTTTTTGCTTTTGCTTTCCATGTGGTGGTTTTTCAAAAGTCTCCAGCTACTTCAGTACTTCTACACTGTTTTGCAGAAATGTTTTGTGGACTAGGAAACCTGAATTTCCATCAGCATGGAGAGAGAAGATAATGACTGAATTTACATATTGGGGTGAAATGTTCCTTTTTGAAACTACTGATAGAATGACCATTTATTACATGTTTAGTACCCCTCAAAGGCGACTTCAGGTGTTCCTGAGAATGTTGCACATAATAAAAACCACCTTTGGTCTTTACCTCGATGTCAGCTGTGATGTCTGTGACACTAACCGTCATCCAAACGAGAGGAAACAGATATTTACAGCAAAGCAGCCGAGGAAGTGTGAGAACTGTGATTGCATGTCCGTATTAAAGACCATCACTTCTTGATTGTTAAACAGGTTTCAGAGCCGGTTTCTGCAGCTCTGTGCTCTGCTCGGATGTTTATTTTGTGGCATTTTTGGAGTGAACTGTTCCTTTATGTGGCCCTACCGTTGTCAGTTAACACAAGCAGTAGTTGAGCTGCGAGTTAAAAAGTAAAGTGTGAATGTGAATAAAGCTGCTGGGACTGATAACATCCTCAGCTGATGTTATTACTGAGCATTTTAACACGCCATCTTCCCAGGAGACTGTTCCCACCTGCAGCAAACATCATCCAGGTACTGAAAACAGTCTGCAGAGTCCAGACTAAAGACAACCACCCGTCCTGATGACGTGCCCTGAGGAGCTGGTGCAGCCCGGTCAGGCCCTCACACTCAGATCCAACAGAACTTTGCAGATATTATAAATACTGTACATTACATATCACAATATTCTTTTAAGGTCATATCTTGCAGCCCTAACCTGCCGTCTCCTTAACTTCTTATTGTCACGTACTTATTGTTTAAAATGCACTAAATCACACAATGACAACTATATTGAAAATACAATTTATTACACTGAGTAATAAATACATACAAAGATGCAAGTAACAGCATTTTCCTTTTTTTAATACCAAAACCAACCTTAACACGAATGAACTGATGCATTTGGCACATTTCTGTCCCTCGCTCACTCAGTCACGCGTGTTATAGGGGTCTGAAAAACAGACCAAATACTATCAAAAAGAAGAAGTCTTCTCCATCTACCCCTGTACAAGCCATGCACTGTCTAAGATTAACCCGCGGGCCCGTTCGCATGCATAAATCAATGTTTTAAATATGAAGTTGAAAACTAAGATCCCAAAAGTGGGGCATAAAAACACATGATACCCTCTCAATTGAATTCCAATAACCCACACATGATTTAAATGATCCTGCAGAACCGTCAGGAGTCATGAATTGTGTTATTTTTTCTCTCTAGGAGCTCGCTTTATCCATCCTTTGTTCATTTACTTCCTCTCGTCGAAGGAAATGCCATGCAAGTTATTTATTTTGTTTCATGAGACACGCTGTTAGCTCTTCTTGCAGGGAGGAGTGTTGGCTCGCAGCTAGGACCTCGCGTTTCTCTCCGTCTCAGCCAAGCACTCGCGCACCAACCCTCTGGCGTGGATTATTCCTTTGAAGAAAGGCAAATACACTTTAGATTAACAAACTCTGAATCGCCGACAGCTACGCTGTATGGTTTGCACTTGCATGTGAAGGTCCACGCTCACCTCTTTTCAGTCTCTCCATTGCACTCTTACTTCCAGCGTACGTGGGCCTGATCTCCTTCCCGAGCTCTTCGATGATGGCCAGCAGCTCTGCATATTTGTTCTGAGGCACTTGACTACCAGAGGAGCCCTGAAGGTCGAGCAAACAGAGGAAGATAAGCCAGGTGCAACACATTTCACACTGCGCACTTTAAAGGCAGAAGCCACTCTTAATCCGGATAATAATTCAGTGAGAAAAGAAGGAGAGGAGCCTTCAATAAGGACTGAAAATATTAATGTGTTAACAATCTGAAAGAGAAAGAAAAGCAGGAGAGAACAGACACTTTTTTAATCACATCATTTAATCTACTCATGTTGATCACTTCTCAGCAGCCGTTTCTTTCGTTAAAGGAACAGTTCACCCAAAAATGTAAACTCAGTCATCCTCTCCTCCCTCCATGCTGACGGAAAGTCAGGTGAAGTTTCATCGTCCACAAAACATTTCTGGAGCTTCACAGCAAAACAACAAATAAAGTAGCTGGGGACTTGTTTTAAAAGTAAAGAAACAACCAAGAAAAAACTAAATGGCTCCATTCAGCTCGTCCGATGTGATCCAAAGCTGTGTTCCGATATTCATACTTCCATGAGTACACTTAAACGTAGTACACTATCCACACTTACTAAGTACACAGATTTCAGCAGGTGAGTGTTGTTCCAAATCTAATACTCTGTGGAGCCCTTACCGGAAATTACGATCGCGACAGCCGCCGCGGCTCGTCACCCGCGAAAAACATCCCGCTTTGAACGGTGAACATAAGACATCTACGGCTTTACTTTTTAACAATTACAATCCTAACATCCTGCAATATGGCTTCGCTGCAGGCGCTGTTGTCTTGGTAGCTATAAAAAAAAAAAAAATCCGAGCTGAGCGCCTCTGCCTGGCTCTGCTTCTTCCGCTACGTAGACAAGATGGCGGCTGTCGAGTGCGTAAAGTGAACATCGTGGCACACTCAACGTTTTTGCCGTTATGAGGGCAACATCCGGGTCCTTTAAGTACACTTCTTTTTGCCGCGATCAATATCGGAACACCCTAAGTACTCAAACTAAGTATAGTAAGTACGGGAAGTATGGATACTGGAACACGGCACAAGTCTCCTGAAGCACCGAGATCCCGAATCGATAAGCTAATTGTTAGCACGCATGAAGTCGGGTGAACAAGCTTGACCGCGTGTCAGAGGTCATTTTCTTTTTCCAGTTGTTCTTTTACGTTTAAAAGTCTCCATCTACTTTTGTTTAAGAGAAGCAGAAATGCTGTTTTGCTGTGAATGTTTTGAAGACTACAAAACTTCACCTGACTGTCTATCAGCATGGAGCTGAGAAGATAATGACTGAATTTTCATTTTTGAGTGAAGAAAAAGTAGGAATCCTACACTGTGAAAATACTCCACTACAGGTAAAAGTCTGTTTGTTTCCATTTAAAACAGGTAGAAGTTTGATAGAGTGCCTGTGTGGTTTAGTCGTTATCAGATTAGGTTCAGTTACCTGTGAGAATCCCAGAGATGGAGGTCCATAGTCGCTCAGAAGCGGCCTGTAGGACTGCTGCAACGTGGCCAGGTTAGCTGCTGAGGGAGACTGGAGGCTTCCAACTGTTCAGAAACACAATTAGAAAAATAATAAGAGTAAATCCTCACAAATAAGAGACTGCAAACCAGAACAGGATGGCCCTTTGCTTGATAAATCGACTCAAACGATAAATTGACTAGTTGATCAATAACTTGCTAAAGACTTTAAATCTGCATAAAAATGAACAGAGTTTGGTGAGGCTTTGTCCTTCCACATAGTTTTCTTATACTTTTATTTTATAAGTAATCGATTTATAGTTGGCCCAAAAATACGGCAACGTTGGAGTCATCCTAACAGAAAAGTTTTTGCTTTTTGCTAAAACCCTTAAATTCCCATAAAAATGAACAGAGTCTGGTGAGGGATTTGTCCTCCCCTCCACGTCACTCTGCTCCCCTGCTGCTTTGTTTAGCTGTAATGCTCAAACTCAAACACATTATTGTTCTTTTTTTATCGACTAATCAATTAATAGTTTCAATATACTATTTTTCAATTTGTTGGCCCAAAAAAGTAAAGCAACACTGGAGTCAACCTAACAGAAAAGTTTTCGCTTTTTGTTAAAACCTTTAAATTCCCATAAAAATGAACAGAGTCTGGTGAGGGTTTTGTTCTCACTCTGCTCCCCTGCTGCTTTGTTCAACTGTAATACTCAAAACACATTATTGTTCTTTTTTTATCGACTAATCAACAAATAGTTTCAATATTGTCATTTGTTGGCCAAAAAATAAGGCAACACTGGAGTCATCCTAACAGAAAAGTGTTAATTTTAGATTAAAGATGTTGCAAATTTTTAAATCCCCATAAAACGAACGGAGTCTGGTCAGGTTTTGTCCTCACACTGCTCCCCTGATGCTTTATTTAGCTGTAATACTCAGACTCAAACAAATTACTTTTTAAATCAACAAATTAATTAAGTTTCAATATACTTTTTAAAAAATATATATTTTGTTGGCCCACAAATAAGGCAACACTGGAGTCATCCTAACAGAAAAGTGTTCTCTTTTTGCTAAAATCCCTTAAGTCCTATAAAAATGAACAGAGTCTGGTGAGGGGTTTGTTCTCCTCACACTGCTCCCCTGCTGCTTTGTTCAACTGTAATACTCAAACTAAAACACATTATTGTCTTTTTTTAAATCGACAAATCAATTGATAGTTTCAATATACTTTATCTTATTTTTTATTTTTATTTGTTGGCCCAAAAATGAGTCAACCAAACAGAAAAGTTTTCGCTTTTTGCTAAAACCCTTAAATTCCCATAGAAATGAATGGACTCTAGTGACGGTTTTGTCCTCCTGACTCTGCTCCCCTGCTGCTTTGTTCAACTGTAATACTCAATCACATTATCATTCTTTTTTTACCGACTAATCAATTAATAGTTTCAATATACTTTTTTGTTGTTGTTGCCGCCAAACTAAGGCAACACTGGAGTCAACCGAACAGAAAAGTTTTCTCTTTTTGCTAAAAACCCTTAAATTCCCATAAAAATGAACGGAGTCTGGTGAGCGATTCCTCCTCCTGACTCTGCTCCCCTGCTGCTTTGTTTAGCTGTAATACTCAAACTCAAAACACATTATTGTTCTTTTGTTTTTGTTTTTTTATCGGCTAATCAATAAATAGTTTCAATATCTTTTTTTTCATTTGTTGGCCCAAAAATAAGGCAACACTGGAGTCAACCAAACAGAAAAGTTTTCCCTTTTTGCTAAAAACCCTTAAATTCCCATAGAAATGAACAGAGTCTGGTGAGGGGTTTGTGCTCCTGACTCTGCTCCCCTGCTGTTTTGTTTGGCTGTAATACTTAATCACATTATCATTCTTTTTTTACTGACTAATCAATTAATAGTTTCAATATACTTTTTTGTTGTTGTTGCCCCCAAAATAAGGCAACACTGGAGTCAACCCAACAGAAAAGTTTTCGCTTTTAGCTAAAAACCCTTAAATTCCCATAAAAATGAACGGAGTCTGGTGAGGGGTTCGTCCTCCCCTCCACGCCGCTCCCCTGCTGCTTTGTTCGGCTGTAATATTCACCCTCCGACGCGAGATGTCCTCGAAGAGTCATAAAAAAACTGAGAGGCAGATCAATCAGCAGCTCCGACCGAGGAGCATCATGGAGGAAACGGAACAAGGCTGGCTCAAGAAGACACAAGTGATACATTTTTGTCACCGTGTAACGGCTCCCACCCGGCGGGACCAGGACCCGGGACGACGGAGAATCGCATTTTACGAACCGCCGCCGTCTCGTCTCACATCCCGGTCGTGTTTGTCGGCCGACTGATATCGCGGATGGCGCTCTTTTACATTAGTAATAATGGCGGATATGAATTAGCCTAGCTCCCAGGATCTGACCCTATATATATAACTGGACAAAAACTACAGACACGGTCTTTCTCCAGGTATTCTCCGAGACCCCGAATTTAACACTCGATTTAACGGACCGATACTTTGATTTCCCCCCGTTTTTTCTCCTTACCCTGGTTCCCAGAAGTTCCCGGAATGTGCTGATGGACATTGGGTTTATAAGACATTCCCAAAGACATTGTAAATTAAAGAAATAAAAATGACCCGAAATTCAGTGAAGCGTCTGTCTCTCACTTTTTGTTTACAACAGCGGCACCGGCAAATATGGCCGTCACTTTATATTGACACCCACTATGCTTTCTAACACTGATACTATCCATTGCGGGTTATCATGTTGTGGAGAAGGAAGAAAAAAAAATTAAAAACACGATTAAAAACGTGATTTCCAGCAGAAAGAGACGGATTACACACGCGGTTTTAACGCGTTTCGCCGGGAAAAGTCGACTTTAAGGAACACTTTTAAATAAAAAAAGACAATGTTTGGAAAAAAAAGTCAAAATGTCGCGTTTGACTTTTGTCTCCTCACGTTGCTCAAGTGTCCTTGTGTGCATTAAAAATACATTTACGACACATTTAAGTCAGAACATGGTGTTTTTAAAAAAAAGAATAAAAAATTAAAAGTCGTGTTTGAATGTAACCAGAGGTGAAGACTTCTCACGTTAACCCGGATGAGTTTAAAAAAAAAAAAAATGTCTTTGTTTGTGTCAAAGTGTTGAGAGGAACAAAAAGAAGAAGAAGAAGAAGGAGCTGGAGGCAGTTTGCAGATACCTGTCTTTGTCTGTGGGGGCGCATCCATTGCTTTCACATGAGAATCTGTAGTTTTAACATTAAACACAGAGTAAAACAGGAGAAACCAGGAGGATCCACTGAGATGAGCAGCAGGCAGGTTAAACCCTCACTGTGTCCCATCAGGCCACATGGTGGGAGCTGTGGTCCAGTCCTGCCCCCCCTCAGAGTCCTGACCTGGGGGGCCCCTGTGGTGTCAGACGACCCCCCCACCCCCCTCCACAATAAAGGTGCAGATACAGAGGGCGACCTCAATATGTGTGTTTTAGTAAATCAACTTTTATTTTGAAAAAATAAACAAAAATATGTGTATTTTATGTAGTTTCATGATGAAACTGGCAACAAAAAAGCAGCAGTGGAAGAAGTTTTCACATCATTTAACAGAAAATATGAAAAAGTTTTGATTTTTGTGTACAAATAACACAAAATACACATAAATCAGATTCACAGTATGTATTAAAACCTGATCAGTGGTGGAAGAAGCACTCAGATTATGTATTTAAGTAAAAGTACCAGAACAACAACAAAAAAAAGCTTCGTAAGATTTTATTTTTAATGATATATTTGTGTTTCAGCTCCAATACTACAAAAACACACAGTGGTGCAATGTAACTAAATACATTTACTCGAGTACTGTACTTACCTCAAATGCTTCCACTCCTGCTACATTATAATTTCACTTTTCACACGTTTTGCCACATTAAATTGATTTAATCTGCAATCAGTTTAAAAGAGACACTAATCAGTCAACCTGTAGTTTATTAAACATACAATAAATATGTGTATAGACTTGAAACTCAAGCAGAGACGAATGTTAACTCATGTTGGATCATTTGTCTCGGTTTATAAAATGTTGTGTAATTATAAAAGTTGCAGCTCCGTACCACAAATAAAAGCAGCCGGAGGTAGAAGTATACCAAGCTTTATTGAGCATTGCACTCATCCATGTACAGGTCATGTTGAATATTTGTACAACTCTGTCAGTAGTGCAACTCGTGCAACGACAAAAGAAAAAGAAACAAAACAAAACAAAAAAAAAACAAGTCCTTCAAGTGTTATTCGACTTCAGAGGAGACGATCTGCTGTGGCATTCAAAAAGTTACCAAGTCTGCAGCCCGGCGACGCGACAGACGAAATGAAAACCGAGCCGTGTGTTTTATAGAACGCTCCACATTCAAGTTCAGAGATGTGACGTCCAATCAGAGAGTTTGAGATGTGCTGCAGGGAGAATCTCAGTTTTTGATCCTTTTACAAAGTGTACAAAATGCACATCGGTATGATACAAAGACTTCTTCCCATTTTATTTTTCTTTTACTTGTTTCTGAATGCATCAATCAAGAGCAGAAGAGAATACACAGCTAATAACAAGAACTAATCCACAGGTCGACTTTATAATCATCAGCTCAGGTGTGCAGACTTTGGTCTGAACCTTCCAGTGCAGATCTAGTACGATGCAGTTAGAGGACTGAGGAGGAGGCTGAGGAGGTAACAACTACTCGACAGAAGCGATCGTCCATTTTAATTACAACTCGGCTGGAGAAAGCGGAGGAATCAGGGAGACACGTGCTGTGACGACTGTAAACACAGCGAACCACAGAGCCACAGAGCGACATCACCGAGCAGAGGTATAGAAGAAGGAGCATTCGAGTTTATGGTCATGCATCTCAGATACTTTGTTTTTCCAGAGAGGGTCTTTTGTACGAGTTTAACCCCTGAGCAGAAGTCCATTTAAAAATGCCACAAAATAAAAAACAAAAAAAACATCCGAGCAGAGCACAGCGCTGCAGAAACCGGCTCTGAAACCTGTTTAAAAATCAAGAAGTGATGGTCTTTAATACAGACATGCAGTTCACAGTTCTCACACTTCCTCGGCTGCTTTGCTGTAAATATCTGTTTGGATGACGGTTAGTGTCACAGACATCACAGCTGACATCGAGGTAAAGACCAAAGGTGGTTTTTATTATGTGCAACATTCTCAGGAACACCTGAAGTCGCCTTTGAGGGGTACTAAACATGTAATAAATGGATTGTAAGTCATTCTATCAGTAGTTTTAAAAAGGAACAGTTCACCTCAACATGTAAATCCAGTCATCACCTCTCCTCCTCCTGATGATACAAAGTCAGGTGAAGTCTCGTCAACGTAACATTTCTGGAGCTTCACAGTAAAACAGAGTTGCAGCATTCTGCTGAACACCTGAAGTAGCTGGAGACTCCTCAGGTGTAATCTCCAGAGAGCCCAAACTGTTTAGAAAAGACGTCTTTTACAACCTTTTTAAAAGCTGAAGTCTTCACCGTCGCTGTTGAGCTCAAAGTGTTTGGGTGCGCGAGCTCGACCGCAGATCGTTTTGATTTAAAGAAAAAGAGGCAAGAGGAAACAAACAAACAAACAAACAAACAAACATGGCTGCGCAGCTCCTCCAGAAGTCCAGAGACCCCAAACTGATTGGAAAGACCTTATTTACATCGTTGATATGCAGTCAAGGTGGAGATTTAGATTAAAAAAGGGTGCAAGTAATGTTTTTTAAAATCAATTTGGGATCTCGGAGCTTCTAGACAGTTGGATTACACCAGAAGAGCAGAACACTCAAACTCTGTTTTACTGTGAAGCTCCAGAAATGTTTCGTGGATGACGACACTTCACCTGACTTTATATCATCAGGAGGAGAGGAGGACTTTATATCATCAGGAGGAGGAGAGGAGGACTTTATATCATCAGGAGGAGAGGAGGACTTTATATCATCAGGAGGAGGAGAGGAGGACTTTATATCATCAGGAGGAGGAGAGGAGGACTTTATATCATCAGGAGGAGGAGAGGAGGACTTTATATCATCAGGAGGAGGAGAGGAGGACTTTATATCACCAGGAGGAGGAGAGGAGGACTTTATATCATCAGGAGGAGGAGAGGAGGACTTTATATCATCAGGAGGAGAGGAGGACTTTATATCATCAGGAGGAGGAGAGGAGGACTTTATATCATCGGGAGGAGAGGAGGACTTTATATCATCAGGAGGAGGAGAGGAGGACTTTATATCATCAGGAGGAGGAGAGGAGGACTTTATATCATCAGGAGGAGGAGAGGAGGGCTTTATATCATCAGGAGGAGAGGAGGACTTTATATCAGGAGGAGAGGAGGACTTTATATCATCAGGAGGAGGAGAGGAGGACTTTATATCATCAGGAGGAGAGGAGGACTTTATATCATCAGGAGGAGGAGAGGAGGACTTTATATCATCAGGAGGAGGAGAGGAGGACTTTATATCATCAGGAGGAGGAGAGGAGGACTTTATATCATCAGGAGGAGGAGAGGAGGACTTTATATCATCAGGAGGAGGAGATGAGGACTTTATGTCATCAGGAGGAGGAGAGGAGGACTTTATATCATCGGGAGGAGGAGAGGAGGACTTTATATCCTCAGGAGGAGGAGAGGAGGACTTTATATCATCAGGAGGAGGAGAGGAGGACTTTATATCATCAGGAGGAGGAGAGGAGGACTTTATATCATCAGGAGGAGGAGAGGAGGACTTTATATCATCAGGAGGAGGAGAGGATGACTGGATATTCAGTTTTGGCTCAGCTGTTCCTTTAAGTTTTTGTTAGCTGGATGCTCTTAATGAATGACAAAGAAAAACACAGTTGTAACAATATAAAACAAGTTTCATGTGAGCAGTTGTAACTGTTGATGCATTATAGTGTGCTTGAAAACATTTACTGTAAAAAGGGAGACTTAAAGTTAAAGTGTGACCACTGCTTCATCTGTGATGAAATGTCTGAAAAGAAAACGCCTGGTTACACAAACTTACTGTTTCAATATTTATCTTTGGGAAACATTTTTCTTTAAATAGAAACCAGCGGAGAGTGGACGCTAAAATAACCAAATCTTTTCCATCAGTGCTTTTGTTTAAGGCGCCTGACTGCAGCAGCTGTTTGTACTGATACTGAGGGAAATGTGACAAAACTCCCCTGCTGTTAAACGATCCGTTCAGTCGGTCTTAAAAACACTGAAACCGGTTAGAATTCCTGTCGTTCCTCCTGTTCAAAACAGCCATTTAGAGATGAATGTGTTCACTGTGTCACTGTCCTCATTCTGTGTAATTCTGTGTCTGAGTTAATCACGAGTCAATACGAGGTTCAGCAGTCTGAGACGAATCATGTCGGGTTTTCTTTTACGACTCAACTTAACAGGGAATCTTGTACTAAAATGAATTTAGAGATCCACTTCATCTCAGATTACTGGAGCGTCACAGTGAGTCCAGATTAACTTTTAAATACGTTTTAAAATAAATACAACAGTGGATTTTGTCCTCCATCTCTTCAGGGTCAGTATGAACCAGAGGAATTATAACAGAAGGAAAATGAGGGTCGGACCATTAATTCCTAAAAAAGCCACATTCTTCCGATAACAAATTAACAAACAGCATCATACTGAAGTTCTGTAGCGCTGCAGAGACGCCCTGGACAAACACTTTTCTTCACCAGATCTCAGAGGACATTTTTGTTTGGCAAAAATAATCATATTGCGATCGTAGTTTTCTTTTTACCACATCGTGCAGCCCTACAAGACCAGTTAGAAAAACTGTGAATCTGTCCTTTAATGTTACTCAAACAAAAAGAAAGTGTGATTAATGTGAGAGCCATGTGCAAAAAAAAAAAAAAAAAAAGGAGGAAAGAGAGAAAGACAAACTTGTCTGATTACGATGTTTGTGGATTCTCACAATGAAGAAATTTTTGGGCTTTGTCGTCGCTGCGAGCGAATACAGGAAACAAGAACTGATCAGGAACTCAAGTTCTGCATCACTTCTTCTACTTTAGAGAACTGATTCTTTCTCTACATTAGTGCTGAATCATGTCAGAGGAGCAACCAACTGACAGTTTTCATCATATATTAATATCAGATTGTATTTAAGCATTAAATGTCCACTTATTAAAGGGTAAATCCAACAAATTATCACATTCGTGTGTGTTTTCATGTGAGAAGAGTCGTATAAAGCCTGCTGTGGCTCCAGAGGAAGCTGCTGCGAGTTCCTCCAGTGATGTCACTCAGCTGCTAAGATGCATCTTGGGTAATGTAGGCACTGGGTTTTCACTGTAGGCAGCTTCCTTTGTAGCCAAAAAAGACTTTATAGTGTTTCTACAGACCTGTAAACACACTGTAATGTGTCAAACTGGTGGATTTACCCTTTAAAGAATCAAGCTAGTTCTCAGACGTTTTTCTTTTCTCCAATTCTGATTTTTATTATTTAGATCTCAGACTTTCAGAGACACGCCACCTTTGATCTGAACCAAGAGAAAGTCTTTGCTTCACACCAGGTAGTCCGGACTAAACATCTTAACGTGGGTGAGGAGTGGAGAACTCGACAGCCACGAGAACAACGCGCCCTCTAAAAAGGTTCCAACTCGATCAATATATCAACAAATCTTTTCACTCTGAATGTCAGAGGACAAAACGTCACCCGTCAAATCTCTCTAGGTGAGAACAAGAGTCTCTGGAGATTTAAAAAAACAAAAAAACAAAAGGAAACCCTGAAATCTTTTCTCTGTACAACCACAGCTTTACATCTGAGGATCGTCACAGCTCGGTGTGACACCTCCGACCCTCAGAGACATTAGGGGGGCGTGAGGGTGCAGAACAAGGGGGACAGCGGTCCTGGAGCCTGCAGTGCAGAGAGAGACTTATGAGTCAGATCCCTTCAGACCGGGATGTGAGCTCGAGGGGGTGGAGATGGGATCGACGCCCATGAAGCCGAGCGGTCCGCCTCACTATGTGTTGGGTGCGTGACTGAAACTCTGAGGGTGGAGCTGCTGCCGTTTCTGCTGCTCCTGCACAGCGAGCTGCTGGCTCTGGTCCGATGTTGACAGCTTGTTAATTAATGCAGACACACAGTTCGCTGGAATGATCAGTCCTGTGGATGAAAGAGACGAGCCTGTGAGACCGAGGATGTTGACATTTACAGCACAAAGTAAAAAGGAAAGGGTCTGATATTTTGGGAAATGGCTGATCGACTTTGTGGTGAGCGAGAGAGGAGAAGATCAATCTCACAGTCACGTCTGTACGGTGAATATGAAGCTGGAAACTCAGACCATTCAATTTTGTTCAATGAATTCAAAAGTAAGTAATTTTTCAATTCTGCAGGCAAAGCGGCGACCTTCTGGTTTTGCTCTCCACTAACTTAATGAAAATAAAATTATTTAATCTTGCTCTTCGAGTCTTTCCAAATGTTATCGAACCAAATGAATCAAATTCTGATAGTGAAACAAGTCACTGTGCGCTTGTTTTACAGCTGCTTCTGTTCTTGCCGTTTTCCCGTCACACATCCGTCGACCTGGCTCTACTCTGTTTGACACGCCACGGCAGGGATTTGCATTTCCACCACAGCTGAGCTACCTGCTTCAAGGTGTGTCTTAAACCAATAAAGTGCTCATGTCTCCAGTGAAACAGCAAAACTCAGCAGACGTCTGAACAAACAGGACGAGAGATTCAGTTCAAAGCTACAGAAGTACTGAGAGGTGAACACACTGACTTTTAAAAACCTCTTTCTCTCTGGTTTCCTGCACAGACATGAGCTGAGTATTGATCTGCAACACACACACTTGTTTGAGGAGGAGACGGTGCTCGTTACGGGACGGCCGCGGTCTGTTTAACGGCTCGGCTTTACTCCGTTACAGGTCCATCGTGGACGCAGCTCGGCTCAATTTGGAGCTGTAAAACTGCCGATGTAAAACCCAATCAGCGCTGCTCAGAGCGTCAATATTTGATGAGTTGGGAATGAGTCTCTATAAGATCTTTTTGCGAGCAAAGTTGATTTTTAACTCAACAAAAAAGAAAAAAATCTGGATCTCGCTTTAAGTTTATAGATGTATAACATCCTCTGACAGCCCAGCAAATGAAACACTTTTTAATGCCCTCTGAGGGCCTTTTTAGAGGGAAATCAATTAAATGCTTTTAAGTTTTGAAGACCTGCCGACATTCTGAACATGTTGCGTTGGACAGGGAGTGATGAAGAGAGCTGAAAGTGGCCTTACGCTCCAAAACAGGATCATGAGGATTTAGAGGCAAGATCGATCTTTTCATCCCAACTCTCGGGAAGAAATCCCATTAGCATATTTCCCAAAGTGTCAAACTATTTCTTTAGGAGCAGCCGCCTTTCAACTTACCGACTATCCTCTGTCCATCTTCTGTTCTGAGGCGGACGATCTGCACCTTCACATTGGCTCCGCTGACGGGAGTGAGCACCAGCTCCACCTCGTTCCACACGCTGAGCACCGAGCCACACAGCACGTAGTACGTCCTGCAGCGGAGTCCGACTTCACACTGCAGACCCACAGACGCCTTCTTACAGTTCCCCCGCCTGTGGAACCACACGAAAGGCAAGATTGAATCAAACATATTCTAAGATGAGTGATTTATGTCAACAGTGAGGCTAAAAAGGATAAAGCTGGTGATATTCTGTATTTGTTAGCGTCAACAAATCCCAAACCTTTCAGGAAATTCTGAAGTAAATCTTTAAATACAGTTTTTAAAGTCAAACAGGAGGAAATAGTGCATTTGTTGGGGACTACTTTCAGTGGCGGATTGATCATCATTTGATGCTCTAGTGAGTATTTGTGGCAGGAGGACGTGTGTGTGTGGGATTATGTCAACATAAACTACATTGTGTGTGTTCACTGTATTAAAAAGGAACTACATTGTGACTCATTGATGTGTTTTTAATAGATTTTGGAGGAAGAGGATTTATCGTGGTTTGAGATACACACAATAAATGTGTTATTAGCTCCTGTCAGCGTTGGTGTTTCCCTGAGATCTGAAGTACACGTACCAATACGCATGAGAGCAGATTAGTGCTGACGACTTGTACTGGTCAGTCCAGTGCTGCTTGGCGTCGTCTGATAAGACCTAGCCGCAAAAAAGGTAAATAAAAGTTATGATTCACCATGTAAATCATTAAATGTTCTTCTCATATCACGCTCAATAAAAGAAAGTTGTGTAACCTTTTTAAACTTCTTCTTGATGTCGGCGTACGTCTCCAGTTTGAGCTGCCGGCCCGTGTTCGGCCGGTACACCAGGAACAGCCTCTTCTTGGCGTTCACCTCTTTGACCAGGATGGCCGTTTTCTTGTTGTTCCTCATCTGAAAATGAAATACATGTTGGACTTAAAGGGCACTCGTCTGATTGTAAATATACAGATCTGTTCTCATCACAGACAGCACTTCTAAATCTGAGAAACAGATGTATTAAATGTCTTCTGTGGCTCTCTATGAACAGAGTTTAATAATAAAATGGTCTAACAGTTTCTTCCCTCCTCTCTGACGGTGAAACAAACAAAACAAGACATCTGATGACGACCTTATTGGGCTCCAGGAAACATGATCGACATCTTTTACCATTTTCAGACATTTTACGGTCTAAAAAACAAGTCGACTCTTTGAGAAAGTAATATGATGATTAATCAGCAATGAAAATAATCATTATTTGCAGCCCTACACATGTATCGACTGGGTGTAATCATCCGTGGTCTTCTTGTAAGTAGCGGGACAATCCTGGTTCATTATTACATTAAACACGGCTCACGATGCAGATTCCATCACCTGTATTTCTCGTACCTGTACATAGAAGCCGTCATCTGGTCCGTTCTGTTCTGCCCATGCATGCGTCGCCTCCTCCCAGGACATCCCTCTCTCCACACTCACCTGTGAAGAGACACACACAGGTATAAAGTCAGGTAACGCTGCTGCGATGCAACCATATCTTATGCAGGAAGGTCAGAATGGTGTTTAAATAAAAACGAACATACGGTGTAGAGCTCCACATGTCCAGATGTGGTGTAGCCCGGTGTGAGGAACTTCCTGCAGTCCACCTTCTTCACCTTCTCATCACCAGAGCCCAGATCTAATACATGACATGAGACAAAGATCTTCACTAATAGTTGACACCTTTAAGATTAAACCAAAGAACCTCCGTCCCCGTTTAGCTTCTGTATTTGTGAAAACTGAAGAAAAAAACACTGAATAAAGACCGACTTACCGAGAATGCCCATGTCGTATCTGCCGTTCTTCTTGGCCTCCTGGATGACGGCTCCCAGCGTGTCAGCGAAGTACTGGAACAAGGCGTTCTGCTGGTGGACCTCCATGCCCAAAATACGGTTCAGGAACTTCCCAATGTTGTTGTAGTCTGTGGCAGCAACACAGAGCGCGTATTAGATCCATGTGAACACACATTAGACAGCAAGAAACAACTGCAGTGTCACAATTCTAAAAAAATCACCTTTGTCCAGTGAGAGTGTGCCAGATCTGTCCTCCACATTTATGAGCCCCACACCTATCAATCCTTTTTGAATTTCTAGAGAAGAGATATACTTTTATTACTCGGAGGCAGAGATGACTATTGATAAATAACAACAACAACAAAATACAGAGATCAATACAGTAATCTAACACAAGTCATACCTTTGAAGAAATCACCTTTAAAGTCAGCGGGCGGAGACACTAACGGGGAGTCGAGCTTTACGATCGACTTCATCACAATTTCCAGAGCGTTTCTGCCGTACTGAAGCAAAGACGAACATGAGTGAGTTACTGCGAATCAATAAAACTATTAGAACTTCTCAGACAAATGTTTGATGTTCTTACTTTGTTGTCAAAATTAAACCTGCTCAGATCTCGAGTTTCTGTTGCTCTCCTGTCTCCGTGAGTGAGAGCTCCCTGTACAACAGAAACGTAACAGTTAATTACCTTTTGTAAAAATTAGAAGAAAGACATGTTTTACGTTCAGTTGGTTCTCACCAGGCTCTCGAGTCTTTTGGCTACGATGGAAGCAAATCTCTGCTCTCCTGCCAGCTCTGATATGAGGAAGACGTATTCTGGAGCCGTGACCTGGTTCGACCTGTGAGTTCTCCCTGTGAGCAAACAAACAAGAGCAGAAGGTTTGGTGTATTTTCTAACCCGAACCCAATTCAAGAAGGACCACGAGGGTTAAATATCTACTGACCGAACTGCTGTATCGCTCTGTCTGCGCTCCACGGCAGCTCCAGTGTCATGTGGACTCTCCGTCGCTGGTTCTTCACTCGACGATCGGCCTGCAGCGAGATACCTGAGCTGGCAGCTTCTGAAATGATGGCAATGTTCTGGATAGAAGGAAAAGAAAGACATTTAAGACATAAAGTCCCCGAGCCCTGTCTGCAGATTGTTAGAACAGCGAGTGGGAAATGAAATCGCTGTTGGCTGCACACAGTAACAGATTATCAGCCTGAGCACAGATTCATTGAAGCAAACTGGTTTGTTACAACTAAAAAGGTGTACTGGGTCTCACTTTCAGGAAAAAAATATTGATCCTTTGGCCCAAATCAACTAAACTTTGGGTGTGAAATGACTAATGACTGGGGCTGTAACGATACACATATCGAAGCTGAAATCGCGACACTCAGATCCACAAACCTGTCTCGAGCTGTGAGAAGGCGGAATCGCGACACAACTTCCAGTCCAGATCAGCACTATGAGCTGTAAGTAACACCACATTAACACCGCAGCGGTCGTTCGCCAATTCTCCGCTGTTGTTCGTTCACACAGAGAGAAACACCGCTGTAAAGACGAACTGCAGCGTAATTCAAACAGAAAGCCGGCACTGCGGCTCCTAAAGAGACGTGACGGTACACGTCATGATGATGACGTGTGCGTGTTTTCAAGGGGTTTCCCCGGCGCTCCCCTGTCAATCAAAACCGATGGAGACTGTCTTCCGGGGTAATGTTCACTGAAGTCTCGGTCCGGAGGGCTGACCGTCGGAGATTTTTTTCATCAGAAACACTCGGTGAGGTTTTTTTTGCTGGTGACAGACGCTGTGTATCGGGCAGAAATGTGACGAGGAGTCTGTAGGACGGGCGGGAGGAAGGACGCTTCTCCACGTACAGCTGCGGTATTTTTAACTTGTTGCCAAAGACGGTTACAGTTACTACATTACCTTCGTTTGGTTCTGTAACGTTGTTCTGTGGGACATTTCTCTGTATTAAGTTGAGTGAGGGATCTGTGCAGTTAACAGACCATCAGATAGACACGCCCTCCACAATACTGCACCTCTGATACTATCAGACAAGTATCATATACGTAAGTTATTGAAATGTTACATGAATAAAATGTTTAATTTATAAGGAAAAAAAAAATATCGAGGTTTGTAGCGAACTGCGGGTCAAAAATCGTGATACAAACCAAATGGTGAGTTTGGTGTATCGTTACATGACTACTGATTCAAATTCCACAATAACTTTTTCTTACCTTTTCTCCATCCATGAACCTCTGCTTCTCTGTGAGATTGAGGATTTCCACCGGGACGTCGAGCTCAGAGCGAGATTCATACGTGATGCTGCCATCGTCATTACTGACCACGCGACCTTTGCGGCCGGTCATCTGAAGCCCAGGTGCAGAAACAGAGGTGAGTTAAGATGCAAACAAAAACACTGAGCCCGCTTTAAAAAAGAGACAGCTAAACAAGAATACGTTTTCATACCTCAGCTACATTCTCAGGTCCTCCCAGTTCGTCGATGAGCTCGTCCAGCGTGTTGGGCGGCAGCTCTTCAGCGACCTCCTCCAGCTGATCCAGCAGTTCTCGCTTCATTTTCTGGGCATGCTCCACTGCGTCGTCTCCCGTTACGTAGCTATCCTGACTCTCTGCTTTGACTTTAGAACAAGTAAAGACATGACATTCATTAACACTCAGATGGCTCAATCAGAGTGTTGTAATACTGCTCAGCCGTGTGGCAACATGCTCACCTATCGCAGGTGCGCTGGGGGGGATAACAGGGGCAGTGAAAGCAGGCCTGGTGGAGCCCAGCCCAGAGGCTAACAAGGCACTTTGAATGGAGTCTGGATCGATACTCCCCCTTCTCTTTTTCTTCTTCTTCTTCTCTTTTCCTTTCTTTGGTTCTTTTCTGATGAGCCATGGATCTGATGCAGACGAACACAGAAAGTGTTGCTGTTAGCACCGAGTTGGATATAAAAACATCTTAACTTCACTTTGACAACCTTCCTCAGAAGTCTCACCGTCTTCTCCATCGTCATCAGACTCGTCTCTGAATGGGTTGAAATCGTCGTCTTCGTCCGCTGAGCTGACGGACTTGAAGCTGTCGTCGCTGTCTTTACCCGACTCTCGGTCCGACTCCTCTGATTGGCTCTCGTCGGAGCTGGTACCTGACAGACCGCCGTGCTTGCGAGGCTTCTTCTTCTGCTGCTGCTTTTTGACCTCTGAACCTGGAAACATGATCAGAGAGTGAAGAATAATGTTTGAACCGAAAGGACAGACTGAGATTTAAATAATCTCACTATTATCTGAAAGGGTCTTATTACCTTTTCTTTTCTTTCCCTTCTGTTCTTGCTGCGCTGCCGTTTCACATGGAGAAGGCGTCTTCTTGGCTGAGAGGTCGATACCCAACAGGCTGTACAGCTTCTGTCTGTCAGGAGCTGGAAAGTGCTTCTCAATCAGGGACTGCAGCACACCCCTGCAGCACAACACAATGTGTTACAGTGACACACAATTACAAACAGGATAACGAAGGTGTGAGAGAAATCATCTGCAGCCTGTACGTACTTTGCAGTCGACACAAAGTCGTTGAGCTCTCCTCCTCCTTCCTCCAGAGCCTCCAGTGTTCTTGCTTCTCCGGTGGACTGAAGACCGATCACCACACACTGCAGAGGAAACAGCTCGTCAGTATTTTTAACAAAGACACTGACGAACAATGTATAGTCTCGGGGATGGTTTGACTTAAAACATTTAGAAACCCCAACACATAAGTGCAACTAGGTCTTCCACAAACTGAGATCTCAATTAAATAAAATCTGCAGCCTCAAATCTTGTCATATTTCAACATTAGTCCCACCTTTCCGTTCTGGACCTCCTCTCTGGCGAGCTGGACCACTCTGCGGACTTTGGAGGCGATGCAGAGGTATTTGAAGAACCTCTGGTGAGCCGACCAGAACTGGCCCCACATGGACTTCTTCATGCGCTGCTCTGCGTCCATCAGGTTCGCAGCCTGCTGGAACTTCTCACGTGCACTCACCCACTGAGAGAACCAGGAGAACATAATTCATTTATAAACGGAACTTGTACATTTCCAATAAATGTCTACACACTTGTTTTTATTCGCTTACCATCCTCACTGACTTGTTGTACATGTGGATGTATTTCTGAGACAGGGGAACCTCCTCAATCTTGAAAGTTACACCTGTGAAACTCAACTGCCTCGCGATGTACATCCCCCTCAGTTTCATGTCCATAGCGACTATCTCCATGGCGCCGACACCTCTGAAAGTTAGGAGCAAAAAACAAACATTAGGACTTGTTCCGCTCGCCACACGTCAAGCCTTCAGGCATCAATTCCCCTCTTGAGAAAAATGTGTTTCACCTGCTCAGAGAGACATTTACCTGCGCTCAACAGCTTGGATAAAGTTGCCAAATTCTCTGAAGGGAGTTTTGGCGCCCCAGATGCCCAAACGATTCATATAGGCCATATTTCGCGGTTCAGAGGCACCTGACAAGGAAAAGGTACATTTTAGTACAATTTAGATCGACAATCCCTTCAAAAAGCAGATCTCATGTGATTCTCTCTACTGACCTGTAGCACTTGCATACACGACCCGAGCTTTGGGGAGTTTGTTCTGCAGTTCCAACACGGCAAGTCCAGTTTTTGTGGGTTTGGATGATCCGACCGGACACACATTTTTGGCTTTGTGACACTCGTCATATACAATCTAAAGACATCTGGTTGAGGAAAGTAATCACACTTCTTAAAAAGCAGAAGGTCTACAAGGATCTTGTTCAAATAACTTCAATTCAGTAAAGACACTCGAGGTGAAAACACGTCTTCTCTGAGACGAGTGGAAACAAAGTGTGAAAAATAAACACAATACACATTTGTAAATCATTGTAAATGGGTCACAAACCAACCATGAACCTCCCAGTTAAGCTCAAGGGATTTTTAAAAAGAAATAATGCACAAAATTCTGTTAAATTCATGAACAAACACTCATACACTGATGGCAGAGGCTGCGTGCAACGTGCCAACTGCTCATCAGGAGAAATTTGTGGTTCAGCATCGAGGGAACTGATGTTTCCCTGAAAGGATACGACTCCGTCAAAGTCCTCCCCGCACCAGTGGAGGAGCTGCTGAAACCTGGTCTTGTACTTCCCTCCTGATTGGCTCTCGCCTATCAACGAAGAGTAGGTGGCGAATATCACACCTTTCTTCACACTCCCATTGTGTTTTGAAGAGATTTTTCCATATTTAAACTGAAAATATAAAAGTGGAATTGAGTCACACATTGACATAAAGAAGCCAGTGAACTCTTCTTGTTTGCATCCTCGTATCATGAACACATCTTACCTTGTTGAGCGAGTGAACCTGGATGTTTTTGGCTCCGATATCTCTTAAATCCCTTTCAGCGTCGTACTTTAAGTCATTTGAGACACTGAACCTGAAAGAAGAGGAGAAGATATAAGTGATACCGTCGAGGTGATTCTGTGTATTTATCTGGAAGGTGATAAATTGTAATTCCTTGCATTGAATACAACATTTAAAGGATTCAGTGTATGTACCAAAGTGATCTCTTCCTGCCCAACAGGTAATTCTCGTAGATGATCCCAGCAATCGTCCGGCCTTTCCCCACACCAGCTCCATCGCCGATCAAATAGGCAGCTCGGTCACCGCCAGGGAGGAATGTCTCATGTTGCTGCAGGAAACAAAAGACACATGTTAAGTGTTTACCTGCAGTGTCGGCCTCACTCTAAAATGTATTTAAGTTCATTAAGTTCATTAAGTTTAAGAGTCATGAGATCAGATTCTGTTGTGAAATGTACTGTGCTTTTTGGATGGTACTTTTCTTGAGTATTTCTAATTTCTGGCACATTTTATCATAGTTATCTTTGCATTTCTCAACTGTACTGTTACTCTACTTGTTGTGAGAAAACTAACATGTTTACCTGAGCAGCGTATGTGATGGCTTCCAGCTGCAGAGCCGACAGGCAGCCACGATCGATGGTTTCTTCTGGGATGGACAATCTGTACCAAACATCTGGAGGATTGACACTGGACAGGGAACTGGTCTCCACCACAGGGTCGGGATGCCGCAGACCAACTTTTACTGCGATGACAAATTGACCGGTCAGTCGTTCAGGAAATTAACACCAGCAGACCGAGTTTGTTTGATTTGGGAGCCATCGATCAAGACTGAAGCTGCACGACTGTTATCACTCAGTCCATTTTCATTAGGCCTCAGCGCAGCGCTGCTCTGCAATCGCTTTCACAGCGGTCGGTAAACAAATACATGTCTACACCTCCCTGTTACATATACATACATTTTCCAGATCTCTGTTGTGGCTTCATGAGATCAGGATTCAAAATATTCTGCACTATAAAACCAACATTGTTAAGCTAAAGCTGAGCATTCAAGTAATTGTCAACTACGCAGTTAATCCGGCTTCTTCAATGTGAAGATTTTCTGGTTTCTTATCTCCTCTATGTCGGTTCACTGAATATCTTCCGGTTGTGGATAAAACAAGATATCCGAGGACGTCGTCTTGGGCTTCAGGAAACACTGATCAACATTTTTAGCTTTTCAATAAACCAGAAACAACCAGTCGATTAGGAAAATCCAAAGATCAACAACAACAAAAATAATAGTTTGTAGCAGCAGTCGCACTTACATTTCATTGGCATGTACTCTGCGTACGTTTCTGCGTGACCCAGCTCATCTTCCTCTTCCTCCTCGGGCTCGTCTTCCTCCTTCATCCCTGGGAGTTTCTGTAGACGCATCAACATAATGAGACGCCACATTCTCCTAAACATCTCCTGAAACGGTCTTTATCATACTGACATTTAACTGAACTGAGCATCTTTCCTTCACAATGATATAATAATTACCATCGGATGTGTGAAGTTGTGCATTTTAATGTTGTCATTGATCCAGATCCTGGCAGCATCTTTTCCAAAAACTTCTTTCTTGACTCCGTTGTTCATTTCACCTGAAACACCACAGAGACCAGAGATGTTACTGAAGCAGTTCAGGTTTCTGACACACTGACATGTTTGAATTTAATTTTTTTGAGGCAACTGCTGAATCTCAGCTTTCCTTTCCCTTTTCCTCATCTCATAATTAAGTAAATGACAGTGAATTTTAGAGCCGCAGTTACAGAAAATGAATCAATTCTAATATTCTTTATGCACAAATGCTAAATATTAACTTCCAAAGTGTCTTAACTGCGAGAATTATCTGATGAGTGATGCTTTTCTTCTTGTAATGTGATAATCACCTCAATATCTTTGGATTATGGACTGCTGATGTGACTTACAAAATTATGTACATTTATCATCATTTTCATACACATCGTGTGCCAGTGATAATAACCATCACCTTAATTGAGCAATAATATAATTGTTAGCTTGTGCATTTATTAAAAAAAGATGCAGATCAGACAAAGAACAGTTTAGAAATTCTCATTAAGTTTTATGTTTCAATGTAATAAAGAAAGTGGATCAGCGAGAGCCCGCGGCGTCATGAAATATTTAAAATTAGTCAGAGCTGTAACACACGACACTGTACTTTAATTTAAACATAGTAAGTCATCGTTTTCTCTTTATTTTAAAGTTATATTTTCTTACTACTCAGTTTCACTTGAAGAGGAGTAAGGACGACCTGCTTTGCTTTGACTAAACATAAATGGAAAGTCGTAAATGCTCTCTGCTCTCATTTAAACCAGAAATATTTATGATATCATCAACTAACTGAAAAACCTGAAGGACACATCTGGAGAGCAGAACCCGCGAAGAATTAACACCAAAGTTTACAGCTTTTAGCTCATTATTTTGATTCTCCGGGCCGTATAGGAAATCCACAGTTCCTAAAACCTGAATAAATATCTTATAAGAGTCCCAAAATGGAACGATGAAAAACATTTATCACATTTGCTTGCTTAATATTCATTAGAAATGGAAGATATTAATAGTGCTCAGCCCTAATGAATAAAACAAACACCTATCTGACTGCATATTTATATTAAACCAAACAATATCAATAAATGACCTGTTGCCGTTGCCGTTGCCACTGGCGTCGTGATGTCAGGTGGAGGCTTCAGCTTCATGAGCTCCATCAGACTGTTGCCCTTTGGACCGGTGCTCTTCACATTGCCGGTCCGAAGGAGGTCTTTCAACTGAATCTGCTAAAAAAGGAATAATACAACGCATGATGAGCTAAAACCAGCAGAAATACTTTTGTGCTGTCCTCTGATTTCACGACGATTCTGAGGATGGAAAAGATGTTTTTCATAAACGTACCTGATCTCTGTTTGAAGGCACTACTGTGGACACTGAAGGAGGAATACTTGTGGAGGAGGGGGTCGAGGAACCTCGCAGGGCTGAGTTAGCAACATGGACCACCTTGGTGACAGTTATGGTGTGTTTGATATTGTTCGCGGCTGATTGTTTGGTCACGACAGTTCCAAGTGACGGCAACTGATTCAGCTGATTTAAGACAAACGTGGTGGTTGATGGCTGAGGTTTGTGCTGTTGGAGACATTAGGCAGACAGAAAAGTGGATTTTAATACCACAAGACGAAGCATTAGGAGCATTATCACATTGTGTGTTCAATAATTAATTAACTTAATGTTCTGTAGTCTCACCCTGATAGTAACTATAGGGACTGAAGCTGCAGGCTCCATTCGAGCAACGTCCACCGACTCTGCGCCCACGCCAACATCCAGGGCACTGATGGAGATAGACTGGAAGGGGAACAGAAAACAGAACATTTACATATAGCTATGAAAATATCAATAAATCACTTATAGAACCAGAGCTGAATTTAATCTTACTTGTTGGGCTGTAGAGGGCTGTGCAACATCCTGAGCATCAACGTCAAACAGGCCAATATCATTGGGGCAAATGCCGCTCTCACTCAGAGCAGCGAGAAGCAAATCCTGTCCAGGATCCATCTGCAAGACAAACACACGCATCCGACCTTTAATGTCTTTGATTTACACTGCTGACAATATTTGTTCTTAAATAAAAATGGTAGGAGATTAATCAATTAGTTGGTCAAAATAAAATACATCGTACATATATACAGATAATTTGCAGTTTCCAGTCTCTCAAATGTGATAATCCAACTTTATTTATTGTGCATATTATTAGATTAAAGCTCTCATAAATATCCACTGAGATTCAAGAACTTCCTTCTGGGTCAGTAAAGTTATATCTTACCAATAACTGACAACAGAAATATTTTCTACGCTTCACTGTGGAGGTAGTTATTGAATGCACACCCGGGATAAGGAAGTTTATCTGCCGACCCATTTCTACTGTAAACTTAATGATTGAATCAAATAACATTTTGTTCTGTGTTGTTGTTATTTACGACTGTCGGGAAAACAGAAACAATCTTATTGTCTTTGCAACAGTTGTGTCAACAATAAATACCACCAACAGCTGTCTGTCAGCACTTTAAATAAAGACGTGTGAAGACGTTTAATATAGCTTTGAGATAATGCAGCATAAAAACAATAACTTTATGTAGATATGACTCAACTTCAAATGTGACAATGACATATTAAGAGAACTACACAGTTGTCTGCTATTTTCAAAGAACTCTTAGCTTTTCACAACATAATGTGACCTTTGGGAGTTCAAGGTTACATCGCCGACTTATTCCCAAATCAAGTTACTTTTATTGTCCAGTGTGTCCAAAAAGACTCATCTCTGCTGACATCGCTAGCAAACAAGCACGTCTATAATCAAACTCTAATACTTTAAATGTTAGAGGATAAAAGATATATAGATGATACATTTAGAGGTTTATAAAATCTAACACAGCAAGCGGCATTTAGCGTCTTAAAAAATGGTTTCAGTCCACAAACAAACAAACAAACAAACAAAAAGACTTGTTTAGGTTTCAGGCAGGAGGGAAAATATGAGTTTTAACACAGCAAATCTTCTCAGAGCTATGAAATATTTCATCATCCATCTTTGCTCACTATAACTTAGTCCGTCTTATCTACAGCTGTGCATTAACTACACGTTATGATCTTTTTAAAATCCCAAAATGTTAAATCAGTCATTAGTAGGAGATAATTATTAGTTATTGGCTTAAAAAAAAATTCAATGTGCATCCCGTTAATCCTACTGTTAACTTTAACAGCAATGAATGAAAACATGCAATGGTACAAGTTTACAAAGTAAAACTAACACAATAATGTGATTATAATGAAATGCATGAACCAAAAATCACAATTACAACCCACATGTACAGCACATGTGTGGAATCACATAAGGAATGCCACTGAAAGCCAAAACCAGTTTTCAGATGAAAAACAAGCAGGCGATACGTTTTTATATCTGGTACAAAAATATCAAACTTTAACAAACACACAGGTGAAGTTATTTCGATCTAATCCGAACTCAAATATTCAAAGTTCACCTCGCTGTATCTCCTGCTGCACCGCACGCCCGAAAAAAATGAAATAATACCGAAAAAATGCAAGTTAACAGTGTGATAACTTCATTCAGTTAAAAATGATGCTAACGACAGAAGAATACAAGTTATCCATGTTTCAGAAGCAGCGTCTCCACAACCGCTCTGGTTCGAGACGGGCTCCAAAGTGACCCAAAACAAAACACGTGTTTGCTCCACTGTGGTGTTCAACTTCCTGCTCCCTCTGACTCAACGTAGCTTCCCCTCCACCCGCCCCTCGACTCCTCGTTAGCTCAGCTGGTTAATAATTATATTAAAAACACAACACCAACCATGTAGAATCGGAACAAACACGCCAATTGTCAATAAAGCTAACGTTAATTCGCGGTTGCTAACACTCGACTGGACACTGTCGCACCGGAGGAACTGGCCTGGTTAGACCAGGGTGACACAGCTTAGCTCTGCTAGCTTGCTCACTCACTCACTAACCGAAAGCTAACGCACTGAACTCAAAGACACTTTCACATTCATGTCAGCGACACGACAGGCAACGTTAAGCTACGCATCTACGAACTAACAGAGGGAAGCTAACATAGCTAATGAGAAACACTAAGCAGCTATAAGATTAGAGCTGTAAGATTAAGAGAGGAATCTGTTAAATGTCAGTAACGGTAACCACGGAGACTTACTTGTTCTCACGAATGTCAGAAGCTTTTAACGTTATCCCCTTTTTGTTCCTCACACACATGAACATGCGTTCATCACCTCAGGGTTGCTTCTTTCTTTCTAACTTATTCTCTCATTGAGTTTAAGTGCACGTTTTGTTAGAAACACAACGAGTTTTGTAAGCTAGCTTGTTACGTTGCTGCTGCCTGATCTTGATTACAAGTTCCTAATAAATGACGTTAGCACGCTCTCACAGCACTAACACCGAATTTACAAAACACCACCTTCACCTGGGTGTCACCGTGTGTCCTTCCCGACCTAATCCACAGCTGCAGGGCACGGCAGGTGTCTTAGCTAACTGCCCCTCGCATTGTTGTGATGTTGTTAACGGGGCTCTCACGCACTGTGTCATTGCTGTCGCTAGCTAACATTAGCAACGCGGAGCGAGCTAGCGTTTAACGGCTGCCCCAGCCTCAAATACCAAATAAACAATTTAACATTTCCGTAAAGTATCAGCGCAAGTTTGCGTCGTTAACGACAGAGGTGTCGGTATTAAAGTGGCTCCCACGCTGTAGTCAACTTACTTGACAGCTGAACGCGCGCTCCGGCTCGCAGTCGGCAGCGATCAGTAGTTGGGGTTTGTTGTCCTCTTCGCTCCGCCGCGCTCACGCCATCTTTTTATCAAATGCTCAGCCGCATGCTGGTCACGTGACGTGCAGGCCGACAGCGGGCGTTTTTGCCGTCAAACTCCTCGACGAGCCTCGATGAAAACGGGTCTGCGAGCAGCTGCAGGGCGTCCCTCCACCACAATAAAGCCACACAAGCGAGAAATTTAGCATTTCTAAAAGGTTAGCACAAACGACAAACATAGCAGAGTCAGCGAGCTAATACAACATCACGTGACCCCGCGAAGTCTCGGCAGGAAGTGACGTCGAGACAAATTCTTCTTCGCTGTCCTCTTCCTTTTTTTTTCTTCTTCTTCTGCTTCTGCTTTTCATCCTTTGTCATAGTGAACTGTTTATTTTATTATTCAACAAGGCGAATATAAACAGATCAAACTTCGTCATCTTTAAATTCTTTGAGAACATAATTTCTCCTGATTGGGTCAGAAAAACATTCTAATAACCTTGGTGGTGCATTTATTGTCATGCAGATCAATTCCTTCTAATTACAGCTGTCTTAGTCCAAGAGGGAATATCTGAATACAAAATGTCTTCTGTCACCTTTATTGCCTTACTGTATTTGTTTGATAAGAAATGACTGAACATCAACATATTTTTGTAAGAATACCTGATTACTATTGTAAATATTACATTTCTGATGTTGAATTTCTTCTTCTTTATAACTACACAGTGCCCCTTTAACTAAAAAGTATTTGATAATTCTGATTTTTTTCTTTTAAATCTAAATTTTGATCTGAAAAATTAGCTGTCAGACAAAAGTAGTGGAGTAAAGTTATTTTCTCCCACTCAGAAATGTAGTGAAATGTGCTGTGTATGTATGTAGCTACAATAATATATATACATATGTATTCTTTATAAACCTTTATTTAGGAAAGAACAATTTCAGGAAGTTCAGGTGAATTGAACAGAAGGACATACACTAAAAAGTAAGTGAAAATAAAGTTACATAGAAGTACAGTGATAATTTATGATAATACAATAAAATATTATTACCTCATTAATATTCTGAGTTTGAATTGATTCTCCAAAGATGAAATATTCTAAGTGTTTATTGTCAAATGCGCAGTAAAGAAAAAAGAAAAGCAGCAACCATAAAACAATGATAATAAAAAGTGCAAATCTGAAATAGATAGATAGATAGATAGATAGATAGATAGATAGATAGATAGATAGATAGATAGATAGATAGATAACTGTATTAATCCCGAGGGGAAATTCAGGGGAAAATAAAAAATAAAAATAAAAAAATAAATACACAATTAATAAAAATTTAAGAATACATTTTAAAATACATTTTGAAATTCAAAAAATAGAAAATAAAAATTAGGGCACATATGAAGGCAATAAGAAACAATAACGTACTATATACAATATGCAACAAAAACAATTGAATAGAGCATTCCTAACAATAGAAATATATTGTATTATATGTAATATATCATAGAAGGGGAAATACTTCCTCTGTGTACTTGACAGACAGGAGGCGGTTGAAGGCGCAGTGCCGCCGGCGGCCTGCAGGGGGCGACATTTCCCCGCCTCGCGCTCCTTCTTCATTTACATGGAGAAAAATGGCGGACAGGAGCTGTGGAGGCTTCATCGGTTGAGCTGCTGGCAGTTTAAAAAACAACAGAAGGGCACACAGTCGCCGTGGAAGGGGGCCAGCGTGTAGGGAGGGCACTGCCGTACGAGCAGGGCGAGGTTAATCTCTGAACTGGCACCAAACGCCATTTGTTTATTCCTCGAAACGAGAGGCTACAGCCGAGCGAGGAGCCACGAAAACAAGTCGGACATGAACGGGGTAAGTTTGTCTGTTCGGCACCAGAAGACACAGGCGAAGAACCGGGAATGAAAAGCGAGATGTAGTGGATTAATTCTGTCTCTGAGAGTGAACCTAACGTGTTCAGATTAAAGGTGTATTTTGTACTGTAGGTTTGTGTAGTTACAGTAGCTTCTTGTTGCTAACATTAGCTGCTTACATGTGGCTGCTAGCTGAGCACTGAGCAGTGTTTATGTCACCAGACGAGACAGAAACACACGTCGATTTCTGCTGTTTTAGAGGGTTTTTATAGTTTGAAAGCAGCTGTTGAAGTGTGTTTTAGTTCCAGCTGACTTGACTGGTAGATAGTGATGATCCAGGAGGCCTGATTGTGCCTGAAGTCTGGATTTAAAGGGACTGATGTGGGTGGGTGTGGAGCCAGCATGGTTCCCTCCTCTGGGCCCCACCCACACCACTGCTGGAGAGTAACTGAGTACTTTTAACCAAATTATAATAAATATATTACCTCTAAGGTACTTGTTCTTTACCTGAGTACATTTCTCTACATTTCTGACAAGAAAAAAATCACTTTTATTCCACTACTTTTATTTGACAGCTAGATTTAGCATTGAGATAAAAGAAAAAAACTGAATTACAAAATACTTTGTAGGCACCCTGTGGTTTTTGGAGAAGAAATGCAAACTCAGAATTTAAATATCTGCAATATTAATGAGTTAATAACACAAACTCAGATTTTTAACTGAATAAACAAGCCATTCTCAGAGGAAAATAAGGTCCCTGAACACTGTTTGAAGCTGGAAAGGTGGCAGGGTCCGCCACATGTAAACAAAGTAAAACAGCATAAATTGTGTTGTCCTTTTGATTAAGAAATTTGTCCTCACCATCCAAGACACCCCAAGGAAACTTTACAACTTGTATTAATTCAAATAGTTGTTGCTGAATGTTTACAGGAATCAAATTAACAACAGGAAGTCATTTTTCCCCCCAAACGAAGAATAAATGTTATATCTCCACTTTCTGGGTTATTTAATCCTGCAGGAACAGTTCAGTGCTGCAGAGTTTATTAGCTCCTGAATTTAAAATCTGATTAACTGATTAAAAGGTCGTAAGACAAATTAAGCAGGCGAACATTTTAATTTGGTTAATAATTACAATTCCAGTGTCGTATTTCAAGCACAACCAGAAGATAAAACCTACTTTCACCTTCTCATATGTTACAATTGGCTGCTTTTCTGTGTCATGTGTGATAGTTAAGTAAATATCTTTGGGTTAAAGTTTGTTTTATGTTTTGATCAAATGTCTTAATTACTTTTTTTTCTGTATCTCTCCTAAATTACCTACTGGTAAGTTTTATGTGTTCTTCTTCTTCTTGTACTTGATTAATTTTATGTAAAACCAACCGTGCTTCCATAACGATGCACATGGCAAGAACGTGGACTCAATACATTTCTCTCTGCATTCACAGGAGATTGTATGCAATAGTCATTCAGTCACTGTCTTCAGCACCAAATCGCCAGTTCACGATGAGAATACGATCAAGCTGACACAGGAGGGACGGCGCTCTCCGATATGCTGCCAGCAGAACGAAGCTCAGAGGCCGGGAGAGGGTGAGTATCCTCGCTGCAGCTCCGCAGCTTCATCTCCAGCTGAGGAGGAAAGTGCTTTCACTGTGTCTGAACAGACTGATATTTATTTTTATTTGTCAGTAGATTATGTAATGAAAGGCAGCGAAGGATCACCAGAATAATATATTGTTGTTTTTTCCTCTCAGGCAGGAGAACAAACACCATCAGCGCCACACTAAACGACCCGACGACTGACTTCGCAGAGATGGAGAGCAGCTACAGCCAGTGTTCACCCTGCTGGTCAGATGAACAGCCGTCGCCTCCGCAGCTCTTCTGCCGTCGCTCCCCCGCCGACCTCGCCCTGCCCCGCGGCAACAGCTTATCTCACGCTCCCCTCCACGCCAGCAACAACAGCGCTCTGCACGGCCACCAGAGGAGGGGCGTCCGCCTCAAGGTCAAAGGAAAGAAGTCCACGCTAAGAATGTACGTGTCAGGATCATAGAAGACAACATGTCGGTGTGATTGTTGTTCATACGGGTGTAATAATAATAATAATTATGGTTGTCTTTATCCGCCACAGTGCCGGAGGGAAAAACTCTCAAAACCGTAAAGTTACAGATTACTATCCAATAAGACGAAGCTCGAGAAAAAGTAAAACAGAGCTCAAGGTAAGATGAAATACTCACATCAGCATTATCAGATATTATTACGTGTTTTATCTTTAATATATGACCATTATAATGTTTCTATTCAGTCTGGCTTTACATCGTGTTTTATTATTTTACCCTTTAATTCTTTTTATCCATATTTTGTGTGGATTTGTATTTATAGAGTTAAAAGTTATGAGATTTTTCTCTTCTGGTTCACATTTTTTACCCAAAACTAACTTTTAATCTTGTGTTTTACACTTTTTAATTACTTTGAGTAGTTTGTTTGATTGATTGGTTGATTAGTTAGTATAAAGCCTTTTGTGGCTCCAGAGGAAGCTGCATGTGATGTCGTTCAGTGGTTGAGTTGCATTGTGGGTATTGTAGGCACCAGGTTTTATTTGATTTTAATGAGTAGTAAAGACGATCTCTCTGGTTCTTCTGTATCGATTTTGTTCTCAGGAGTGAAACGTTAGACTGCTTCTCAAAACCTGGAGGAGGGAGAGAAATCCAATCTGCTCTTTTTCTGTAACTCCATCTCATGTTTTTTGTTACCAGTGTGAAGAAAAGAAGCACATAGATGAGCTCATCACAAAGGGAATAGAAGAAGGAATGGAGGTGCGTTCAGTCTCTTTTCTCTAATATTCAAACAGCAGTGCCACACTCGGCAGGTTTTGGGTGTCAAAAAAACGACACCACCGCCTGCTGTGTGGAGCCGGCACACTGGTGACGCCTCGAGGACACGTCAGGATAAACTGTTAGCCTTCTTCACAGTGTTTGAGACACATCGACTCTTCAGAAATCAGCCATTTTATCTCGTTAAAGGGATATTCCGGTGTAAGTTTAATCCATGGTCTAAATAACCGTGAAACTGTGTTAGACTTCCTCTCGAGAGATCAAGTTAGCAGACCGCTAATTTACGGAGTTTTATCAACCTCAGAAACGACCGCACGACAACAATACACTGCAGTAAATGGATCCAAATATAAACCGCCACCAAAAAGCCACAAATAATGCTCAGAACAGCACCAAACTTCAGCAACAGTACAAATAGGGTCTCAGCACATAGTCTGGGGCATCTAACCTCCGCTAGCTTAGCTGGATTTCTACTGAAAAGCTGACTAAATTTACCACTCTTCTGCAGCAGCTTCCTGTTGACGGGAAGTCCCGACGAGTCGATTACCGAGTGCAGTAGAGTTCCGCGGCTCATGGATGAAAATGTATGATTATGACTCCATGGAAAAGCAATCAAAGTTCATATGTGTCTTACCTGCCAGTTTATAACAGTTATTATCGAAAGCGGACAGGGAAAAGAACAGAATTGAGCATTTCTAACCGCACTCGGTAATCGTCGCGTCGGGACTTCCCCGACCCGGAAGCTGATGGAGGAGAGTTGAACTCTGTTTTTAGCTTCACAATAGAAATCCAGCTAAGCTAGCGGAGGTTAGATGCCCTGGACTATGTGCTGAGACCCTATTTGTACTGTTAGGGTCGAGTATCAGTAATCCAATGTATTTGTTATGTGTAATAGAGACTTATAAAGAGAGATTTAATTGATGGAAATGGAGACAAAAGAATTCAGACGTGAAGCAGAAAATTATCCTCAACATCCCAGCAAATCTAAAGAGGAACAGAGAGTTTTATTCTTGTTGCTGAATCCTAAAAAAATGGAAAACTCTTCGCTCTTCCCCAAACTGTACATAATGCATCAGTATTAATGTGAAAGTTTATTCTCGCTTCGTGTCAAAATAGAAAACCTCTGGTGTTTTTCTTTTTGCAGGTGCAACATATAGAAGGAAAGGGGCGAGCAGTGTTTGCCACTCGGTGTTTCCAGAAAGGCGAGTATGTGGTGGAGTACCACGGAGACCTGCTGCAGATCACCGACGCCAAAAAGAGGGAGGCTGAATACGCTCAAAACCCCGCCACCGGCTGCTACATGTACTACTTCCAGTACCTCTGCAAAACCTACTGGTAGGATCAAACTTCTCACTACATTTAAACGTTCCTGGATGACGTTCTGTAACTGACTAGATGCTTACAGAAGTCCACACATCCTCTCCTCCAGTAGAAGTTCAGACTCTGGTAAAAGTAGAAGTACTGATTCAGCTTCTTTACTCCAGTAAAGTAATAGATTACAGGCTCTGACATGTACTCAGAGTATCAGAGTAAAAAGTCTCCCTCTGAAGGACATTTGTGGTCAAAGCTAACTGAAGCTCACGTCATATTAATAGAATTCAAAGACTATTAAAGTTAAAGGTAGAATCAGTAGGATTTGTCCTACTGAACCGGGGGTTCAAAGTAAGGAGGCGATTTACAGCTGAACCATCTTAATTTAAGTGTCTCTTTCACTGAACTAAGATCGGCTTAATCGCGTTGTTAACTCATCATAAAACATCGACATAAACTACATCAAACTCACCAAAAACAGTCTTGTTTTGATCCAAATGAATCCTCAACTCACAAAGTAAGATGTGAACCTGTAACCGAGTAGCGCTTTGAATGTGGACAGTTTGTATCTGCCAAAGCAAATGTGCTGAACAACCAAGCAAGAAGACAGACGAAGGAGCGGGAATCACGAGCCCCCATTCACACTTTCCTTTTAAAGGCCCACACACACCGTCCAGACTCAAACCAACGGCCAACTGCCTTTACCCGACCACTCGCTGCCTCTCGTCTGACCCGTTCAGCAGAAAAGTTGCAGTGAAACTCCACAGCAGCGTGTACGTTCTGTGCTTGCGTGAGCTGCAATAAGTCTCCTTAACATCGGGTGGCGCTCGTCTCGTGCCAGTAATCCAAAACATGAAAACGGGAAATGACGGAACAGTGCAGACCATAGATTACCAGATTTGAAAACAAAGCACACACGGTATTGACTTGTTTTTCATGCATTGTTGTACTAATACATTGATTGCAAGTTGTGCAAAAGTAGGAGCACGCTTTCGATCTCACGCCACAGTTTATCCTTCCTGTTCCGGTTGGAATGGCACTGTAGTGTGAGGTTGTACACCGCTGGTCTCTCTTCCACCCGTGCACTCAGCTGCTCCTCCATTTCTTCAGTCCACGCAGCCATCGCTTCCAGAAATATATGGTGAAGTGTAGTTTGTATTTGTGCTCCATCTCTGTTTTAGTTGTTTGTTAACCATCGCCACTTCTGCCCCTCCCACACACTGCAACAGTACAACAGTACAACAGTACAACAGTAATGTAGCAGCAGGTCGTGTCTTCTGCATCTTGTCTGAAGAACAAACTGATGAATATATACATTTATTATAAGTCTGTCCAACTCCTCGTCACACTTCCCCCCCAAAAACCAGCGTCTGTCCCCGGCGGCGAGAGTCGGGCAGCTCCCACTGATGACTTGATTTCTCCTGCTCGCCGTTCAGGTGCATTAACATTTTCCAAGACAGAAATCTGACGTGAACATTTTGTTCACATTTGTTTTTTTTTTTTGCTCCAACAGTGTGGACGCCACAAAAGAGAGTGGCCGCCTGGGTAGGTTGATTAATCATAGTAAAAACGGAAACTGCCAAACCAAACTCCACGACATCAACGGCGTCCCTCACCTCATCCTCGTCGCCTCCCGAGACATCGACGAGGGCGAGGAGCTGCTCTACGACTACGGAGACCGCAGCAAAGCCTCCATCGCGGCTCACCCGTGGCTCAAATACTGATCGAGGAGGGTCCACGACAAAAGAAAAAAGGGAAACGTACAGTAACACTTGTGTTTCTCATTAGCTAGTGTACAAAATGCCTTAGAAACAGAATGTGTACCCTTTTTGTTGTAGGAGGTGGGGGGGGGGGGGGGGTTACGTGTTGGGGAGGTGATCACATTGAGGTCCGTCTGCCACGTCAGATGACATCTGTACTTTTTATTTATGTGTATATGAAACATTCTGGTTGTTTTGCAGCACATTTATTTTGTACATTTTGTATTACCTATAGACCAATGCTTCTACAGCATGCAGGTGGTAGTTAATGCTCTGCATTTTTATACTGCTTTTTCTTAATTAGTAGTTAGCAATACTTATATTTATGGCCCCAGAGCCCTTTTTTTGGATCAGCAAGAACTATGAGATGCAAAATTACAAAAACCCTTTTTTAAAGAGAAAAAAAAAAACTGTTCCAAGTTTGATTTCAACCATCAAAACTCTCAATCTACCGTTCGTTGTTTAGTGGAAGTGTGAAAGTTTACCAAACTCGCGGTTCAGTCGGCATTTCTGGCTCCTGATTCTAAAAACTGTGACACTGGATCAAAGTATTTTACTTTTTCTGAAGTGTAAAATAAAATAGTGTTCAACATACAAACGCAAACGATCCCACAAACTGATCAAATCAATATTTATTTCTCAGTGTTCATGCTTTTTTTTGCCTTTATTGTATTTTTTTAATATTTTGAGACGCACAATTCTTTTAATTTATCGTATAATTAATGTTTAAAAGCAACTACAAACAGAACGTTCTGTCATGTCAGTTTAAATGGAAGGAAGATAAACGAGGAATATAAATAGACTTGATCTCAGTTCTCAGCTGTCAAACTTCTCTTTTAATTCACTTTAATGTAGATTCGTTCACTCACAACACTGTCTAATATTTCTGCACTATGTAAATATATTTATTGGCTTTCTGTTGCAAATCAAAGGGTGTTTTAAAGGAATAGTTTAACGTTTTGGGAAATTGTTTTTTGCACCTCCTCACAAAGAGTTAGAGAAGTTTCATTCACTCTCATGTCTCGAATGTCAAAGCTGATCAGAGCGTCGAACCTGCAAAAGCTTCATAAAATAGCTGAATTTTTAACCTACAGTTACACTTTCAGAAGAAAAAACTCCAGCACTACTGGAAAAGTTTCTCATTCGATTTTTTTCCGTTCTTTCGTCTCTTCTCCTACGTACCTGTTGATCCACAGATGTGCAAGAGGTTTTTCTCTGTCAGTCAATCAACACTTAATCTTGAGTTCCATAACAGACTTATTATTCACGGACATCGTTGTGTTTGTTCCTCGTGCAGGGAAGGAATTTAGTCCGTCAGACGCTCCCTGTCGCGCTCTGTGGCTGAATCACTTCCTGTCATGTCCGCCTTGCTCGTTGGATGTTTCGAGTGTAGCTTAACGTTTCATCAAAAGTCCAAAGTAGAACGACCTGACGAAGCCAGAACAATCACGAGCACCAAAGAAGTACTGACTGTTTGGCTGATTCTGTTAACGTTAGCCATGCTAGCTGCTTCCCCCTGTTTGCAGTCTTAATGCTAGGCTAAGCTAATGTAGTTTCATAACTAACGCACAGACATGAGAGGAACTGAAGTTCTCGTCTAACTCACAGTAAAGATTCATCCATCTCTACCTGCCCACGTTCTTCCACGTGTCATCACGTCGCTGAATCTCACTCTGGTTCCAGACTGTGGTGTCTGTGTATTGAAGTCTATGGGAGAAACACACTAAAACCCAACATATCTACGTCGTTTGACTTCTGATGAGGAATTGAGAGAGCAGCAGCACAGAGTAGTTTAACACCTGATTTTGTTTTTCCCAAAAAAGATAACGACGTTGTGACCAAACGGATCCTGTTCGACCAAATACCGCTGAAGAAAAACCAAAAATCAAAATCCAGGAAAGAACAACACGTCGATAAAAGAAACCAGGTGTTGATCTTCTCTCTGCAGCGTGTTCTGTCACGTCTTCATCAGACATGTTGGGTTACAGCTGTCACCAGTCTGGCACAACACAAGAATTAAGTGACGTAAAAGTTTTCTGACGTATGATGAGTTTGTGATAATGTTTAAAAATAAGAAACGGACAAAATTGGAAGCAGCGTTTACACACGGTGGTCTGTGACGCCATTTTCAAGGACTTCTGGGCGTCTTTCATAATGTTAGCTTATTGAGAAAGAGTCTTTTTAGGTGGCAGTGCGTCACGTGACGATGTATTCAAACGATTTTGCCACGACGGAGGTTTGCTTCAAAGCCTGGCGCTCCTCCCGGGGCCTCGATTTCTGTCGGTGCTTCTCAATTTCAATCGCAAAAGCTCAGAAAAGTTGCACGAAAACAGACAAAAAGAAAAGCAGACATTGAGCATAAATGAGCCTTCAGGAAGTGAAGAGGTGTATTTCCCAAATCTTAAACTCGTTCCTCTCACAGGTTGACGCAGCGGCCCAGTACCTGCCTCTCCGACGTGTCCGGTGCCGACTGTGTTTGGTGAACTCTTACACTCCTACGTTAAACTATCTGCAGGTTTTCTACACATCTGTTCTTCCCGCTCACAACCAGATGTTCCATGTGAAAGTATTTAACAGCTGAACCGCCAACAGGTCATTTTTTTAACTTTATATTTTAGCAGCTTTTTCAAGAAAAAAAATGTGGTTTTTCCATGAATTGTAGCCAGAAGGTCAAATTTACCTCAAAGGGTTTCGGCTCCAATCAGACATTTCTCTCTCTCTCTCTCTCGCTCTTTAATCGTATTTATCTTGATTTATCTTCACCTAGAAAATCTCTGAGAGACAAATTAATATTTTTCTTTTAGCTAATTCGTAATATATATATAAATGCATATATAAATACAATATTTTAAAAACTCATTTCTAATTCTGTGCTTTTGTTTTTCTTCATAGAAATAATATTTCACTAAAGTATTAATTATTATAGCTTGAATAATCAGATTACTTTTGTCAAACTACCCCCCAAAAAATGTCCACATGCAGTGCTGCAGTTGTGATTCTGATGGATTTGAATGCAGCTCTTTAGTTCGTTATCTGGAAGTGTTTAAGTCAGAATAATAAATGTGGCAAATCCCAGTAAAACACCAAAACCAACAGCGTGTTCGTCTGTTTCTCAGTATTTCCTGACTTCCTGTTTGAGGCTCGCACCTCCAAACCCACAGAAATCAATTAATCAATTCCTAAAACAGCTGCTCACAGAGGAAGAAGTGGTATATTTACTGGGTCTATTTCCAGCGGCGGATTAATCCACATTTGTTGCTGTAGTGAGTATTTGTGGCTGCAGGACGGTGTGTGTGTTCACTGATGTGTTTTAAAAGGAAGAAGACGTATCAGATAAACACACTTGTTGGTTTTGGTTCTTCTTTCATGGGATTTAGTGAACGAACATCACTTACCGTTTAAACACAGTGACAGGACGAGCCGCAAGACGATTATAACTATATAAATTAATTTATTCCATATTTAAATTCAGTTGCTCAGCACAAACACGATGAGATCAAATGTGTTTGTGTTGACCCTTTTCTTTTATTTGGTTTCTGATGAAGTCATAACCTAAAACAAATATCCTCCCAGTGAACACGGCGCAGGATATTATATTATATTATTATATTCTGTTGTACAGCACTTCCTCTTCGTAAAGCTGCTGTCGGTGTTATTGATAATATCTCAATTAAGACAGATTGATGAGTTTGGTACGATTTATTGTGGTGAAATATTTTGGCTCCGTCTTAAAGAAATAGTTTGATGTTTTGGGAAACGTGTTTGTTTTCTTGCCGAGGGTTAAATTTACACCTCCTGTTGAATATGAAGCTACCGCGACAGGATGCTTAGCTTAGCTTAGCTTAGCTTAGCATAAAGACTGGAAACAGGTGGAAACAGCTAGCTTTGTACAGAAGCTCCACCTGACTTTCCATCAGGTGATAAACATTTCCTTTAATTGACTTGTTATATCTCGTGTTGGTAGGCTAGCTGTTTCCCTTTATTTCCAGTCTTTACGCTAAGCTAAGCTAAGCTAAGCTAATCAGCTCCCGACTGTGGCGTCAAATTCAAATGACAGATGTGAGAGTGGCATCGATCTTCTCGTCTAGCGCTGGGCGAGAAAGTGAATAAGGGCATTCGTAGCAGGTTTGTTTCTAAACTCTGCAAAATACGGAGAGCTGGCCGTCGTACCAGATGTTCTCCACACAGGAGATTTTACAGAAAAGTGTTCATGAAATCATGAAAGGACTAAAGTCAGTGTTAATACAGAGTTTCAGACTCTTCCCGGCCTCCTCCACCGTAGCATCGTGTCACATCGTGTGTGAAATGTTTTTCATTTGAGCCTTTTTCTGAAACACTTCACAGTTTGGATTTTTTTCCCATCTTCACGTAGAACTAATGCAATAATACCTGAGGGGCAAAACTGACCTGTTGGCCATTCTAGGACATAATAATAGATCTTTGCTGTTGTAGCGTTGAATAAATCTTAATGCTGGGGTTTAGGCATCGATGAATAAAGATGTAATATGCAAATAACACGTGTGTGAATCTGATTTTTTCTTATATTAGAAGAAATTAGTATATTGTATTTTAGTTTTTAGTACAGACGTTGCATGAAACAAATAGTACAGCCTGATGTCTTTAAGCCAAAGCATGAGTATCATCACTTTTAAGCCCTAATTAAAGTCCATACGCAGGTTTTTAAATGTGGGTAAACCTGCTAATAAATCGGCATTTAACTCTTTTCACATTACAGCTGGACGAGTTTGCCTTTCTGTTATTTTTCCCCTTCTGTGTGAAACGTTTGTCATCAGGAACACGTCAGAAAAACAGGGAACAGAAGCTGTCAGCAGATCCAGAAGACGTCGAACTGAATAATATTCTGAGTTAAATTCTGATGACAGAAGTTGTGAAGGAGTGAGACATCTTGTTTCTGTCGGAGGCCACAAACAAACCGTGACTTCTTTAATATCTTTTACTTCAGTTGAACGGTGTTCAAGCTGCCCGACAGAAACGGATGGAAAGATATTAACAAGTCGACGGCTGTGACTTCAATACGCATCCCAGCACAGCGTGTTGTGTTCACAGCCGAGGGCGAGGAACACTCGTGACTACAGCAGGGTGAACTGACCCGGGAGTAAATCCGGATTGTTTATGTTCACATTACACACAAAAGCCAGATGTTAGCGGGTTTAAGTGGGTCATTTTGTCCACAAGAGTATAAATGTCACTTCTGTGGTCTTTCAACATTCAGAGAGTCAAAAAAGAAAGAGACCTATTAAATTTTTTCCTTTTGTTCTCTTTCCCTCGGTGTGTTATTGGTTCAGAGTCCACGCCAACAGAAGTTCCTCTCTCCTACGGAAAAGACAGCTCCTCAAACGCCTCATCATTAGTCCCGCTTTTAATTTAGTTTGTGACGTCACAGAGTCAAACATTTGCATAATTTATGCCTTGGCAAGTGATAATCGATCGATCGCAGCTGCTCTGTTGTTGTGAGCGTTGCTGCCTCAGGCGTGTGTCAGCTGACCAATCAGAGCAGACCGGGTGTTCAGGAGGCGGGGCCTTAAAGAGACAGGAGCTAAAACAGACGGAGGAGGATAACAGTTTCAAAAACACAGACAAACACCTCAAACATTTCAGAGTTTTATTACTGAGGAGACAGCTCGTTTAATTAAGCACTGATCCATTCATTATATCGTTTAAATATCCATTTTAATGAGGGAAACACGTGAGAGATGATCAACACTGACAGTTCGTCTCGTTCGACTACATTTCCCTTTAATGTTTCTTTGTTTTCATGTCCGCGTCGTCCCTTTGACTTCCAGCTGTCGTCCAGAATGAGACGGCTGCAATAAATACCATTATTTTGTCTGGAGTATGTGAAACAGGTGAGCTGCTCTGACACTCGTTACCTTCGTTTATTCACCTTCGCTCGCTGTGTGAGTGAATAAATGAAGGTAAATTCCTCTCAGGAGTGAAACACGAGTCGGTGTTAAAGCATGAAGGCAAAAAGCAGAAGCAGCAACCGTCAATTAGCACTTCATAAGAAATAAACAACAATTCTGCTTCATTCACTTTGTTTTCACCGTTTTAGAAACTTCAGTCTGTTTCGGTCGTTTTCTAACTTCTCTGTAGCCTCCTGAGCGAAATCTGAGGAGTATTTATAGGATTTACAATTTGACAACACGGCTTTTTATTTGAGGCTGTGTAGAAATGATGCCTAAAAGCACAACATGTACAGAAAGTCTGATTCTGCAGGTGCGTATTGCTGCGTATGTGTCAGTACTGGTTTGCTAAAAGTTGCTGGAAGTTACAGATATTTGTAGTGTCGACACACGAAACAGAAGGTTTATTAAAAAGGTTTAATCCAGTTTTTCTTGTCAACTATTATCACCAAGAAGTGCTTTTTTACAAATCTGCCTTTTCGGTGATTTTTTAAAAAATACAATACATCTCAGTGGCTTATTATTGCCACATTTACTCATGATTTTGAAGGTTAAAAGTGCTTTTATTTGATATTTAACTTATTGTCAACTAATCTCATGAAAAGACCAAATATAAAATATATCTCTGCGCTGTCTGTGGGTCATATCGTCCTAAAACAGCCGGGAGAGAAACGTATCTGCGTCTGTGTTCTGTCAGTCAGGTTTGTCACGCTTCTCTTTTATAAATCTTCAGTTTTTGTAGAAACACAAGCTTCATTTCTGCTTCCACAATTATCCATTTTCTCTCAGTCGTCATTACTGAACGTACAAATGATGATCAGTGGTTAATCTATAGCCTATGTATGTGTTAATGGTAGTAAAGGAACATTTCTTTGGTCTTTTCATTCGATTTGTTGGAATTTAAAATGATGCAATATCACCAGACTGATCATTTAAATGTGCTCTGATCAGATTCAGTCAGACCCGACGACTAAACTAGATATATTAAAAACTCATAAAGAAGTTCAGAGGGAAAGTTTCACACAGATCAGCTCCTTTAATACCGACAGCTTCAGTTCAGCTGGTGGTTCTGATATTGCTGTTAACATGAGAAAATATATAAATATATATAAATATGATGTGCTGCGACATCTTTGGCACTTTTTTAGAATCAACTATTGCTCTTTCATGAAGCGAACACATTTCATTTAATAATAACTGTGTGAAGCTCAATTCTGCCACGAGCAGGAAACCAAACTAAAAGTTCCACAAAATAAAACAGAAATATTCTTTTTCTCAAGTTTTGAGATTCTGATCTCTGAGCTATGATGTGTTACTACTTATAAAAATCAGAATATTATTTTAAATCTAAGTTAAAACGTGGTTAGCATAAATTATGAGCCACTTTGTAAAACTGTGATATTACTGTGAGTAAAGTAAATATTGTAAGTTATTAATCAGAATCATACAAAGTCAAAACTACGATGACTCGCTAAGTCGGGCCGTCGTAAAATAAAAATACCCTCACAGCAGATCATCCGAGCTGAAAACAGGCACCTGTATTAGAAAACTACCAAAAAACTGAAAATAAACTGTAACTGAATCCTTCTCTACTTTATAAAGTCATTAATATTTATATTTCTAGTCACACCAAATCCTGACCATCGTTTCTCTTTTCGTGGCAGAAACTCGCCTCCATACTTGCTGTTTATTGCACGACATGCGTTATAAATAAAAGCATTTCATCTTGTTCTGTACTTCTAATTGTGTTTCTAAGCATCATTTTCTACACGAGCCTCGTCATCTTTATATCTGTAGAGCTGCGTAGTTTTAGCGAAATGCTGGTGATGGACCGAGTAGCTGCCCACACGGACAACGACAGAAACTTTAAATAAATCAAAGGGACACAAAAGTGTCGCTGTTGGTGGAAAACTGCCGTCATCGAGTGTTTTCTGTGCAGGTTAGATTTATATTTCAGTGCGGATCGTTAAGATGAAACTTTCATCTTTCTTCGGATAACAAACACTTTAGAAGTAATTTCCATTTGGTCGACTTCTGCAGATGTTCAGACGGATAATGTGCAGCACACTTTTGTGTCCCGAGCTTTCATCTGCGTCATCATTTTCATCCACTTGCGTTTATTCTGGTCATTTACCGACATCATCAACCTACGGAAGCCCAGAGAGGCAAGAGAGGAAAAAAAAAAAGTCTGATCAAAACTAATTTCTCTCCTGACTTCTACGTTACTTTATTCATACATGAAAACAGGTGATTTGATTTTGTCAGAATCATTTTTATGATAACAAAAAACAAAACAGGTGAAAAAAAGGTTTTGCTGGATCGTATTTCAAAGTTTCTGAAAATAACATTCTTCTGTGAAGCGGAGATAATAAGTTTTAACATTTCCTCTTGTTTTAAACACTCGTTAAAACCCTCGTGAGGTCGAAACGAGTATTACAATAACAGAAAAACTTTTTTTTTTTTTTACTTAAAAAAGTGAAAAAAACCAAAATAAGCCAGAAATCTTTTTACATCCTCATCTTTAACAGATGGAGAAAAATAAAAAATTCAATTAAATTCTGACAAAACAAACATTTTTCAACCGTTTTCATGTTTGAGATAATAAGTTTTAACATTTCCTCTTGTTTTAAACACTCGTTAAAACCCTCGTGTGGTCGAAACGAGTATTACAACCACAACAAAAAAACGCTTCTGACAAAACTTTTTTTTGACTTAAAATAAGTAAAAAACAGAAAATAAGTCAGGGATCCTGAAAAAACTTTCTTTTTCCTACCTCACATTTTACAGATGGAGAAAAAGAAGCTTTAAGAAGAGATTCTGACAAAACAAACATTTTTCAACCATTTTCATGTTTGACAAAAATAAGAAACTTAGAACAATGATCCTTGTGTTCAAATCAGATCAGACTTGGAAAATAAATCAACAGAATGTTTCTTGTCCTCTCAGGGCTTCCGTACAAACCTCTCGGATTGCAACAACTTTCCACTTTCCATCCTCCAACTTGAGTTTACCTTCTGCTCTTCTGTCCACAGACATCACGTCCGACTCTGCGAAGGCACCAAACTATTTCTAAGGTTGTGCAGTCAGTATGTGCCGTCACTCTCTGAGATCAACATTAAGCTTCTCAGGTGTTTAAATAAACATTTTTTTTAGAGGTTTTTAAGGATTTCTTTATCTTCAAGCTGATCCGTCACCGTCCTTCTGTCGGCCTTCTCACCTCGAGCGCTTGATGTTTCAGCTGCGGTGTGAGTCACTAGTGGTGGTTTGGTGAGCCGGCCTCGAGTGATGGACATGGAGTGTTTTAGAGTTCTGGAGTTGGAGTCCTCTCTCTCCGGTGGCTACATGTGCTGTAACGCCTCCTGGGCCTGTTCTGTGTACACGTCGTCTTTCCCCGCCCACGAGCCCACGTCGAACTGCGCGCTCCGCTGCGAGCCACGCTGCTTGTCGCGCGAGAAGAAACTAAACCTGAGAGGAGAAGAGGACGGAGAGAAGACAGAGGAGATGTGATGAGTGTGGCAGCAGGTTTACAGCTACACGTCTGTCTGTAGTGTCTGCAGCAGTTAGCCGTGTTAGAGAGGTTACATTTTACAGCAATATGTGGCATTTAACAACAGCAGTACATCAAAACTGTATTATTTTTGGCAAATTAATGGCGGATTCAGTCGTCGTCTCTTCATCTTCACGCTGATGGAGAGTCAGGTGAAGTTTCGTCGTCCACAAAACATTTCAGGAGCTTCACAGTGAAACACGATGCAGCATTCTGCTACAATGAAACTTCTCCTGACTTCCCGTCAGCATCGAGCTGAAGAGACGGTGACTGAATTTTCATATTTGAGTGAACTTCTCCTTTAATTTATGACACAAAAATACAGAAGATTATAACTGGATTTAACTCATTTTATGGAAACTGTGAATGTACTCGAGTCAAACCTTCGCTTAAAAGCATAATTACGACTAAAGAGGCACTTTTAAGATTTACTGTATTTTCGTTTTCAGGTCAATCTCATTTTCAATGGGAGTGCTACGGGCACTTTAGCGATAGCATCAAAATCTCTATTTTTAAAACAGTAAGAAGTCTCGACACAACATGAAACTTTGCTGGTAGTATCACCAGGGTCTCTACACATGAACACGAGCATTGAGAACATTGTTTGTGTACACAGAGTTTACTAAAAGAAGCTTTTTGAACAACTCACGTTAGCAGTAGCTTGTTCCGCTCGCCGCCGTCCTGCCAGTGGAGAAGTGTCGATCTCAGAATGTGACGTAACCTGGAGGACAGTTAAGGTGGAACGCTCCTAAAGCTTAGTTCCATATAAATGCAGGATAATTTGTTGTTTTGTCGTTAGTGAAAAACAATATTGTTTCTTATATGAGGCTCCTTTTTCAACTTCAAGGTCAATATTGTTTTTCACTGACGACAAAACAACAAATTATCCAGCATTTATATGGAACTAAGCTTTAGGAGCGTTCCACCTTAACTGTCCTCCAGGTTACGTCACATTCTGAGATCGACACTTCTCCACTGGCAGGACGGCGGCGAGCGGAACAAGCTACTGCTAACGTGAGTTGTTCAAAAACCTTCTTTTTAGTAAACTCTGTGTACACAAACAATGTTCTCAATGCTCGTGTTCATGTGTAGAGACCCTGGTGATACTACCAGCAAAGTTTCATGTTGTGTCGAGACTTCTTACTGTTTTAAAAATAGAGATTTTGATGCTATCGTAAAAGTGCCCGTAGCACTCCCATTGAAAATGAGTTTGACCTGAAAACGAAAATACAGTAAATCTTAAAAGTGCCTCTTTCGTTGCAATTATGCTTTTAAATGAAAGTTTGACTCACATACATTCACAAAAAAAGCCTTGATTGCATTTTGGCGAGAGTTTCACTTTAATAAACGTTAAGTCTTGAATTAGCTTCCATCACTAACTCTAGCCAAAGTGTTTTAGTTTTTTAATGATTCCTCTGAGTTTGGCGCTCAGACGTTGAGTTGTTACTGCGGTCAGTGAGGGGAAAAGACGAGACAGACTACATGTTGATATTCTGACTGGCTGATTCGTTTGATCCACAATCCTCCCGATCTACAGTGTTAGTGATGAGACAGCCCCACAATCAGCCAATCAGAATACTACAGAGGTGGTAAATAAAGGCTCAGTAAGCGAACCCCGGGACATGCAGGGGGATGTAAGCTGTTAGCTGAGGAAGTGACAGACTCTGAAGCCAACCGAATATAGAGTCATACAAGTGATACGAGACGTCTGATTGGCTGTAAAGTGGGGTCATCTGGGATCAAACCAGCCGCCACCATCGGCATAATGGCTGTGAAGATCCTGTTACACAGAGGTGAAGACAACACAAAGCACAAACAGGAAGAGATATAAACAGAGAGGAGGAGGAGGAGGAGGAGGAGGAGGAGGAGGAGGACGGACAGGGAGGGGAGACAGGGACCACGTCAACCTTTGACCTCAGTTTGACCCAAAACTTCCAAGAAAAAGTTCCCGTTAAAAACTCAAACAAGAGACGTCGTCATGCCTTAGTTCATTTTAGTGAAGGTGGAAAAAAAACAGGACGTGTGGAGGCGCAAGAACACACGACATGATTATATACACATAATTATACTGCTGTGGTTCTTGTTGATGACATTTTGTTACCTAATCAATCAATCAGTCTTTCTAAACGTGTGACTACGTGTGCACACGCAGGGGAAGCAGGATATTATCAGACAAGCTCGAGCAAAGATTTAATTTGCACGTGTCTTGAAGAGTAATATGTAAATGTTTGAGCATGCAGGGTTCATTGTAATCACTCAGCGCATGCAGAGTAATCTGAGTGACTGTGATTTGAATCTCAAAGTGACGGCAGGCAGACTGCAGGTGTGACGGAGGAGGAGGGTGACGGAGGTGGAAGCGTGCGAGTGCGACATACAGGCGTTTGATTCCCGACTCTGGCTGAGCTGCAGAACGAGAGCGAGTCCTCAGGTCCGGTGAAGGAGAAGGACTGGGAGTGACCATCTCGTCCTCCGTTTCCTCGCTGCAAAAACAAACCGTCATTATTATCAACGACTTAGAATTGAATCTCGTCAGCTCGGATGTCTGTGAGTACCTTTTGTAGTAGGCCAGCTCCTCCTGCAGCAGGAACACTTTGGCCTTGAGCTCGTTCCTCTCGTGCAGGACGTCCCTCAGCTCCTGCAGGGTGAACCGGGGCCGGTTGGGGTCCTTCGGGTCCAGGCCTCCCGCGTCCTCATCGCACAACGCCTCCTGCGGACAGACGGATGCATCACAAAGAGGAAGCAAAACCAGAGAAAAGGAAGGAAGGACGGGAAGGGAAGGAAGTGAGGATACCTTGGTAAAATATTGGAACACAGCAGGCATGTCCTCATCGCACATCGCCTCCTGGTGGCAAACGATGAACTCTAAGTCAGATCAGGCCTCGTTCCAATAAATATGTTCGCCCTTCCCTCCTCCCTTTACGCTTACACTCTGCTTTTTTCACTCAGCACACTGAAAAATGAACTCCTGACAGGCGCTGACAACACATGCAGCTGGCAGAAGTCGCTCATGCGTCGAACAACAACAAGAAAAGCCGTCATTTGTATCAATATGTGACCTAATACGATGTTTAAGTCCAACTGAAATCCCCAGCGGGTGACTGGGAGACTGGAGTGATGTCACAGGCAGACGACGTGCTGCTGGTGGATTTAAAGAATAAACACCCGAATCCAACCAGACCGAGAACATGTGCAGCTACATTTACATGCTGCTGCTGCTGCAGCTGATCTAACTTGCAAACTTTCTTATTTTCTGGTGAATGTTTGTTTGGTGGCTGATTCAACAAGCCACCTTTCAGAACAAGAGCAGGAAGTATAAAGCTGGTTGTTTAAAAGTCTGCGGTTCTTGTTCTGCAGGTGGCTTCCAAGCTCTCAGTCAGTTTCCATCCACATGATTTTATGCCCGTTTTAAAGCTTTTGAGCTGAAGTTATGTACACCTGACTTATTTGTATCTTCAGCTTCCTCTGAGGAAAAACATGCAGCAAACAAAATATCAGATGTGAGCAGGTGTGAATTCTGTGACAGAACTTACATTTGATTTCAGCTGGACTTTAAACAAACGTTTCTATTGTCACAGTTTGGGATCACGGTGCACTGAAGCACGTCTCTGAGTGCTGTTAGCGTCCGAGCTGCTCTATATTTAGAAAGGTCATCGGTGCAGCCGTCCAGACAGTCTCACCCAGTTGGAGCGACAAATCCTTCCGACTCTCTGTTAGTTGGTCAGCACCATGCCGAGCGATTCTCACGGGTCACACAAATGTTAGTCCACTAGCTGCTTTCTTTTTCTTTCTACTCATGTGGTCGTTGTTCTGAGAGGGGAGTGCAGGTTTGGAGTTAGAGTCGGGACAATCACACCACTCTGCTTCACTAACTAGCACTTCTTTATTACCCAGAGCAACACTGCCTCGTCCTCAGCCTCCTCCTCCTCCTCCTCCTCCTCCTCGTGTCCCTCCGGGCTGAGGGAACCAGGCAGGGCTGGCAGGGGAGGATCAACCCCACCCAGCATCAGCTCAGACGGGTCAGAAGTGTCTGACCAGCCCTCAGCACCCAACACCACTGACGCAGCTTTACCACGCTGGTGGAGTAAAAGATACTGATAAGTCATAATCCACACCTCACCTGACTGTCCATCAGGATAATGAGGGAATTTACATTAACAGGTGAACTGTTCCTTTAAAGGGATATTCTGGTGTAAGTTTAATCCATGGTCTAAATCAATGTGAGACTGTGTTAGACTCCCTCTCCAGAGATCAAGTTAGCAGACCGCTAATTTACGGAGTTTTATCAACCTCAGAAACGACCGCACGACAACAATACACTGCAGTAAATGGATCCAAATATAAACCGCCACCAAAAAGCCACAAATAATGCTCAGAACAGCACCAAACTTCAGCAACAGTACAAATAGGGTCTCAGCACATAGTCCGGGGCATCTAACCTCCGCTAGCTTAGCTGGATTTCTACTGAAAAGCTGACTAAATTTACCACTCTTCTGCAGCAGCTTCCTGTTGACGGGAAGTCCCGACGAGTCGATTACCGAGTGCAGTAGAGTTCCGCGGCTCATGGATGAAAATGTATGATTATGACTCCATGGAAAAGCAATCAAAGTTCATATGTGTCTTACCTGCCAGTTTTAACAGTTATTATCGAGAGCGGACAGGGAAAAGAACAGAATTGAGCATTTCTAACCGCACTCGGTAATCGACTCGTCGGGACTTCCCCGACCCGGAAGCTGATGGAGGAGAGTTGAAATCTGTTTTTAGCTTCACAATAGAAATCCAGCTAAGCTAGCGGAGGTTAGATGCCCCGGACTATGTGCTGAGACCCTATTTGTACTGTTGCTGAAGTTTGGTGCTGTTCTGAGCATTATTTGTGGCTTTTTGGTGGCGGTTTATATTTGGATCCATTTACTGCAGTGTATTGTTGTCATGCGGTCGTTTCTGAGGTTGATAAAACTCCGTAAATTAGCAGTCTGCTAACTTGATCTCTCGAGAGGGAGTCTAACACAGTTTCACGGTGTGTTAGACCATGGATTAAACTTACGCTGGAATATCCCTTTAACCTTTTAGATAAGATAGACTGAGGGGGAAAGAGGAACAGACTTAAACTTGGACTTCACTCTAACATCTGTGCTGCGTTACCTCTGCAGGTGAGGGGGGCTGAGGTGGCTGTTCTTCGGGGTTCTGGGCTGGAAGTTCTCCTTGAAGTCGTTCCCTCAAGCGTGCGATTTCCTGCCGAAGGGCACCGACTTCCTGCCCCCGCGCCTGAGCGCTGGCCTCCAGTTCCACCTTCTGTTCGATCAGAGCTTTCCCCTGCGCCTCCACCACCGAGATTTTATGTCTCAAGTCGTGGTTGATTTTCATGAGGCGCGACTGCTGCTGCTGGAGCTGCAAACACACGAGGAAAACACAGGAAAATCATGAAAAACATGCTGAGATATGAGAGGAAACAGCTGAAAAACCTTATTATCAAGTGCACCCCGTTTTAAAAGGTGCACTTTGTGTACACAGCCATGATTAATGTTATCACACCGACGCCTTTCCTGCTCAGACTGCCTCGTTTATCTGCAGGAAACACTAAATTCACAGTTAACTGACCCATGTTTCAGATATTGTTTTTTGCCTCGACCTGCTATATGTCTTTATCCTCCTACTCTATCAAATCTACTGCAGCTATAAATAGCTTTATGTTGTGCAACATCTAAATGTGAGCGCCCGCTCAGGCCTGCTGAAATTAGACTGGACTGAATCGTGTTGCTGCGCTTCAACAAACAGAATTCATTCCAGCAGAATAATCGTTTATTCTCTGGATTGTTAAGAATAGAGCTGCAACTATTATAATCCATCAGATGTCATCTATTCAGTGAATCTGTGATATTAACTCTATAAACCAGCTTATTACTGCAGCTCTAACATGCCAGCGGCTACATGAGATAACTGCATGTGTGACATCATCTTACTGCTTCTATGTCCTCGTTCTTCAGCGTGAGCTCTCGGTCTTTGGCTCTGATCTCGTCTCTCTGCTTGTCCACCACCTCTTTCAGCTTCTTCATCACCTGCCTCTCTCTCTCCGTCATACCTGCTGGCCACAGAGAGGAGACGGTGAGGGAGGGAGAGAAGGCACACACGAAAAACAAGCAGGCATAATACATCTTTAATCACAAACAGTTTTATGCTTTATAATCTGTTTTTATTAGAGGAGAGTCATTAGAGGGAGCTGCACAGAAGGAAGTCTGATTTGTGTGCAAGCATGCATGCACGTGTGAGTGTGTGTGTGTGTGTGTGTGTGTGTGCGTGTCTAGCAGGTGTGCCTGTACACTGAGGCTGGTTTGTCCACAGTAGGTCAGAGTGACTGTGTCCTCTGTGTGAAACCACGAGAGCCTCTGATGCAGATACAAGACTGGCTCGCGGTCAGACACAGAGAAGGCTTCCTTTGTGTGTGTGTGTGTGTGTGTGTGTGTGTGTGTGTGTGTGTGTGTGTGCAGAGCGGTGAGAGAGCGTGTCAGAGGGAAAGTTTCCTGCAAAACCAGAACACGAGCAGCAGGTAGCAAACAATCTAGCTCCTTCTAATTGTATTTATCACTTATGATAACTGTGACGTCTGTACGGTAATGCTAACAAATTAGCTTAGCATAAAGACAACACTGGTTGCCGACCAGGCAGTGCTGAATAATTAATGAGCTTTACAGGCAGGCAGATTATCTTACCTTCAGATGGAGCCACGCTAGCAGTTTCCACCTGTTTTCAGTGTTTATGCTAAGCTAAGCTAAACTGGTGGCTCTACATTCATATTTACTGAACAAACGTGAGATTGGTATCAATTCTCATCTAACTCTCAACAGGTCAGGTATATTCAGGCTTTTAATGATTATTTTCATTATCAATTTTACATAATTTTCTTGTTTGGTTCAAAAAACTGTCAATAAAACTGGTGAAAAAACAAAACTAATGTCACCAATTAACTTCTTTTCTCCCTCCGACAGTCCAAAACCTCCAAAGACGAAACAGAAAAAAAACAGAAATCCTCACACTGGTTTGGAGATTGAACTATTAATCGACCAGTTGCTGCAGCTAAACATCAACGACAAACACTCTTAATATAAAATTATATTTTTAAAGTGCGCCTTCCTTCAACAGCACCAGTTTCACTGCAGACTCCTGAAGGTGTTTCTAACAGTGAGTCTTATTTCCTGAATGACGTCCGGAGGATTTATCACAACATAAGAGTATCTAAAGTGAATAACAGCAGCTCCTCTGTGTGTCTGCAGCCTCTCACCCTCGTGCCTCTGCAGGTCCTCCTCACTCATGGGGTCTTTGATGGACATGTTGGTGAGGAGACTTTTGTTCTCCTCCTGCAGCTGAGCGATCTGAGTGAGGAGGTCCTGAGCTTCTCCTCTCCAGACGTCCTCCACCAGCTCCAACTCCTGCAGTCACACAGGAAGACACAGATGACATCATTTCTGATAAACTGAAGGGTGAAGTGTTCCTTTATGTGTTGAGAAAGATCTGGATGTTTTTCTGAAACTTTATATGATGTTTTTTACATATGATGCTCTTATAGAAAATCCGGTTATTAACAAGTTTTGTTTATTCCTTGTAAAAAGCGTCAGTTTGTTGAGGCGTCGCTGTTCCAGTCTGTCTGCTTCTGTGTTACAGCTCGTCTTATCTGCAAACACTAACGTACTGAGTCACCACTTACATTAATTTTATAAAAGAAGGCATTTTATTGAAGGCAATATATCAAATTCTGCAAATACAGTAAACAGAAGCCAATACAGGAAACTTCTGTGTCACCTGTGGAGAAAACCTCCAGACTCCCTTGAAAAAACACACGATTTATGAGTTGTTGAGTTACGAGAAACTTAATTAACTTTGTAAAAAGCTGTCTCAGATAAATTCTTAATTATTTGTGCCTTCGTATAAATTCAGCAGATGTTAAACATCGAGCTCATTCTTTCTTTGTGTACAAAAACGTCCCAGTGATTTTCCTGTTTATCTGCATTAAGGGCGGTGAAGTGAGATCCGATCACAGGTGTTCACTCCAACTACAACGCATCACTGCAGATTAAACTAGCTGACATGTATGAACGAGTTCAAGTAAATGATCTGAATATGAATATTTCTGAGGATGACGCCTGTTGATATTTGATTCACATCAGTGAACTGTTGTGTCCTGTATCAAAGCTTCAGCTCTGGTTCTGTTGCTCCTCTGGTTTATTCAGGTTTTCCTTTGATTTGTCGTCGTCTGTTTGCAGAGAAAAGCTCGACGGTGCTCTCAGATCTGAATCTGTCTCCACAGGAAGGATTCACACGCTTGTTTCCAAAGATGTGGAGACGAGAAGACCGTAAAGACGTCTGATTATCTGTTTATGATGAGGAGAAGAGACTAAAGGGTAACTCCACCAAGTTTACACATTACAGAGTGTTTACAGGTCTTGTGGAGTACAAAGCCTTCAGTGACTCCAGAGGAAGCTGCATGTAATCTGATTACTAGAAAGTTGAGGTCACGCCCCTCCGGTGGACCCCATGGGACCTTATCTGTCAATTATAAAGATGAATTTTCAAGTCAGTGAAGTCTCAGTTTGTTGTCGTGTTAAAGACGTCGTCTCGCTCAACACACGTCACCAACACCAACATGGCCGCCACAACTCGGCACAGAGAAGTTACCCGAAAAGATGAAAATCACAATAAATCTGCAGTAATGTGAGCTGAGAATCTAATCGCCACTAACTGAGCGTGCATCACTAAGTACACTGAAAGTAAAACCCTGATGCTTCCAGTCGACGTCGTCCTGTCCTCCCATCTACACTTTACACGTTCCCACCACAGACTTCCATGTCGGCGCGTGTTTTTGCCGCAGTTTGGTTTGTTATCCACGTGAACGACACAGGAGCCGACTGTCCTCTCAGTCACGGCACACAGATCCACTTTATCACCCTCATGAGACGGTTGTTAACCAGCTGAACCTGTGACCGTGTTCACCGTCGCTCCGTCACCGTCACGAGAAACATTAACTTGTTTTTATAGCAGCAGCAGACCGACTGTGAGCTGTGACCTTCGTTTGTAAGTATTCAGACGGGACGGAACGTCTGTGATACTCGATACTGAGTTTGAATACGATCTCATCAGCAGAGGTGGAGAACGTTTACTAAAGGACCGGACTTCAGTAGCATTTTGATGCATTTTGACTCAATCATTTCCATTTCACGCTATTTTATACCTCTTTCTTCTGCAGCTGTAGTTGTTTTTGTTCATTACACTTCACCGTCAGTCTTGTTTTTAGTTTTGTTTGTCTGCTTGACGCTTCTTGTCACATTTAAGACGTCTGTGTTGTTTCCAGTTCAATTAAAAATACATTAAAACGACAAAGGTGGCTTCATTTGTATTGTTACGTGTTCACGACCCACAGAAGGTGAATGTATCGCAGTTTGATGGAGAACACTTTTGCTCAAAATGTCTCTACTTTGGTGCATTCAATATGTAAGACTGGCCACCGAGCGAGTAAGGGGCAGAATACCACCAGAGTAATTGCTAACTGCTGCTAGCTGTAGCTGTTAGCCAGTTAGCAAGGTTAGCTGTGAAGCTAGCAGCCCGTACCGGGAGCTCGGAGCACCAGGTATATGTTGGTGTTTACACTGCTAACACATGAGCTTTACACCGGGAGCTAGCAGGTTAGCATGTTACACATACTCCACACTGGTGATGTTTTAAATGTTTTCAATCATTGTGCGTACTGCACCTTTAAAGCAGCCATTATGTAGTTTTTGTAACTTAAAATAACATCTTACAGGATCAGTTTGACCACAGAGTTTCTTGTAATAGATCCAACAGTGTCTCCATCACAGTTACAGTTCAGTTCAGCCCGACCGGCTTCATGTTTCTGTCAGCAGCAGCGTGATTAGTTAGTTTTTGTTTCCTTCACTCAGATTATAATATTTATTCTCTGCTGTGACTCGATGACTAATTGGAAACAATCTCACATCTGACAAATATAACTCGAGTGTGACAGAAGAAACATTTTCCTGCTGACTCAGGAACAAAGTTTCCTTCAGCCGTCACCAAACTAAACAAACAGGAACTATCTGACCGAGTGGCTGAGATCAAGTAACTAAGTACATGTACTCGAGTATCTCGTCTTCACTGGAGTATTTACATTTCATGATGATCTGAGGGAATGTGTTCACTCCATGACATTAATCTGATAGTTTATAAATCAACAGCTGAGAGCAGAACATAAAGAGCTTTTTAAATATGATGCTTTGTAATGAGACATCTGTAATACTTACAATCTGAATAATCAATTAGTTGATTCGTCAATGACCAAAAACCAAATCAGCCACTGTTGCAATAAATAATAATTATAATACTTTAGTTACAATTTCTATGGAAGACCTGCAGACGGCGTAGTTACATTTACTCAAGTAAATAAGACATTTTCAATTTTTAATGGAAGATTTTTACATGTAAATTGATTTATTGGTACTTTTACTGAGTAAATAACACTTAAAATACTTTAATAACATTTCCAATGGAGGACTTCTACTTGTGAATAGAGTAATTGTACTTTTACTCAAGTAAATATGACTTAAAATACTTAAGTTACAATTTATTGGAATACTTTTACTTTCAGATGGCGTAGTTACATCTACTCAAAGTATCAGAATACTTGAGTGACATTTTTTAATTTCAATGGAGGATTTTTACTTGTAAATGGATTTATTGGTACTTTAACTTGAGTAAATGCACTTAAAATACTTTAATGACATTTCCAATGGAGGACTTCTACTTGTGAATAGGGTAATTGTACTTTTACTCAAGTAAATATGACCTGAAATACTTTAGTTTAGTTTAATTTCTTTGGAATACATTCACTTGCAGATGGAGTTACATTTACTCAAGTAAATAAGACTCAGAATAATTCAGACATTTAGACATTTTCAATTTACAATAGAGGATTTTAACTTGTAAATGGATTTATTGGTACTTTTACTCAAGTAATAATGCTTAAAATACCTAAATGATAATTTCTTTGTAAGATTTATACTCAAATAAGTAAATATCAGAATACTAAAGTGATATTTTTTATTTTAATGGAGGATTTTTACTTGTAAATGGAGTAAATGTTATTTTTACTAAATTAATCAAAGTTATAATATTGATCTGGATTATAATCGGATGTGAACGCTTCACCTCTCATTGTGATTACTGGCTGACCTGGTGTCAGTCAGTGTGTGTGCGCCACTTGTAAACCACATGTTTAATCTGATCCTGGGTCAGTACTCTGTGTGGTTCTGTGTGGTTCTGTGTTAGCGGGCCTGTCTCGGTGCAGCAGCAGACCTTCCGGTGCTTCTTCTCCTTCTCCAGCCGGTCCAGCCGCTCCAGCCGCAGCTTGTCCAGCTCCAGCCGCAGCTCCTCGGTCTCCGGGCTGATGCTGGTCCGGCTCACCATCACCTCCAGGATCTCCAGCACCCGAACCACTTTGGGCATGAGCCTGGACAGAGCCTCGCAGCCGTACTGGTCTATGATCCGCTCGAACTCCTGGCCCACCACCGCGGCGATGTCGTACACGTCCATCACCGTGAGGTCGGCCACATTCTTCTCCAGGGCCGACCCGGAGTCCTCCATGTCGGGATAGTTCGGCCCGCCCCGGTTTCCTCTTATGTTTCCTCCGCCGCAGCAAACTTCCTTCCCCGGAGGAACAAATCTGTTAAGTTAGCTAAACTCTACGACTTTAGCGTCATAAACTACCAACAAAACCCGCGTCAGACAGCGTCAAACACCGCGACTATCGCCGGTCCATCCCCGGCGGCTGAGTCCGGCTTCTAGTTCGAATTGTTTGGGTAAATATCGGCTGTGGCCCATCGCTGTCCGGCCCGTCCTGCCCGTCCTGTCCGTCCCTGCTGCGGGCTGCCGCTGACCACCATCATCAAGTCCGCCATATTGGATCTGCGCACTTCCTGCTACGCGTTTCAAAATAAAACCACTATTGACGAATGCGCTGCAACGATTCCTGTAACATTTTTACCAAATTAAAAAAATTATTTGCCACCTTTGTTAGAATGTAACTAAGTAGACTGAGTAGTAATGTTTAGTTGAGTGGCAGCATGGCAGCCACCAACATCGGTGCATGTGTTGGGGCTATTCATTATTTTGTAATATAATTGCCACATTTATTTATTTTGTTAATGTTTCGATGAGTACAAGTTAGTTAATTAGTTTGATTACAATATGAGTAGCATTTTTTTGTGATTTTGAATATTTGCACTGGCACAGGTGAATCTATATATAGGACTCGGCAGGTGGTGGGAAGGGTTTATGTTTTTTTTTTACCAGGGTGACTGGGCGGGAGAGACTCAGATGCCATTGTCAATTGTTTGCCACTCAAAAGGAAAATAAACCGCAAAACCTACCACAATGACTGGAAAATTGTTTTGTAACATTCCTGCAGAAGATTCACTCTTTAAGAGCCTCAGTGGCCATTTGATTTTGATTTTGTAGATAATGTTTTTTATTTGGACAAAGGGCATTATTATTTAGAACAAATGCACCAATAATTACTGTAAGTCACTTTGGACAAAAGAGTGTCTACTAAATGTAAATGATTTAATCTACTCCTCTACACTTCATAGGTAAATATTGTACTGTTTACTCCAGACAGCTTTAGTTATTACACAGCAACCAGTGAACGTTCACTGGACCCCCCACAGCCCTCAGGGAAGAGTCCAAAAAGGTTCTCAGTACACAAAATAGCCTCAGAGAACCTTTAGGGAACGTTCCCTGAGGGTTCTCTACAGGTTTCTGTAAAATTAACCTTGAAAGAACTTCCTGTGACGTTCTTTAAAGATTACATAAAAATAACTTCTAGGGAGCCTTTAGGGAACATCACCTGTTGCTTGGATGCCTAAACATTAAAGCATTGCTTAATATGATGAGTCATATATTAGTATGAAAAAAGGCCATTAAGCACAATGAATACTTACATCTTGGTACTGATAGGCTTCCTGTACTTTAGTATGACTTTAAATGCACAACTACTTTTTAAACTGCGTAAACTCTCAATACTTCCTCTACTCCTGCGACTTTCTTTGCAGATTCAGATTATTAGTCAAAAATATAATCAGATAATAAACTGTGATGTTTGATTATCAGGGATGGAAGAAGGATTCAGATTATTTACCAAATTATTTCACTTATTCTGGACTGTAAACATTCTCCATTTAAAAAGTACATGATTTGAATACAAGTCTGTAAGTTTTATAAGCAAAATAAAAAGTAAAGGCACTCAAAATAATGATAAATGAATGTTAATACAATAAATCAAATTAATTGCTTATTACCACAGATGCATCAATTTGTAGTTAACATTTTATTTTTGTAGTTGAGTCGAATGGAGCTGGTTTTAACTATTTTATAAAACCAAATGGAATAGAAGTAGAATGGAAATGGAAAAACTTTGGCAGAGTAAACTAGAAGTACTTCAAACTTGTAGTTAAATACTTAAGTAGTTAAGTAAATGTACATATTTACATTTCATAGCTGAGTATTGGCTTTAAATCATGGAGGGCAAAGACTCTACAGATTATTGTCCCCCAGGTTTCCAGTGTTTGAGAGACCGCTGCTTGTACTGTGCTTTTATTTTGAAAGCATTGCTATGCAATTCCGGTGTCTCTCCGTCTTACGTCCTGTGACTTGACGCAGCTGCACTCTGGCCTCTTCATGGTGGTGAGATTGCAGTTTGTTTTGCGCATGACAGGAATAACAGACAGATGAGGTCGCTGTGAGAAAATGTGACCACATGAAGGACTGACCATTCAAAGCACTCATCAGATAAGAAATGTTCAGATATTTGATTTGAGTAATGTTTCTCAGCTCAGAGTATTTAAAGTAAGTACTTCCCTGGTTGATCACTTACATTAAGACAGTTATTTTGATAAGTTTTATAATATATCTGCAAACGAGACACACATTTTCATACATTTACAGAACTTTAATCTGAAAGTCTGGTTCAAATGCTCATTGCATTTGTTGACAATTTTGGATTTCCCTTTTTATCCCTGCATAAATCAGAATATAGTAAAAACGTTGGTTTAAAATGAGAACTGACTCTGAGAAAAACTTCATTCTGAGAAAACTACCTGTCAGCGATGAAATTTAATATTCTACATTTTTTAGATAAAGCTGGGGAATAAGGTACAAACAAACAACATAAACACAATTTTTATTGTTGTCTTGCTGCAGAAACATTATGGTTTGTGGTATGGAGCTTTTCAGGAAAAAAATGTTAGCTAAACAATGTTGAGCGCAGTAAGCTACAACAACCAGTTCCCCACTGTGGAGTTCTAGGTACAAAAGTTCAGGAGCAGCAATCCAGTTGTTAGTGGTCTGCCAGGCAAACCTGGTGTTATCATTGTTAGTTATAGGTTGACTTGACCAGACTTCAGCTATCTTCAATGGCAAATGCCCGAGTGCTGTCCATCAGAGCTGTAAGCTGTGGTTTCCATGAATGGAAGTAGTCAGGCCTTTAATCATCCGCTGGTATTGGTAATAGCGTATCCTATGAGTCCTTGTGCGATCCCGCCAACTTACAGGCCCCTGTTGTTACTCACCTATGGTTGGTAGAAGCGTGCACAAAGTGTGCATGTTTAGTTTGGGCCTCGTGCCTGGCTAGGGACATGCTCAGGGCCACGGTAGAAGCTAGCCTGACGCCAACAAAGTGGTTCAGGTCTCTGCCCTCATCTGTCCATGATGAGATCACTCGCGAGTTCAGTAAACATGGTAATGCGATGCCTTTGCTTAAAGATAATGTTGAACCTCTGTGATGAAACATAATAAAAACAATTGCAGGAATTAATTTTCCTTGCAACTGTGTGCAACAGCATCTTGTTTGATAACACCATGCAGAGATCATTACAAAGCTGTTGAAGGGCCCTCGGCCTCACTGCCCAGCAGGCCACTAATAAGGATCCGATTGTGCTGTGTTCGTTTTGAAGCAGTTGTTGAGGGTGAGTGCTTCTGTCTTTACTGCCTATTTACATTATAAACCCTTTTTTTTATCATACTCTTGTGGTTTTAATCCTGCTCAGCCCTGATTTTTAAATAATGTGTTGAGTCTTTTGATGGAGTCCAATGTCTCCTCTCAGTGGCATTGTCAAAGCTTTAACTATATTTAATATATACATTTGTTTCTGTAGTGGAGCCGAGGGCTTCCATTTCCTTCATTATCTATTCCTGTTTTGCGAATGATTGATTTAGAGTATACCGGTAAGTCATAGGCATACTTATTTTGTTAAAGTTAAAGGTGTGGTAGCTATCTTTGTGGTTGTGGTTTCAGATCATTGGTTGTGGAAACACAATAGAGCTCAATCACATGGCAGCCATTTTGTGCCAAAAAGATGCAATAGATTCATATTTGAAGCTAATGAGAGACTTAAGACTTAATTGGAAGTAGGAAGTCAGAAGAATCACATTCAGCTATCTGCCTCGGATGATTTTATTATTTTTAATAAATCAACTCAGTATACAGTGAAGGGTAACATAATAAAGCTTTCAATATGATTACAAAAATAATTTGAAAAGTATTTGATTGCGATTTTATCTGCAGAGCCAGAGATAAACATTAAAATCAGTGTTTTAATACGTTAAAGGACATTTATATCTCCAGTGAAATCAGAATTTCAGACTCTTCTTCAGTCAGGCTTCAAGATTCACCTGTTCCAGTTTCACCTCGTTTGAACTGTAATGGGGGGAAAAAACAAAACAACATAAATTCACACAATCTACTCAAATTATCCTCTTGTTAAAACTGCACTATATTTTTGGTTTGTAAATAATTAAGAGGTACAAAAAGTTTTGAAAGCTGCCCAGACGATCACCTCAGCTGGCTGCAACTGTCAAACTACATCCGCTGAAAGTGTTCAAGTGTCAGATTATGTTGTGTCCAGAAAACGATACAGACCATTTTATTAAAGGGGAAAATCCTCTCACCAACTCTGTCAGACTCCATTCACAGAAACAGCAATTTTATCACACTGAATTCAGACTTGACAGAGATATGATGAAACTCACGAAAACCTTCCAGTGTTCGAACAATCACCAGCTCTAGTTTGGTCGAAGTAAACCTTTAATTTACTGAGTTAGAGGTGAAAATGTTTGGAGAGGAGCAGGAGGAAGCAGCAGTTATTTTACATCAAACACAGTGAGTTCAGGGTTTACGTCAACCAAACCAGCGTTGGTGATTGTTGGAACAGTGGAAAGAAGAATATAGTAGGCTTTGGTGAGTTTTATTTTCATTTCCTTCAAGTTTGAATAAAGTGTGTTTTATGATGTAAAATTGCTGTTTCTGTAAATATAGTTTGGTTTATTTAGCGACAGTGATATATCAGTCGTAATCTGGTGAAACAAAATGATTTTCCTCTTTCACAATAAGGTCTCTCTCTCTCTGCAGGAATGCTATGTGATGTTGTCAGACACACAAAATCAATCTGAGTCCGTCAGAGGTAAACACAACTACTTATTGTGGATGAATTTTGACAGTCGAAGTTGCCCTAAAGGATTACACTGCAACCCGTCGTGGCTGTCTGTTGAGGAGATATAATGGAATGAATGCAAAACTTTTTCTACCTTAAATATGATAAATATCCAGCTACAAAACATACCGCGTTCTTCAGCAAGTTTCCAGATTTGGTGAAGATGTTGGACCTCCTGGTGGCTGGTTTGGTCGCTTCTGTGTTGTTCTGTGGGTTCGACTGCGTCAGAGACGGTGAGTGAGGCCGGGAGAGGCTGGGTGAGTGTGACGAGGGCTGTGACAGCGAGTAAGACTGAGGTGTTAAGTAACTCTGGGTCGGGTTTGCTGTGTACGGCTGAGTTGGGACGTAAGGCTGGGAGGGTGTGTAGGTCTGAGGAGGGGTGTAGGTTTGAGAAGGGGTGTAGGTTTGAGGAGGGGTGTAGGTCTGAGGAGGGGTGTAGGTTTGAGAAGGGGTGTAGGTTTGAGGAGGGGTGTAGGTCTGAGGAGGGGTGTAGGTTTGAGGAGGGGTGTAGGTCTGAGGAGGGGTGTAGGTTTGGGCCTGTGAGTATGTGTGTGTTGGTGTGTAAGACTGAGGCAGTGAGACGGATTGTGTCTGAGCTGGTGAGAAGGGATTGGTTGCTGCAAAGCTCTGTGTGTTCAGGTACGGCTGTGTCTGTGAGACGGACTGAGGTACTGGCGTGGACTCGAGCAGAGTGGGCGGAGGCGGCGGCGGGAAGCTCTCGGTTCCGTCGTCCTCGTCGTCATTCCCAGAGATTCCAATTTCGTAGTGCCTCTTCCTCAGCTCTCCCAGGCGGACTCGCTCCTGCTCCAGCTGGCTCTCCAGCTGCAGGACCCTCACCTGAGAGAAGAGCATCGACAACTACTTGTTATCGACAGAAGACACAAGAAACAAGAGGATCGACGTCGGGATTTAAAAGCCTTACCTGAGCCTCCATTTCCTCTGTTTTCAGCTTGATCCGAGACAAGCCAGAAAAGTCCATCACACCTGGAAACACACATCAGACTTCAAAACTGCTGTCATCAATATTTTTACTGTGGATCAGTCGACTACTTTGATCCGCGGTGAAATATATGCCAAACTACTGAATGGATTACCAACAAACTTCTTCCAGACATTGATGTTCCACAGAGGATGATATTATCCACATTGAACCACTATCAGCTCCAAACATCACAATCTTTTTCTTGGGTTTCCAATTCCGACTAAATTTGATAAAACCCACACAAAGTCTGATCAGTTGCCTCACGTGATGTCACTAGATTAAGCGTTGGCTGAAGACAAAGTTTGAAAATGAAATAAATCTGTTGATGTGGAGAAAAAAAGATTTCCAGACATCTCTAGTCCACTTCTAATTTCTCCCTGAGGCCAGCGGCTCGGTGCTACATTAGCCTCTACTAGCACAACAACAAATATAGTTGAGTGATTTAAAATGAAATGCATTTTGGGTAATGTTTGCTGACATATTCACAACAAATTCATGCGATAAAACATCAGTGTTGTGTTCATAGCTTGTTTCTGCTGCCTCTTAGTGCCAGAAATACTTGATATCTGCATATCTGATATCTGCAGTCGTACTCGTCAGCCGCTTCACTCACCTTGGTCGGAGATCTGCCGCTGCCCGTGTTTGGTGGAGGTGACGACCACAGCAGCCATGTCGTTAACATGTCGGGAGGCGTGCTGCAGCGTGTGCAGCTTCTTGTTGTTGCGGTCGGCCTTCACCTGAAATAGTTGTAAAACAAAGAAGCACTTGTAGGAATGTTTTATATTCTTAAAAGGGTCAATGCACACAATTTCAGTGAGTCAGGTTTCGCTTTACTTGTTACAGGCAAAATAACTGCCTTAAATTCATTGATTTTTGTAACTTAGTGGCTTACAGTGAATTAAGGCTTGAGAAAATTCAAGGGGAAGTGTCTCTTTTATGGAACTGCAAACAACTCATAGAAGTTGGCTTCAACTATACACGCCATTTCTTTTTGCAAGAGGTCACAATAAATTATCATGTTTTTAAGCAAATCTGAAAAGTAACTCAGCGATCAAATAAATGCAGTTTATAGGAGCAAAAAGTTGAATATTTCCCCCTTATACTTGTGGCCGTAGAGTCATTTTTTCCATGTTGGTTGAACAAAGAAACAAACAATCCTCATATAAAAGCACCACTTGATTGCATGACTTCACAACAGGAGAATATTCAGATGTTTGTACCTTCGAGGCAGCAACCAGCTGTGCAGTGCTCGCAGCAATCTCGTGTGAACAAGCTATGAGCTCCTCGTATGTTCCGTTCTCACCAACAACCCGGTCGGCTGAGTCTCTGACAGCAACAGAAGAGAACAAGATCATTTTATGGTTTGATATTCAGGATGAATTAATGATGCACAGTATGTGTTTGTAATGATACTTACAGCAGCTGTGTGGCGCCCCAGCCCACAGCTTTGGAGGCAGAGATGAGTCCTTCGGTCCAACGAGAGTTTTTGGCATAAAATTCTGTAACAGTCGCTGCCCCCTACAGGAAGAACAAACACTTAATACTTAACATTATGAGACAGTTAGCTTCCTAGCTACTGTAGCTAGCAGTAGTGACAAAAAAGATCTTCAAATCACAAGTTAATGCTTGTAAAACTTAATTGCTGTGAGCACACGGTAAAAACTGAAGGTAAATCAGCATTTTAAAAGATTTTCTCATTTGGATTTAGCTGTTTGAGGAGTCTATGTCCCCCCGTCCACAGTGAAGATTACACCCTTCTCTTCCATTGGCTTAAATTGACGTGTTATTAAAGTCTGTACATTACTTGAGCTCCGGCACACAAGTAGTTGTAGCAGCAGACTCGTATTAGTCAACAAGCACTTTAAAAGTAGGTTCAAGCAGCACAACGCAGCAAGCACTTTAATACGGATCGAGTGAAACTATTTCTTTTTGTGTGACGTATAATTAAGTTTTAAATCATAGTTTTCAGTCTTGTAACTTCAACTTCAGCTGACAGTTGTCACATAAACTCACCCTGCCTCCTTCCACGATGTCTTTTTGCAGGTCAGTGGAAGCCGTCACCAGCATGTGAACAGCCTGCAGAAAAAGAGAGCAGAGAAGAAGAAAAACTGAGTGAAAATGAATCACAAGATGACAGAAACGTGTGTGAAAGTACACTGACTTCTTACCTTCATCAGGTCTGAACAGGATCCCAGGATACTGTCGTGAAACAGAATGAAGATCATGCAGATAAGAAACTAAATAAGGAGATTAAAAATCATTAATTTTAGGATGCTGCGGTGTTCTTCTCACCTCTGGTTGACCTCCAGCTTCAAGCCACTCGTGTCTCTCTTTGCCTGACTCAGAATCTCCTGAGAAACAAACACAGAATTAGGAATATTCAACATCACCTGGTGAAGGTGTCCATATTTATATATTTATCTGTCCTGATGTGTGTGTGTCCTCACATCCATCCGCAGCACAGCCTCTTCAATGGCAGTTGACGTGGCGAGCATCTCTTTATCCACCACGTATCCCAGCTCCTCAGTCAGCACATCTCGCCCTTTCGGACGCAGATCCTAAACATGAATCACACAGTTACAGCACACGTCACGGAAAACTGGGCAAAAGCTTTTGTTACCGGTCAAAGAAACGTGTCGAACCTGTCCCAGAGCGAGGATGCGTTGGACGGTGTAACGCACCGCGGACGGATCAGCTCTTTGTAAACTGGCCTGAATCTTCAGATCCTTCAGGAACTGGAGGCAGTTGTTGGCACAGTCCCGACAGCTGTCGGTCAAACCTGCATGAGACGAGCAAACAGGAGGGAGTGTTCACTACATCACGAGTTTAGTTTGAATCTCCCACACAGTTAACAGTGTTTATGTGTCTCTTACGGTCGGCCTGGTCGGTGGGAGCAGAGTGAGACGTCGCTGCTCCGTTGACGATGGTGTCGGCAGCGAGGTGAGAGAACTGTGTGACGGCTCTCAGCAAACCGCTGGCATCTAACAAAGAACAGAGGAGAATTAAATATCCTTTTTGATTCTTTTGCTCAGTGGACTCCTTACAAGTTAAATTAATATACATTTTAGACTTCATGACGACTTCAAAAGGCACAACGCTTTTGCTTACCGTGCAGCAAAACGGAAGTTATTATATGTCTGTTGGTTTTTCAGTTACATCAACTGAACGACTGAATTGAGGAGAATCTAACTGATGTATGAAATGTCCAAACTGCCAAACATTTATATCGTTATGATCTGCTCTGAATGACCTGAAATGGGCTCATTATTGTTACAACAAGTCCTATTAGAAACACATTATATTACTCCATTACTGCTCAAAGTAATCCATTACTGTAGCCCCCCCAACAACACTGTCAGCATCTAAAATAACACAATAACATCTCCGGACCTGAGCACAGATAACGACTCACTCACCGTTCCTGTTTCCCAGGTACACCATGTGACTCTGCTGCATCTTGTCGATAGAACTCAGAGTGATTTCAGCTCGATTCACCAAGTAATCTGAAAAAAACAGACAAAAGTCAATTAATTAATTGATCTTCAGTACAATTTTACTTTCATCCCGTTCTGTTTTACTCATGTTTTAGAGAACGTGTCCACAAAGTGTTTTTTTGGGGATAAAAAGCGCTGGCTGTGCACTCAGGAGCTCTGAGATGAAGTGTTGGACTCTATGATAAGAACATCTTGACAGCTGCAGCTCTACGACAGACTACGACAAACTGCCCCTTTGTGCTTTACTATCTGTTTTTATTTGACATCTGGACATCTGATGTGGGTGCATGATGCGATCCGTAGGAGACAAAACCTCAGTTTTTTTTTCTTAGTGTTGGAGGCCGTCCGTCTTTCTGGAACTTTATGGACTAAATGATAATTGAAAGATGTAACCGATGGATTATTACCAGGTGAGCTGATGCAGCAGACGTGTATGGGGTCGTCCAGTTTGGCCACAGCGTCCAGTATGATGCCCTCAGCCTCCACCACGGCACACTGCAGCAGACAGAACTGCTCCTCCTGCAGCTTCTGGGTCAGCTCGCCTTCACGACAGGCCTGATTCAACACACACACACATCGGTAACTAACCATGCAGACATTAATAACAACTGTGCAGTCGCTCAAACAGTGCAGACCTGTTGCTGTAACTGAGCGTGCAGGTTTCCCAGCTCCATGTTGCTCCTCTGCCTCTCCTGCTCCAGGGAGCTGTGGTGGAGCTGCGCCTGCTGTCTGAGGGAGTTCAGCTCGGCCTCCTGGTCCCTGACGGAGCGCAGCAGCACCTCCCTCTCCGCCTGCAGCCCAGCCAGCGTGCTGTTCAGCTGGGTACCACTCTGAGGACCAAAACACATAAACAGTTATTTATCTATTTATATTCTTTAATCAAGATGACTTGTAGATGATGTCAGGAGAAACGTTCCCACCATTTCTTTGCTCTGCAGCGCGCTGTTTGCTCGTGACAGCTCTGCTCGTGTCGAATCCAGCTCTCGTCTCAGCCGGTCGATCTCCAACTTCTGCTCTGCGTTGATGGCGAGCTATGGAAAGACAAGTTTATCTATAAAGAATCTTTCGAACAGCTGTGGAAGAAGAATTCAAATGCTTTACTTGAATAAAAGCACAAATACCACACTGTGAAAATACTCCACTACAAGTTTAAGTCCTGCAGTGATGCTCCTGGATGAATTAATGATTTTGAAGAAAAAGTTATATCAGGAAAATGTAAATGCTGCAGTTAAAATTATTTTGGAGTATGAGATCTCCAACACCTGCTCGGTCACATATCCTGGGAACTTATAAGACGTTGTGATGACGGAAGATTTCCTCTTCACTAACATTTTACTTGTAGCAAGAAAGAAAGAAAGCTGTTACAACAATTCTGCTTCTCTGTTTAGTTTGGACTCTGGGGACAGTCAGCGGACCATCTGAGAGGTCTGTAAGGTTCTGAGGAGACAGGAAGCACACATCTTGACCAGAACATTTTGAAGACACTCGTGTACCTGCTGCTGCAGCTGAGCTCTCAGGGCCTCCAGCTCTCGGTTCAGTCGGTCTCTCTCCAGGTCCAGAGAGCCCTGCTGCTGTTGGGCCTGTTGTCTCAGCGAGGACAGCTCGGCGTCTCTCTCTCTGGCCGAGCGCAGCAGCACATCGCGCTCCGCCTGCAGAGCTGCCAGGCTGCCGCTCACCTGAGATCCCTCCTGAAGACACAGGAACAGAAACAGGTGAGTGATGACAAGGTGTCTGAATAAAGAGGACTGATTGGATAAAGCTGCAAGCCACCAGTCCTGGAAGTAAGTATATTAACTTTACTGAACATACTTCTGGACTGAACGCAGCCAGAATCACTTTGACGTTAAAACATGATGCGTTCATTTACTATTCACTGTTCTGAAACGGCTTTAAATGGTGATGCGTTCACTGACTGTTGTGCCTACTGAAACTCCTTATGACTTGCTGTTGTACATATTGATTTGCCTTAAAATGGTGATACATTCACTTGCTGTTGTAAATAATGAGACGCCTTCGAACCGCGATGTGTTCACTTACACATCTTTGATGCGACTGCTTCTCTTTGGGAGAAATGTGACCAAACTATGTGGTCAGAGAATACGATTCTTTGGACTAAGCTGAAGAAAGTGATTTGTATTAGAACTGTGATTTCTGAGTCACAGTTTCTTTATTGTTTGTTATAAACGTTCAGACTCACCTTCTCTTTATTGTCCAGAGTGCTGCGAAGGAGAGCCAGCTCTGCTTGTTGCTCCAGAAGTTGTTGGTTCAGTTTTTGGACCTCGTGCTGCTGCTGATTCATCTGATCAGGAGATGAGAGTCAATATTCAGAACCTTCTCTGTCTATCAACACTTGTGTTTCTCTTTAATACCAGGAGGGTTATAAACGTTACTGTCTGCAGCATTTGTGGGTCACAGGTTGAAGTCTCACCCAGTTACTTTTCTCTCGTCGTAGATTTTCCAGCTCATTCTCCAGCTGCTGTCTGGCTCGCAGCAAGTCGTCTTGGCCGTGTTTTGTACTTGACAGCAACTTCACTGTCTCAGCGTTCTGCACAAACACACAGACAACAACATATAACAAAACCACAGAATAACTTAACGCTCACTTTAAGAAAACTTGGCCACAGTTAGACGAGAAGATCAATTCCACATATTTCCAAAAAACTTTATCTTTCTTAAAGAAACAACAACAGTGGGGCAGTTTACCTTCTTCATTAAGTCGGCGTGGCTGGTGATCAGCTCTGCGTGTCTCTCTTTGAGCTGACTGAATCGAAGCTCTGCTGCCTGAGCTCGAGCTGCAGAGAGACGATGAGATGAAGACGAATCACTCAGTAAGATTCAGTTACATTTATGTGTCTGTTTCACCGGGACACGAATCTGTTTACTCACTGTCTGCTTCCTTGAATCCGATCTGAGCCCCGACACCGGCGACGTTAGCGCACCGCAGCGCCTCCACTTCCATCCGCAGGTGTTCGTTTTCCACCATGGCAATCTGTTTGTGTGTGCGCTGCTCGTCGACCTCGGCCTCCAGACGATTCACTTGAGACTTTAACTCAGTGACACACCTCTGAGCCTGAGGAGAGGAGGAACACCAGAGAATATTTCCTCTTTGTGCAACATTTAACAGTGGAAATGCGAAGTAAGGAACAGGAAACAGTTTCCTAGAGATCACAAAGCTACACTGTGATATCTGGGACATTATAACATTAAATCATTCTCATTTTCAGGTTGATTCTCTTATTTAAGGTGTCTTCTGGAAACCGTTAATGTGCTTGAATGGTCAATGTCCATTATTTTCTTGTGCTATCTTACTGCAGCACCTCTATTCCACCTCTAAAGTCTCTTTAAGGCCCCTTCCAAAAAAGCTAAGTCTGCTCTGATTGGAAGTCCTGACAACTCGTTTAAAGGCACAGTGTCTGAAATCGGGCTGCTTGTATTTCTCTGTGAGGGTTTTGATGCTTTCACAGTATCTATTTAGCATCTAGTCCTGCTTTATAACCCGACACCGCTCGGTCAAGAAGCGTCCCGACTCACCTCGGTCTTGATGAGCTGTAGTTCAGGTTTGAGCACTTTCAGCTCTCTCTTCAGACTGTCGTTCTCCGTCACCCTCTGCTCCAGTGCAGGATCAGGTGCTGCCATTTGGCTGAGCAGATAGTACTGCTACGAAAAGAAAACTAAACATTATCCGCAATGCCACAAGAAGAGGTGAAAAACATCATTTTACTTTTAACTTGCATGTCAGCATACCTGTGGTGCTTCCCTGTGCTCTGGCTGCGGCTCCACTTCTTCCTCCTCGTGAGGCTCCGCGTTTGGCATCACCACCACCGGCTTTTTATATTCACCTAAGGCGGCGGCGCGGAGGAAGTTTGGAGGAGCCTGTGGGGTAAAAAATAAAAATGTGAGCTTTTGTGGCAACTGATTCCAAACATTTGATCAGAAACGATCACATGGAAACACATCCAGAAACTTACATCTGGGAGATCTGGAATCTGGATGATACTTTTAAAGAACTCTTCTTCTCTGGCTCTGTCGAAGAACTGCGTGAGGCTGTGGAAGAAGGCACAGCTGTCACTTCCAGAAGCCATAAAATAAAGATAAAACTGTGTTTTTACCTGACAACACTGATAACCTACCCTGTGAAGAGATCACGGAAGCGCTCTCGATGTCCCAGGAGAACATCCGGAGCAATGCCTGAAAACCGGAAGGATACGATAGATTGAAAACTTTAGCTAACACAGCGAGGTTTGACTGAATACAAAACATGTTTCTTTGTCACTCACGGCTGTGAAGTTTGAACAGCAAGAGGACAGAGAAGTGGTAGAGGAAGCTGCAGTCCAGGATGAGCGGGATGAGAGGAGTCAGTCTGCACTGTCCGGCTGGAGTCGTAGATTTGGCCCCGTTGGCGTCCAGCTGACGTAGAACTTAATAAGAGGAAAACATCATAGCCAAATTCACGTCTGGACACCAAAAAGAAAACAAACCAGAGTATGTAGAGAAAGTCTCCTCCCTGTGGACTCACCTGTCTCAGACATCTTCAGTCCAGCTTCCAGGTAATCCATCAGCTCCTGTGTCATATCTAAACTGCAACACAAGAAGAAAAAACACATTTAATTAGAAACATGTGCAGCAGCTGCAAGACAACAACAACACAGACGTGAGGAGAAACTTACACTTTAGTCATGTCATTTCCTGCTTCCCTGTCCAACGTCTCATCACTGGCCTCCATGTTGCCCGGGATCGTCTTGTGCTGTGGAGGACGGTTGTTTGTTTTAGCTGTAACATTCTGAGTTTGTCACATTATTTGTCACATTATTTATGAGTTACCTTTGCATGAAATTCCATTTTGAGGTAGAGGAATTTGGCAGACAAGGCGACGATGTGGCCGTATCGATCATGTAAGTTTCCCTGAAAAACATTCAAATGTATAAGTTGTAATTTTTTTCTTTGTTTACGTGCAGGACACAAAATAGAAATGACGAATAGTCCAGTGTTTGTATGTGTGAGTACATGCAAGTTATGTTAGATGCATTCCTAGATGTGACAATAATTCCTAATCGCTCGTTAACTCTGATACTCACCCAGAGAATTCCCATATCTTTAACGTTGCGACAGTATCTGTGAGAATCTCTGACCGCCTGCAGGTGAGACAGAAACAAAGATTACACATCACCAACGTGAAAGAGAAAAGTACAACAGAAGTACGTGAGAAGATCGAGCTGGTGCTTATATTCAAACCTACATTTCTGTGTCCGTCGCGGAGCACTTTGTGCAGCAGGTAGCAGAACTTCCAGCTGATCATGGAGTTGCTGGACAGCGGCAGGTTCAGGATGTAGGACCAGAAGGTGGAGGCTCCACCCTCCTTATGTGTCCCCATGAGGATATCTTTACAGCTGTCAAGGAAACTCCAAAACACTAATGCAGAAAGCAAACTGTGGTGGTGATGAACTAAGGACCGACCAATTATAGTGCCAATATTTAGTATTTTTCTTATTATTGGCATCAGGGTTTTTTGCTCCTGGATGCCCACAAAATTAATCCAAAAATACACTAATTTGGCTGTTGTAGAGCCACTAGAGTGAGGTGTATGAAATGAGTTTTAAAACCCAGAAATCAGTTCACATTTTCATCTTCCGGTTCCCTCGTCTCAAAGTCAGTGAGTTCTTTTAAGTAGTTTTCAGTTAAATACCTGAAATAAGGCGTGTGGTTTTGTTTAACAACATAAAATACATCATTAAATGTCCCACAGTTCAACTATAAAGCTCTTCCGTGTGTTTAAAAACGGTTAGCAGTTGCTAACAGGTGTCTAAATGAGACTACAGAGGTTGTCGGGAACATTAAACGTGACTCATCTACTCACTAGTCCGTCTTTACAGGCCCACTTTAGTTACAAACTATTCTAACTCTGACTTTACAAATTGTACATCAATCAGTTTATAGAAAACCTGGATAGTAATTGTGTAGTAAGATGCTTAGTAGTGGTGGCATTTAGCAATTAATATTAGTTAAACATTAGCTTTTTACTTCTAGAGATTTCATTTGAGCTTCGAAAATCACATATCTGATGTTCATCTGTGAAGATTATCTGGCTAAACAAAACGCGTACTTATCATAAACTTGTGTTTGAGACAGAGATTATTTTCAGGAATAATCCTAAATCCAAAATCCCATAGGTTTGTTGTGGAGGGAACCAGGGCGATGCTAACGTCTGTTAGCCTACATAAATACATCATCCCTACATCACTTCATATGTATAAATATTACTAATTTTTGGCCAAAACTGAAAAAAAATATGTCCAAACATAAAATAAAGCATGTAATAACTCATTTTTTAGTCAGTATACATCATACTTGTGTCATAGCAGGTTAATGAAGCTATGCTAGCCTTTTCTGATACCATTTTGTTTCTCCCCGCCGTTATTATCTGTTCTGACGTCATCCTCATCCCCTTCATCACACTGGATAAAATCACAAATATTAAAGAACAAACATCCTCAACACTTTTCAATACAAAGTGACACTTTTTACAGAAATAGACATTACCATCTGCCTCAGTTGCACTTTTGTGTTTGGCTAATTAGCGAAGGTTAGCATGCTAGCAACACTTTAATCTAAAACGGTACATTAGCACATTTTGCTTACAAAGCTGCTAGCATGGCTGTAAACTGGACTTTGTTCCATGTAATTTGTGAGTGAAAAAGGATACTGCGCACATATTTCTCTTTAGGAGGTGTTTCAGTGGAGGTGAGAGTCTTGCTGATGTTGTGAAGCTGAAAGAAAAACGAGACAACAAAACCAAACATCAGGAATCAAACTGGATCAACTTCCTACAAACAGTCAACATGAAGCAGCTGGGTACGGAAATAGATGAGACTTGTAGATAAAAGACAAGTAGACAAAAGTTGACTTGTGTTATTTAACGTACGTGTATGTTTTAGCTTCACATTCGATATAATTGGTAGTCTAAAATAAGATTACCATTGAAGGCATCACACAGATGAATTTAACAATAAACCTCGTAAAGAATCCGTTTTTTAAATAACTTCAGTTTAATTCTGCCTTCATAAAATCTTATTTACTCACCTGTTGTTTACCAAACTGCTCTTTCTCCGCAGCCAAAGCTTTTTCCGTCTTATTGTCGCTTTTGTTCTTCGTTTTGCTCATCTTGTCACCGTGAGTTAAAAGTCTGTTAAATCCGCAGACGTCTCCAGGCTTCTGCTCCTCACCTGCGCTCTCCTGCCTCTTTAAAACAATAACAGGTGCGACAGACGAGTCGTGCGCATGTCCCCGAAGGATTCCTCCTTCAGTTTAACCTCTTCAAATCAGTGCATCACAGTCTTCCTGGAGGAAACAAGGCACCTTCGCCGGTGCGTAAAAGCTCTCCAAATGCGTAAAGACGCGCGCAGTCGCCAGATCAGCGAGGAGGATTATTTAAATAAAAATGCGAGCATCAGGCAATAAAATAAAGGTTTGGATATAAATATTTTTATATCAAATGCAGTGACAAGATCACAAAGTTACAAATTATAAGTAAAAACTATAAACAGCAAACGACATTTCCTCTGAGTCACCTGGTGAATCTGTAGGCAGTGAAACTGGAAAGACAATACAGGGACACACCACTCAACAGCCCTGTAGGACTGGTTTCACATCTCACCTGCTGCACACAATGCAGCCTTTAAACAGATCTGACACAGGGTTTAAAAAAAGACAATCACAATGTATGTTTATCCACCAAATAATATGCATATTAGAAATCATACAACAGATATAAAAAGTTAAAAGTAATGACAGTCTGTATTTTCATTACTTCATTGTTTTCCTGAGAGACAGCAGAGTTCAACCTTTTACTTTACGTTTGAGGACAGGTTCTGTTTCTGTAGTAACACTGATTTAATTATTTATTTATTAAAAACTTTGGTAAATACTGAAGTTTCCAGTTAGAAATTAAAGAATCTGTGCTTCAGCCAAAGTCAGGCCGTCCACATGTCTGGCTGGTGTCGCGGGCAGGCTTTGGGTGGAGTTTCACTGGCCTGTTGGAGGACAAAAAAAAAGAAGCTGTTTCATCACAACACACCCAAACTGCTACAGCTGAACAGTTCACACCTGTGACGCCACCACACCCCGTGAAAACAAGTGGAGACAGAGGAGGAAAGATGTGAAGAATGAAACTCCACCTTGTATGTCGGGGTAGTTGGTTGTTGTTGGTGGTGGTGTTGCTGAGGTGTCTGGCACTTATGAGCGTAAAGGGGGTCAGTGGTCCCAGAGCTGTTGACTACAGAGCTGTGGGGTCTCGAGCTGCTGATCACCTGTCTGGACTCTTCCAGCAGCTGCTGCAGAGAACTGCTGGACAGCAGATCATCACCCTGCTGACAGGAGACGACAAGATCAGCTGTTGTATAGTTCAACATTATAGAGATTTTGATGAGAAGATCGATACCACTCTTTTATCTTTGAACAGGAGACAGTTTTCTTAGCTTAGCATACAGACTGTAATGAACACGTGAAAAGAAACAGTCTGACACATAACCCAGATAAAACTTCAGCTCCTACTCCTTCAAAACTCACAACAAGTCGACATGTTTACATTCATCGATTCACTCTTACATCTGTCATGTGAGCTGAGAAGACTCCCAGGTCTCCGTTGAATGTGCCTCGCAGAGAATCGTGTAAAACTCTCGTGTTCTTCAGTCTGAGTGATGAAGGTGACCGCTCGTCTGGACAGCAACATCTCGTCTCATCCTGACTGAGACACAAACGAGGACAACAAATCATTTGGATTTTATGTTTTTGAAAATCCTGATCAATCACTGCGACTCATTTGAAGGGGGAGTTTGTGGGTCCTAATGCAAGTCCACTGGAGACCAACTACAACCATTAGATCTGAGATGAAGTCATTTAGTTTTGATGCCCTAATCTTCAGTTAGGTGGTGCACAAACTGGCTTGGGGTGCTGCGTTAACTCTGCACAATGTTCCCTGACTGCACCATTAGCTTCTCTACAGCTGCAGGATGAAGAAGCCCTGCCCTACAGTACTGCTCACCTGCCAGGTAAACCCTGACTCGTCTTCTCTCGAAGAGTTTCACGAGCGCTTTCCAGGTTCAACTGCAAGAGCTGCAGGTCGTTCCGCTGATTCTCACACACCTGTAAAACACACACATCCGTATTTATTTATTTACATTTCAGACAATTAGATATAAACTATCCAACACTTAAAGTCACAGTGAGAGCATGTTCATCGTTTGTTGTGTAATATGTGGGCAAGGGATTTAAATTAAAATCCTTCAGAATGAATGGATAGCTCAGACTCACTACCTTATACTTGACTACATCTTGGAGGCAAATATTGTATAACTTTAGTTACTAGTTACTTTGCAGAGTACATGCTGCATCAGAGCCACAGTACAACACTTTTAAGACAATTTATTTTATTGGCAATGCATCAGATAAAACAAAAACAAAACACTGATTCTGTCAGAAAATTTCAAGGTGATAATCAGTTAACTCATAATCAACAGTATATTGATACATGTAAATATAATTAAAATGTACCCTTACTTTACTTTTGGTATTTAAGTATATAAATATCAGATACTATACAAGACTTTTACTCAGGTACTAATTGTATGGGTGACTTACACTCTTACAGAATTAAGATGAGAGAAAATAAGAACAATGTCATGGATAGAAAAAAAAGTATATAAAATGTCTAAATGTGAATAAACTTTCTTGTCACTGCTTGGTGTTTTAAACAGGTGATGAACAGTGACCCAGAGCCACAGTGGAGTCGCTGCAGGAACACTCTGAGCTATGCTGCCAAACCAGAAAGACTCCTCTGACGTCAACAACAGCGTGAGCACAAAGAATGAGGACGGACATTTTCTCTCATCTGTGATCTGTTTTTATCTCTAGAAATGCTGAGGAGCTCGGGGAAGGTTTTAACTGGATGTGACCTTTTTGTATCAGCAGATTCAGTACCTGTCGCAGGCAGCGGAGCTCTGACATGGTGCGCTCCTGTTTGGAGCGAGTCAGTTCTAACAGCTCGTCCTTCCAGCTGTCTCCCTCTCCTGGTGGAAAACATCAAATGCAGCAGTTATCTCAGCAGGAGCTATTTATTTTAAGCCTGGCAGGAGTCTGAAAGCGGTTACTGCTCAGATTGGAATCAAGAAAATAAGACTGCACAGATGAAAACAGAATTACACTCATACATATCGCTGCTACTGAGTCTATAACTGGCTCCAATTTCTCTGCACACATTAACTGCTGTAAGGTGCAGTTCAGTGCTGACATTATCAGTCTGGTAATTGATCAACATATCTGATAATTGTTTAATATTTTGACTCTTGAATCAATAATAAAATGGCTGATAAAATTCTAAAGAATCAGGGATCACAGAGGATCAAGAAGATCAAAAGGATGAAATCAGATCGATGAACTAACATCAATAATTGAATCCAAGTTCTGTGGAAAATATCAAATTGATTATTATTATTATGGATCGATTTGCACAATTAATCATTTAATCTATAAAATGACAAACAAATGTGACAAATTCACGTCACAATTTCAAATCACTTCTTTTGTCCAGCCAACAGTCCAAAACCCCCAAAGACTCTAAATTCACTGTCAGAAACGACAAAGAAGAGCTCATGATCGACTAAACGCTCCAGCTCAAAATAAAGTCTTACAACACAAAACACTGACGGTGACAATATATAATATTTCATCTTGATAAATAGTTCATGAGCACCGACAGCCTGAGAGCTGATGAGTCTAACGTACCTGATAAAGCCAGATCTCTGCGCAGCAGCTGGAGCTCCTGTTTGAGACGGATCATGTCCTCCCTCTGAGTGCTGCTCTGAGTCACCTGCTGCTGCAGCTCCTCTGCAGACACACACAAACACAAGTACAGCTGAAATGATCGCTCGCTTCAGGAAACAGTCAACAGATGATTAATGGATCGCTATTAATGAATGTTTACATCAACATTCTCAAGTTTCAGCTTGATTAAGGCAGATTTGCTGTTTTTCTTCGTCATATAAAACAGTAAACTGAATATATTGTTCATTTTTGGATTGTCTGAGAAGAAAAGACATTTAAAAACACCACCTGAGGTCTGGGAAATCATATTTGGTATTTTACATGAAAATAAAGGGCAAATGAACTGATTATGAAAATAACTGTCTCCTGAAAAAGCAGGTGAATCTGCTCCAGTAATTCTGTGTCTCAACTTTAAGGCTGTTTTGTGCTCGAAACGAACACATTGGTACAAAGTGCCGTCTGCACATGTGAACAGGAACAGGAACATCCTCAGAAGCGTTCATGGTGATGCATTAATTTGTAGCTGAGTGAAGAACAAAAAAAGCGCCAGGACGTCTAGAGTTGGAGTTTTAAAACGATTTTATCTTCAAGGTTTTGTACCTTTAAGGTGTGTTATCTCATGCTTGGCCTCTCTGTAACGTCGTTTGTTTTCCTCCAGGTCTCTCAGGAGTTTGTTTTCCCGTGAGCGACTCTCCGTTAACGACGTCTCCAGATCTCGTAGGCGCCCTGTGAGCTCCTCTATGTGTCCGGAAGCCTCAGTCACATCTTTGTTCTGATGGGAATACAAAAATATCACATTCACACACCAGCAGGACATCAGAATACACACACATACAACTTAAAGAGCATCCTAATCAGTATTTATGGAAGCCACAAATGAATAAATGTCGGATAGTGTACCTTGAGTTTCAGCATGGAGCTCAGTTCTTCCTCTCTGACCTGCAGAGAGCCGACCTGACTGGACAGAGCCATGAGCGTGGAGCTGAGACTCTGGTTCTTCTCCTAAGAGACCAAACACACGCGTCAGGTGCTGCGTTATTAAATGTGTGAGATTAATTAATAAAGAATAATCAGGGAACAAAGAGCAGTCCTGTTTCTGTTCCTCTGCCTTATTCTGGTCACATGTGAGTGAGATATAAATGTGTACTGATGCTGTAACTTTACCTCAAAGTCTTCACATTTCTGGCTGATGTGCAGCTGTTTCTGTTGGAGCTCACAGAGCTGCTGTCGGGCGACGCTGAGCTCCTTCTGGACCTCCTCCTCCCTGGTTTCCACCACCCACACACGTTTAGTCAGGACTCTGATCACCTCGTTACGCTTCTGCAGCTCCTCTGTGCAAACAACAGAAATAAATCCCTGTCATACAGATTTATGACTGAGAGCACTCAAACACATTTTTATCAGATTCTGGACGATAGAATCGATGTGCAGCTGATATATAAACAGACCAGAGCGAAAACAATGACAGTGATTTTGATCCAAACTTGTCAAATGATAATTACTGATAAATCTCTCCATTAATCAATTAGGTGTCTGGTCCATGAAATGCTAGAAATAGTGAAAAATGATGATCCCAATTCTATTTTTAATAGCTTAGAACCAATTAATTAACTGATTAATCGTTGCAGCTCTGGTTGAGTTTATTTGATTTGATAAAACCTAAAAACTCTGTAACCTATGAATATAACTACAACTATATAAGCTATAAAAGCTTCTATATCTCGTCTCTTTACCGTCCAGACGGGCACCCCTGTGCTCCAGGGCGAGCACCCTCTGGCGGTCTTGTTCCCAGGCCTGAAGCTGCTTGTGATGGGAGGCAGCCATGGTGTTCAGCTCCCGGTCCCGGTCCTTCAGCTCAGCCATCAGCAGCTGGAGCTCCCTCCTCTGCTTCTGGATGGTCGAGCCACTCAGGTCATTCACAGGAAACTATTGCAAAACACAGAGAGGGACACGCATCACCAAAACATAGTCTATTTATAATATTAGTATTAATTAGTAAAAAACAAGTATTTGATATTTTATCAACCACTTTAATAATAGTCCAGCTTGTTTCCTTTTTCCGTTACGATGAACTGTTGGTTTGATACTCAGGCATTCTCAATTATGGAGACCTTTCACCATGTTCTAATATTTTATTTTTTTGGTGAGAAAAATAATCCTCAGTTTTATTTAGCATGTAAACAAGTATATTTCACATTAAAGGGGCCAAACTGTTAAATAATTACTGTAAATATAAGAATCTGTTCAAGTAATTATCAGAGTTGACTCAAAATTCTGGGTTTAGTTATTTGACTCATTTGAATTCTGCTGCTTTTTGTTCATTTTCATATTCTGGCAGTTAAATTCTGTTAACAAACTCTTCGTCACCTTCCTATTTGAAGCTTTTGCTTTGGTTTTTCCAACTTTGATGAGTTCGAAAAGAGATTCAAAAGTCTAATTTTCTTAAAAGGAGCTTAAATCAAAGTCACAATGAAGACTCCTGTTTTCAAAGTCATATTTTTGTGGAAGAAAACTTGAATTGCAATTAAATGATTTGTCTCTTAGGAAGCATCGATAGAGGAATTATCTGCTACGGCTGTTAGGATTTGCTACTTCTCTTTACTTTGCCTTGGACTCTTTGTTCTGGAGCGTTTAATGGACAGAGAAAGTAATCTGAAGTTGTCACCTTGGGTTTCATGAATATAGAATCTTTCTTTAACTACTTTCTGACATTTATTAATCAACTTACTAATCGATAATGTAAACAGTTGCAGCCCATTATTACAAACGCACAGTAAAATGTTCCAATCACATTTTCCAATAGCCAAAGTTTACATATTCAAATTGCTTTAAGTTCCACCAACCATCAACAAACATGAAGACGTTCAGTTTACTATTTCAAATACTCACAGTTGAGAAGCAGGAATCAGTGAATGTTTGACATTAGTTGACTTTAAATGACAATTTGGCCCTACAGGTGATCTCACCTGTGTGTCCTGCGGGCTGGGGGAGCAGAGGGTGTCTGCAGGGACAGTAGGTGAATTATTTTTGGCCCACTGTTTTGCTCTGCTGTCCATCGTGAAGCTGGTTAGCACAGATGGTCGGCCAGCATCCAGTGAAGCGTGACCATTTTTCTGAAAAGTGGCATGAATAAGGTGAGTGCTTCAGACAGTGTGGATGCACTGCAGATTAAATGAGGAATGTCACTGACCGTTTTGACTGGAGTGCTGTGCCAGAGCTCAGCTGAAGTGTCTGAAACAACGTTAAAGTGAGAGTTGGATGGTTTAAACTTTCTGTTACACATTTCAAACAAAGCACTTTAACGACTGTGTTGTTGCTGCAGTTAATAATCATGTGTGTTTACCATCAGACCAGGTTGTTCCATCTGAGGGGGGCAGTCTCTGTACTCCATCCATCAAATCATAACAGTAAGTTATGACCAACTAATATTTCACCAAACTCTGTGTTTTCTCTCCAGTACTCTCCCTGTGTTATGTCACCGTCATTGTTTTTATACTGAGCTTGTTGTGGAGCATCTGTTAGGAGGTTGGTCAATCGGCTAGCTTAAGTTAATAAGGCTAACCTTAATTTATCTTCTCTAAAAGTAGGTCTAAAGTTAATCAACAGTCAGGAAAACGGGCTGAATAACTCGAGTGTGAATATAATGTAACAACACACTCAAAAACTCATTAAGATATCGAGAACTGAATATAAAAATGTCTCTTTAAAACTTAAACTGCTAGCGAACGTTAGCTTCCAGCAAGGAGAGTTTAACTTTTCGAATGTTTGTGACCAAGGCAGGAAATACAAGGATTCGACAATGACGTCACGCCAACGGACGTCCCGCAGTTCTTTTCTAAACCTTTTAACCGATTTCCCAAAATGATATTTATCAGAATATGATGAGTGTTACTCTAACGTTTTGTTTAGACACATGAAAATAGTTTTGGAGAGCTCAAAGTTAACCCAATTAATTTAATACTTCCGCACATCTTGACTACACCTTTAAATACTCAGCCTAGGAGCGATACAGCGGATTTTCAGATTTTCAAAATAAAAGTCGAATTGTAAGTGCACATTATTTAAAGAACAATAATGTAGTTGTGTGATTTCTACTGTCATAAAGCTTGAAGGTAAAATCTTAATATAACTTCAAATCAATGTAGCTATCTTTTACCACTCGATTGGAACATATTCAATATGTGCAATCAGATTGTCTTCAGGCAACTTTTGATTATCTTTATAATCTTTTATAAATACACCATGAGGATTAAGTTTTATTATGAGGCACATAACGTACAACAGTTTTTGCTGTCTGTCTGTAATATACACTGTGTATTACAGACATATTAATAGCTCAGGTTGAAATCTAAAAGAAAAAGAATTACAAACATCTTCACCTTTATTTTTTTATACTTCTATTTATTTCTTTTTTATTCCTTCTCTCTCTTTCCCTTTTCTGTGATTTTGCCTGTTTTATCACTTTTATTCATGTACTTTTTGTGTTGTGTTTTGTGTTTTCTGTTCTGCCTTGTTGTTTTAACTTCACCTTGGACTCAACTTCCTTGTGTTTGAGTGTTTATTCTGTATTATTGTCTTCCAGAGTTTTCTGCTTTTGCTTGATTGTCAAAGCACTTTGGAAAATCTGTTTTAAAGGCACTATATAAATAAAGTTTAAAGCGAGTTTTGAGAGTTAAGACATCTGTGACATTTACTGTGTTTGGATTGTATAGTTAGTGTGTTATGTAGGGTGTAGTCGTTTTTTTGTTTTGTGTGTCAAACACTGAGGAGACAGCTGAATGTGGAGCAGGCAGACCTGAGTCTGAGGCATTGCCTGCATTTAAATGTAAATAGTTACATTTAACTTTGTAAATTTCAAAAAACATATGTACAATTTTAGCAAACAACAATCTATATTTGCACTATAAGTTATAAAAATGGTTCATAAAGCATATTTGTGGTTTTCACAGTAAAAAATCACACTTTTTCCTTCTCGGATTTTATATTTTTTGTGTGATCTTAGGTCCATTGTGTTATTACAGTATGTCAAAATGGAAAAATTACTGTACAGTCACATAAGTGAGGTTGTGCTGAAAAAAATGACACCGAACAAGGCAAGATAAACCGTTTTTAAGGTGAAATATGAGGGTTAAGAAAGTATGGATCATGCCCATATGTGTACAGTCCTCAGGTGTGTGTCCGTCCTCCGGCCACCAGGGGCGCTGATGCGCGTCATCACTACGTATCAGCCTCTTCAACCACTCAAACAAGAGGCGACACTAGGCGTGCTCAAAGTACGCCAACTAAACCTTATTCAATAAGAATGATTTTCCAAAAGTCCAACTAACGGTAATAATGCGAGTGGATTTACTGGACAGACATCAGTTTTAAGAGTATATTTAGCGGGGTACGTATCTCGACATTTCATCTGTCTTCAGTCAGTTATTCAGCCTGCTAAGATAGCGGTGCGTTAGCTAGCCGAGTTAGCTAAGCTAAGCTAAAGCCCACTAAACTGAGGTGCTGACGGTGACAGCTGGGTGAGTCAACGTTACCTGATGAATGAAACCGCTGAAACTCATTTCGGCGATATTTTCTCAGCTGCTAGTATTTATCTCCACTGTGGTAGTGGCCGGGCTAACCGTGACATTTAAAAATCACAGACATTATAGGAAGCATTGTAGCTTAACGGTCTGTTTTAAGAGCGCACCCACTGTGAAACAGCCGCATGTGTTAGCCAGCTAAAGCTAGTTTTGCTGACTTCTTTGATGCTGTTCAGCCAGCTAGTAAAAGGTCTGCAGTTGAGTATTAAAATAGCCCCCGTGGGACCGACGTGTGGACTATTTCAGTTCACATAAGTCTGTGTCATGATGTTAGCTAGCTGCTCACCCGGATCTGTTCAGTGCTGAGTGCTGGCCGGGCAGGCTAGCATGATGAAATATTGGCAGGAGCCTTGTTCACTCATGCCCACACTGGAGTCTGATGAAAACAGGTCTAGAGGCGTTTCGTCACCGGTCTGTAGGTTTGGATGTGGACTGGAATCTTCAGGCTTTTGTCCAGACTTTATTTTTTAACTCATATGTGACCTGTGCATTAATTTTTATACATGTTTTTGTCTCAACTCTAGATAATTTGTGATGGCTACTACTGAGATGGAATCTGGTTCTTCAGATCATGGGACACTGGACCCTGATTCAAAGTACCCACTGAAAGTTCTCTACTGTGGAGGTAAAGTATATTACATTTAACTCAGCCCGACATCTTCACGAGTTTTACTTTGGTGCCCTTTCCAAAATGTGACGATGTGATGTTTCTTCCCTCTGCAGTGTGCTCTCTGCCGACAGAGGTAAGAGTTTACGATCAAACACATTCTGCTGTGTGACCCACCTCACTCACAACATACCATTTCAGATATTTCAGCTTGTATTCATGGTGTAATTTGAATCCACACTCTTTTGCATCTGCAGTATTGTGAGTACATGCCTGAGCCGGCCAAATGTAGGCATTGGCTTGAGAAGAACTTCCCAGATGTTTTTGCCAGGATGACTGTTGGTGGTGAGTGCCATTAAAGATTTTCGACGACGACATTCATTCATTTCTTAAATTTCCCAAATCTCTACATGCCTTCCTTCAAACGATGGGCGCACGATATTTACATCGGACAGATACGTTCTCAGTCCAATAAAGGAACATTTACACGATCGGTTATCGGCTGATTAAGAAATTACAGCTGATAATACAAAGTAAAATTGCTTTTGTTGACTTGTTGCATTCATGCCTGAGCTTGTTAGGTCGTCGAATCAACAAATATTTTTCTCTTTCACGATTGTTTTCAGTGTTAATATTTCCTTCTGGACCAAGAAAAAGTATATAGTCACTTTTTCTTGATGTTCACATAATGTGACGTGTTTACCCCCATAACATAATATGTCAAAAATATTATTCCACATTCACTGGCAGTATTGTAAAGTATGTTTGCTCTGTATCATCTTGTTCCAAGTCTTCTTGAAGCTACGTGATGTTTACACTGAGTTCATTCCATCAAATAGACGTTTACTACAGTAGATTTCCTCTGAATCATTTTAAGAACACAGCCTCATATTTGGTATCTTTGGGAACTCTGTGGATTGAAACAATATTAGACTACAATAAAAATATTGGATATTTGATTTATGAGTGAACGGGTGAAGACAGTTAGATTTCAATGTGTTAGAACTGTGTATTGTTTGCTAACCTCCAGTGATTTAGTTGGACTGTAACAGCTTCATCAAACAGTCATAGATTTCTAATTTCAACACAAATTACAGGTTAAAAAGTTAAAGGACCCAAAAAAGCTCGATAAATATCAGGGAGTCTCACTGGAAAGCTCCAGCAGCTCAGTTGGTGGAGTTGAGGGTTTGAATCTGACCTGTTGAGCTCTGCTGCATATCAATTTAGATTTCAAATAATATAACAATAATAATCCAAACACAAATGTTTGGATGTCTACGTTTTGAACTGAACCCTGTAATGTCATTATTGTTACAAATGAAATGGCTTCATAATGAGCTAAAGTCTTTTCAGGTGATGATGTCGATGTAGTCATTCACAGTTGAGTGTTTTGTTGCTGGACTGGTTTTGATATGTTCCTCGTCTCCTTCTGTCCCACTGGCCCGGCAGCGAATGCACCCAAGCAGGAATCCGGCACTGGAGAAGCTCCTGCTGCAGGCGAGGACGAGGAGAGAAAGAAACAGAAGAGAGGTGAGGTTTTAAAAACTAGAACGATTTTTACATATTTTTTGAGGTGTTTTTTAGGTCATTGTGTTGCTTGATATACATTCAAATATGATTTTTAGGTGTCACAACAAACATCTTTAGCTTGTTTTAAGTTACAATCCCTAAGATTTCAGTCTGGGTAGGTGACTGGTTTGTGACATATTTTGAATCTGTTTGGAGAATCAAGTTAGGACATTTTATAAAAATGTAACATTGCAGCTCGTTCCATCGCTCCCTGAAATGTTTCAAACTGATGTGCTATCAAAAACTTCTGAAAATAACAGTTTAATCCTGTTTTGTAGTCACATTCTTGATGAACAGAAACTTCTGTGATAAATAAACTGGCCTTCCTTTGACAGTTTCACATTAAAAGCCAAGTTTACCGTGTTTAATATGAACTGGCATGAACAGGAAATGTTGTGTTAGCGTGAGCAGTAACTTTATACAGCTTTAATCACAATCTTTAGGGTTATAACTTAGTTTGAAGATGTAGCTTTATTGGTTAATGTTGGCATGTTTTTTTTTTTATTTAATCGACACCATTAAATACTTAAATTTGTTGCATCTTTTCAAGGTGGGAGAGGTCAGATCAGACAGAAAAAGAAGACGGTGCCTCAAAAAGTCTCGATAGCAAAAATCCCAAGAGCCAAGAAAAAATATGTGACACGGGTGTGTGGCCTGGCAACATTTGGTAAGAATCTGGTGTTTTATTTTTGTCAACTTCGCTGCATTCTCTCTCTCGCTCTCTCTTTCTCTCTGTGTTTTGTTCTCAACATAAATTCTGTGTTGACTCCTGCAGACATCGAACTTAAAGAGGCTCAGCGATTCTTTGCCCAGAAATTCTCTTGTGGTGCCTCAGTAACAGCAGAGGATGAAATAATCATTCAGGGAGATTTTACAGACGACATAATCGACGTCATTCAAGAGAAGTGGCCCGAGGTGAGTTTGTCTTGAGCTTTATCCTTTTTCTTTAAATGGTTTCTCTTCTTCCCTCAACTTCATTTTCTTTTTTACCCGCACAGTGATGTTAAAAAATAAAGATAGTTGGCCTGAGGAGACGAGGGATTTGGCTTAATTACTGCCAAGAAAGGATAAGTTCACCCAAAAATGAAAATTGAGTCGTTATCTAATTATCTTTGCTGATGGAAAGTTGGATGAAGTGACTTTCGTAGTAAAACAGGGTTGAAGCATTCTCCTAAAACTGCTCATGTAGCTGTGGACTTGTTGTAAAAAGTGGTGAGAGTCTTTTTATAGTTGAGTGTCAGCAACAGCCTGCAGAGAAGCAACAGCCCCAGCGTCTTCTCTCAGAGCGCTCTATTCTTTCTTTTACTTTCCTATCTTGTCAGAAAGGCGCTGGTGACGCCATAGTCGCTACTGCGCCGTAATACTCAGCAAATTTCTGTCTCCTGTGGATCTGGTGTAGATCTCTGATGTCAGATGATAAACAAATGGACAGTAAACCACAGAGGGGCAGTGTTGATCACACAGTGGTGGCTGTCAGGATATTGTTGGAGGTTTTTTTTGTCTTCACACATGAGCTCTTCATCTCAGCGTTCCCGAGCGCGCTGCCAGAACTTTTCTGCCTTAAAGAAAAACCCCATTATGTTGACGGGCGCCTTCAGTGTTTTATTTCTGGGTGAACTGATCCTTTAATAAACAGGAGATAATAGTGTATTTATTGGGAACTATTTTCAGCTGTGGATAAATCAACATTTGGTGCTCTAGTGAGTGTATGTTGCAGCAGGGCGGTGTGTGTGTGTGTGTGTGTTCGTGGTGATGAAGGAACTTGTCAGCATGTGTTTTTAATAGTTTTTGGACAACGATGGAGCTCTGTGGCTCAGAGGAAGACGATATATCAGGCTTTGGTGCAGGGTTCTGGTCCTATCATTGGATCTGTTGACGCAGAAAGTTATGTAAATCATTACTGAGTCCGGTGTCTGTGTTTCTCCCTCTCGTAGGTGGATGACGACAGCATCGACGATCTGGGCGAAGTCAAGAAGTGAAGACCAAATATGCACTTTTACTGAAATGGATGTGACCTGTAACAGCGATAACCCGGCCAAATGTACACATTAAGTCATTTTATACCTATTTTATTTACTGTTCATAAGAAGCTGCGGACTTGGCCACTCACTTGGCGTTTTTTTCTTTTGTTTTTTTTTTTAGTTGGTAGCTGCTTTCTCTCGTTTGCCAAAGGTGTGGTATGACGTGAATCCCTCCCAAATGTTCTTCACTCAAGCAAACTGTAGGCTAATAAATTTCAGTCTCCCTCTGGCCTGTACACTCACGTCTTCTTTCCAAGCTTCTTTTTTTTGTTTTGTTTTTTTGGCTGAAAAAACATTAAAAATGATTTCTTTTTCAGGGTTATGATTTGTCGTAGTCGCCTCCTTTATCGGAGTTAAATGGCCGCAGGTTACTTTGTTTTTCAGATGGACCCACTCAGTCCCCTTGAGTGAACCTATTCTCCTGCATAATAGTTTTATAATGAGGGCACATCCCTCGACAGATAACATTTACAGTTGTTTCCATGCTCCTCTGGGTCAATATCACTTCCCCAAAGATAACACACAGTGCACAGCTGTTCGCCACTTTAGAATTTAGCGTGTTTGCATGAGAGGGAGGATAATTCTCTACCAAAGAAGTCACCTGGTACAGCATATCTGTGTTGACACTGCAGAGCGGCCGGCTGTGCTTCATTGACCGTTCACAGGATGAATCTCAACCAGTCGGACGTGTGCTGCGCCTTCAACGCGCCCCTCCTGGACCAACTTCTGCCTCCGATCCTGATCTTGGAGTTCATGTTTGGGCTGATGGGGAACGTTGTCGCCCTGTGGATGTTCATCTTTCACATGGACGAGTGGAAGCCCAACTCGGTGTACCTCACTCACCTGGCTGTAGCCGACTCCATCGTTCTGTTCTGCCTCCCCTTCAGAGCCGACTACTACAGACGTGGGAAGAACTGGCTCCACGGTGATGCTTTGTGTCGCATCCTGCTCTTTCTGCTGGCTGCCAACCGTGCAGCCGGGATCTTCTTCCTCACGGCTGTCGCTGTTGACCGCTACCTGAAGATCGTCCACCCACTGAACCGGATCAACCGCATGGGCCTGGGCTACGCTCTCTTGGTCTCCCTCGGACTCTGGGGTCTGATTTTTCTTGCCACAGGTTATCTTCTGGCCAATGAGCACTTCTTCTACAACGCCAACCGTACGCAGTGTGAGAGTTTCAACATCTGCATGGGCTTCAGTCCCCTGTCCACTTGGCACAACACTTTCTACGTGGTCCAGTTTTTCCTTCCCACAGCGATCGTCGCTTTCTGCACCATCAGAATCACCTGGCAGCTGAGAAGCAGAACCTTGGACAAAACGGGGAAAATCAAACGGGCTGTTCAGTTTGTCTTGGCCGTGGCTTTAATCTTCATCACCTGCTTCTTCCCCAGCACGATATCCCGCATCGCTGTGTGGATCCTGAAGGTATGGTATGATGAATGCAGATACTTCGAGCAGGCCAACCTGGCGTTCTACACATCAGTGTGTTTCACCTACTTTAACAGCGTCCTCAACCCTGTCGTGTATTATTTCTCGAGCCCTGCCTTCAGCGGCACCTTCAAAAAGCTCCTGAACAAGCTGCTGGGACGGGCCGACGACAAAGAGGAGACGGAATCTTCTGAGAATGACATTTCAACTGTTGATGGTAGAAGGAGGATATAAAGCCAGCTGCGGTTGTTTCCTGCTAATATTGTTACATTAACGCATAATGCACCTTTAAATCGGTGGTTACTGATAAAGAAATCTTATTATTCAAGTGTGACGGGGTCTTTCTGTGATTGTGAACGACACATTTACCCTTCTGAAGTCTGTGTGCTGTTTAATTACAAATTATAACCTTGTGAGTGTGGTTGCAACTTTTAATGAGTAACTATGAGCCTTTAACGGGTAACTCCACAAATTTTACACATTAAAGTGTGCTAACAGGCCTTTTAAAAAAAGTAGTAATCTGATAAATTGCCTCCAGCAATGCAGCTTTGAGTTGCATTGTGGGTAAACCCAGGTTTTGAAAAGAAGGAAAAAGGCGTAAGGTGTAAAAAAAGTTGATATCGCTGGTTCTTCTGTATCAGTTTTTATCATTTATCTGTAAATGAGTCTGACCTGGTGCCTACATTACCCACAATGCAACTCAAACTGGAGACTTTGGAGCCTTATACATATTTTTTCAAATATGGGATGAATAAGGATAAAAACAGTTTAATGTCTGAAAATAGTGGCGTTACCCTTTAACAATGAAAAATACTGTCCATGAGCAAAGTAACCTGGTTAAACATGTAATGCAAATGCTTGTAAAGGTAACAATACCTGTCAAATATGTAATTGAACATATAAACATTACGCTTTATCTACGTAAGGGAGTTCATATAATACTTTGAAATGTCAATCACACCGACTGTGAACTGCAAACACTGATTTCCAGCCACCCAGTAGAACAATATTTACACTGCAATTCAGTCAACCAGCTGACAGAAGGTTTACTGACCTCAGTAGAGCAGCTTGTAAACAACACATCCATAGCAAAGTGGAATGTCTCTAATAGGAGGGTTAGTGAGCATGCAGGTGATTTGTAGAAATACAATAAAAGCGATGTATTTTTTGTCATGATGTGTGCATAAACTTCAATTCACATTATTTGTATCCTGTCATATTTCGTTCACAATGATCAAATTAAACATTAGGATTGCTAAAATACATCATGTATTACTTTTGTGCCGTTTTTTCCGCCTCATTTTGTGGTGCTCGAATGTACGAGCTTTACAGTCGGTACCGTGAACGCAGCGCTGCTTCCCAAGGTGACGTCATTGTGCGAGTCTGGGGCTGGGCAGTGGGAAAAACATGTAACGGTGCGAAGGTGCGCTGCTGCTCCCACACACGGCATCCTTTACTGAGACCCAGTTCACCAAAAGAGACCAAGTAAGCTCCCGCACCAACTCTCTGCACACCTGCCTGCTTTCATTTCACTTCTTTATCACCTGAATCGACCGTTAGTTGCTTTATGTTAACGGCAGTTTGTGCGTTCTTGCTAATCTGAAGCTAGCTAGCTGTGGCAGTTGGAGCGCATTCCAGCAGGGAGCCAACCGCCAACGACCAGGATAAACAATATGACATAAAGAAAGAAGTTGTCAGTAACATGAGTGGTCAGATTAACATGTCAGTGTGTGGTTAGACGTGTTGGGTGGTTGGGAAAAAGTGTTGGGGCGGTGCACACCCAAGTTACTAGCTAGCTCCAGGGATGCATCAAGTAGGAGCAGCCCAGCCCGGAGACAAACAACACGGCCGGTGTCATCATCATGTTCGTCATGATCATTTATTCATTCACGGTTTGTATGTTGAAAAGCTCGTCTGGCTGTTTGAGGCTGTGGTGGTCTGAGACTCCAGGAGAGCCTGTGGAGCCGCAGGATGAAGGTTTGACAGCTCTGGGTGTGCTCGTTGTTTTGGTCTGGCTGCACCGGCGGGGCGGAGGGAGGGAGGGAGGGAGGGTCTCCTCCTGTTTACCTGGTCACTGCAGAGGATGAGTCTGAAACACACCTGTTCTTCTGTGGTACCAGGAAGAGTTAGGTGCAGACAAAACAAGTCAGTCCTCCTTTTTGTTGTTAAAGTAATACTCGTTTCTTATGAAGCTCAAGTTTTTAGACACCATGGCTGGATTAACCTGCCAGGAGACCCCAGGGGCAGAAATGACCTGTGGGCCCCTCAGATTACATCTGAGTCAAACATAAAGCTCTTGTGTGTGTGTTCTTGTCTCTGTTGCCACTTTTCCACAACATTAGTTGGCTTACACAGGTCTTTTAATCGCCCCTATTCCCACCTTCTGCCAGCAAGGTCTGTGTCCGAGTGTAGACGACAAATCTGTGCATCTACACTGTTTGTTTTTTTGCATCAAAGTGTGTTTACGGGTCTCTGGTAGAACTGCTGCACATGTGAAAAAGTTACATAAAGCCTTCTGTGGCTTGAGGCTCAACACGATGACTAACACTTGAGTCAGCATCACTTTGGGCCGAAGACGACATGTTGAGAAATGAAAATAATTCAAGTTGTGGGTTTAAAAAAAGCAGTGAGCTTAGCAGACCTCTGCAGCCTGGTCAGCTTAAAGAAGCTAGCTCCAACTGAACTGTATTTTGGGTAGTGTAGGAGCCCGGCTGATATCTCAAAGTGCCCATCATCTGCCTGACGATGTCATTGGATGGAGTGCTCTGTAAGTGTAGTAGATAATACGTGGAAACAGCCTCTACTGTGTTCAACATAACGTCTGTCTCGACCCCGCTGCACTCAGAGTGAATCATCTGCTTTATGAATAAAATGGAGGCACGAAACAAGCTGCTTCAACACCTACGAGAGCGGCAGGAAGCAAACAGCCAACGTTAGAAGAGAGGAACGTCTCACTTGAGTGTGTGCGAGGTGGAAAATCAGCATCGCTTTATTTCACATGTGAGTAGAGACGTTGCACACGTGATGACAAACAGCTTGGTAACAAACAGTGGGCTGTGATACGCAGGAGGAGGTGTTGAGGCAGGGTTGGATGTTTGGAGGCTCGCTGAGTCTTGCAGCAGCTCTCACAGAGATGCTGTGGTTGTTATCGCTGTAGTGAAGTGTTTTATTGTTTTTATAGTGTTGAATCAAAGCAGAACTTCATTAATACATTTGGTGGTGGTGATCTCTGAGGCTTGAGGTTTGTCTGAGTGTCTGGAACTGCTGAAGGCTACCGGAGAGCTAGCTGTGTCACTTAAGTGATTTTGAAATGTTCAATATTTTATTTGTTTTCTCAGATATTCTGGAGAAGTCTATCACTGATACTGCTTTTGAAAGTGATGATTGAAATTAAAGTTAATTTGACCTATTTTCACTCTTTTCCAAAGGCAGCAAAAGTACAAACTGGTACTTAATTTACTCAAGTAGAAGTACAGATACAGATACAGACTCAACTCCTTTACTCCAGTAAAGTAATAGATTACAGGCTCTGACATGTACTCAGAGTATCAGAGTAAAAAGTCTCCCTCTGAAGGCCATTTGTGGTCAAAGCTAACTGAAGCTCACGTCATATTAATAGAATTCAAAGACTATTAAAGTTAAAGGTAGAATCTGCAGGATTTTGTCCCAGCTGTTCCTGAACGCACCACAAAGACAGTTGATTGTTGAGTCTCATTCCCAGGACGTCAAATAGACACATGTTGGGTTGGTAAAGCGTCCCGAGCAGCAACAGAGAGAGAAAATCAGAAACTCTCTGCAGATACGAGACACTAACACGCCTTTTTTCCACATTCCAGTCTCTTCCTCTGTCTGTTTACGCCTTCTTGTGTCTTTTATGTCTTTGTCTCGTCTCGCTGTGTCTGCTGGCAAATGAATATAATCCATAATTCACCTCAAATGCATCAAACTAAAGTAACGAGCCTGTTTTAAAAACGTGAGGAGGAGAGGTTCAGATATTTGTGTTCAGATGTCGAGAGGGAAAGTCAAGAGTTGTCAGAAAAGTAAATAAAGTAGAGAACAGATACCTGAAAAAGGTGTTTGTACTTCTATACTTCTCACCTCTGAATAATTTTAGTCCAAATGACTAATTGATAACTGGGAAAATAATCAGAAGATTGATAATCTGTGAAGATTAACTTGCAGACACATGTTTGGAAAGTGAACCACCACATTTAAGATTTGGCTTCTAAACAGAGACAGAAACAATCAAACAAACATTTTATTCTTTTAACAATGTCCATATTTGCTTTATAGAAGGTTAACATATTTAAGTTTACGCTTAAAGATATAATATGTAACATTTCTGCATTTAAATGGCTAAAAACAACAAGCTCTTTGTCATGTATTTTAGTTGAGTTGTGTACGTTCATTAGTGCAGACGTCTTCAACACAAAGAAATCTGTCGACTGTCGCTGAGCGATGAAGGAAGTCAGTGAACGAGACTCAACATGAAATAAAACTTAAAAACATTTTAAAGTTTTTTGTTCAACCCATGGTCCCATGCTACTTCACAACATCATCAAACTACATCTTTTGTTTTCATTGTTTAAATTGAGAGACTCCTAGTGGCAGAGATTACATACTGTGTGTTTAAAAACATGAAATTGCACTGACATGGTTTTCGGGTTTGATTTTTTTTATACCAGCTTTTATACCTCCTGTGTTCCCATCGTCTTCCCACTGATCTAAAGGTAGTTGTTGAATATTTTGCGTGATTCAGGCGACTTTTTCTTTGTTTTCCAGCTCCCTTTCATCACATTGGGACTTTGTGGGGTGGTGGGGAAGGCCTAGTCCCCCACCTTGTTTAGGCCAGTTCCCCCCGACCCAAAGAGAAACAAGGAGCCATGAGTACATCAAGCAAAGCCAGCGGGCTCAAACCGCCCAGTAAAATAGCCCGTCCATCCGGGGTGCCAGGGAAGACGTCTCCATCCTCTGGTAAGACACGGTGACGACGGCTGAATCGGCCTCTTGAGAGAGTCAGATGTCAGACGAGGGTTGTGGTACCTTGTTAGAGAACTTGGCTTTTTAAAAGTGACTTGAATTCTTTTTTGAGAAGTGGTAGCATAAAACCTTTTTTGTGATTACAGGCACTCCAAAGCCAGTCCCCCCTGAGAAGTCCCCAGGCACCGTGACCTCCCCGACCCAGGAGGGGAGCGCAGACTTCCAGATTGGAGAGAAGGTCTGGGTCAATGGCAACAAGCCCGGCTACGTGCAGTTCATCGGGGGCACGCAGTTCGCTCCAGGCCAGTGGGCGGGGATTGTTCTGGACGACCCTATCGGGAAGAACGACGGGTCGGTGGCAGGGGTCCGGTACTTCCAGTGTGAGGATGGGAGGGGGATATTCACGCGGCCTTCAAAGCTATCCAAGACTGCGCTGCCGGAGAAAGAGGCCAACGGGAGGCAGGCCAGTCCAGCTCCAGGAGCATCGGCAACGAGCGAGTCCACACCCGCTGCACCCGCTGCACCCGCTGCACCTGCTGCACCCGCTGCACCCGCTGCACCTGCTGCACCTGCTGCACCTACCTCAATTGGTAACAGTGAAAATACAGAAAACATGGATGTTGTTCGATGAAGTAAAGGCAGTTTTTTCACTAATACTAAGAGTGTTTATTTGTTGCTCAGCTCAGGGCACCGGCATTAAGACAATTTCAGCGATGAACCGAATGATGTCCAGCGAGTCGGTGTCGAACATCTCTGACCCGGACTCACAGAAGAAGATGAAGAGGGAGCTGAGGCTGGGAGACCGCGTGCTGGTGAGGAGCTCAGCGTTTTAGCATTGTCAAGTGATATTGTGATTCCTGATATATGTTATGATGTTTTGAATTCTCCTCAATGGGATTTCACTGTGATGCAGTCTTTAAAACCTGGAAAAGACACTTAATATCTAGTATACGCCAACTCCAAAGTGTCCCAAGTGTTAATTGTTAGTAAGGAGTTCAACAATAAATATTAGATGAGTGGGTAATTTAATCAGACACGGGACACCGTTTGAACAGAGTCTACACCTTAATTATTACCAGCCTTGCTGGTTGGTTGGTTTGTTGGTTTGTCAGCAGGATTTCACAAAAAATAATAAATGGATTTCCATGAAACCTGGATGGAGGACGTGTCTGGGTCCAGAACTGACCCCTTTAACTTCTGGTGCTGATCTGAGTAAAGAGACAGATCCAGGATTATTTACTTTTCACTTTCTTTAACATTATGAGCTGATATTTTTTGACATTTTGCAAACTTCTCAGGGAATAATGCATCAATCTTGACAAAAAAAACAACAAAAAACAGGTGTATTTAGTTGGCTGGTTTCTATAAATGAGTAGAACTTGATACAGACCCAAATAAAAGTCTGGATCAGGTGGCTTTAAATGTGTTTTATTTGGTGCAATATGTTTAAATTAGTTTTAAACATTCAAAGAGGAAATCAAATTATCAACAGAATGTAAAGAAACTCTGCTGACATGCAGGCCGTATTTGTTGGGATGACTTCAAAGAGACCAATTCTTATGTATTGCACCTTTGATGTTGGATTAGGCCTGACTGAATCAAAGGGCCTTGGCAGAGGTATACGCTCTACGGAGTGCCATTCTAGCTGTGATTGCTTTTCTTTGTGTGCAGGTTGGTGGGACGAAGGCAGGAGTGGTTCGGTTTCTGGGAGAGACAGACTTTGCCAAAGGGGAGTGGTGTGGAGTGGAACTGGATGAACCGCTCGGGAAGAATGACGGCGCTGTGGCGGGGACCAGGTGAGCAGAAACAAATCTGTTTTAACAGCATCAATCATAAAGATAAATCTTAAACCAGCTGTCAGTGTGTCGGCTGAGGTTTCAGTCTGTGCCACCTGTTCTCCTCCTCAGATACTTTCAGTGCCTGCCCAGGTACGGTCTGTTCGCTCCGGTCCACAAGGTGACGCGTATCGGCTTCCCGTGCACCACACCGACCAAGGCCAAGAGCTCCCGGAGGAGGTCCACCCTGAAGAGGAGCCCGAGCGCCTCCTCCATAAGCTCGCTCAGCTCCGCCACTTCCTCAATCAGCGGCAAACCCAGCCGAGCAGGACTGGTAAGACTGACAGAGCGGCGTCACACAACGCATCCCCAAACCAAATCACAGCTGAGGCTGCGTGTGCATCGGCTGGAAACTCATCGTTAACTTTTGAGTATTTGGGTCATTTCCTGAGGAGGATTTGAATTTTGTGTTTCTAACATGAGGTGACTTTTTTCCACCTTGTCCTGTTTTTTAATCTGTAGTTTAGACTGCAGTACAGAGACATTACCTCTGACACAGTCTACACACCTGGTGTACCTGTATGTAAAAACAGCGTCAGACAACATCCAAAATGTTAAATGTGAATGTTTTTCACTGTATCTCTGCAGCTGACGGAGACATCTGCTCGCTACGCCCGTAAGATCTCTGGCACCACGGCGCTGCAGGAGGCTCTGAAGGAGAAGCAGCAGCACATCGAGCAGCTGCTGGCAGAGAGAGATCTGGAGAGGTGCGAGGTGGCCAAGGCAACCAGCCACGCAGGGGAGGTGCAGCAGGAGCTGACTCAGCTGATAAAGGGACGGGATCAGGTCTGACACACACCTGCACACATGGATGTTAACAAGTACAGGCACAGAAAACCAACATAAATCATAAAGACAAACACTTACCTCTGTTTTTTATTCTGTTGTTCTTAAATGCTGTAATTAAATTTATATTTGTATCCATTACTTTTAATGTTTGCCCAACACAAGTAAATCAAGAGAACTTATCGAGCACACCTGGTGTTCATGTTGACTGCAGGATGTGTAACGACTCAGCTGTTCGACATATTTTGATCCTATAAAAGTTATAATCTATAACATTTGTGGAAACAGCTGAAAATGTCAGAGTCTGTGTTTCTGTATGCTCCTGCTCATGTCCTGTAGATGTCACATGTACAGAAGAGAACAACAAAATCACAGAGTGAACAGATTTCATTGACAGAACATCTGATACAAGTAAATTATTTATAAGATATATGTGAAGTGTGTGGATCCAGGAGGACGTCTGTGCAGGTCGAGGCAGCGCCAAGCGGTGCCCGAGCCACACCTCCACTGTGGAGACCTGGAACAGGACAGGCCACACAAAATGATTAGCGTAAAAAATATAAGTTTTACAAAAACACAGATATAAGGAGATTGTTAAACAGAAGGGAGCAATGATCTGTGGGAGCCAAAGGGTATGACAATACAGATCAGTCAGTAAAATAACCTGATAAACAGTTTATTCTGTTATTCTTGCCACTTATGTTAAAGATTTAGTCAGTAACCAACATCAGATGTGTTATTGTCTCTGTGTTGCAGCATGCGGTGGAGATGGAGGCAAAGTTGGACCAGCTGCGTTCGCTGGTGGAGGCAGCAGATCGAGACAAAGTGGAGCTGCTCAACCAGCTAGAGGAGGAGAAGAGGTGGGTGGTCTGACTTCACCTGTAGCCTGCTCATGACACGGACCGTCGATACGTCTCATGTGTCACTGTCTAAACGTGAAGTGGAAGTTGCTTTTGGAGGAAAACTTTGTGTTCGTCCCTGTTTGACAGAAAAGTGGAAGATCTGCAGTTCCGTGTGGAAGAGGCGTGCATCACCAAAGGAGACCTGGAGGTAACTCGTGGTTATATAACCTGCCTCTCAATTAAACATCTTCTCTCAGTCCTTCCAGCTATAAATCTCCCACTTGTCAGGCTCATGCTTTCTTTATGATATTCATTTGTGAATTATTGACAAACTAGGTGGTTATTTTACATTACCCAGGGTTTCTGCAGGCCCCAAGTCTCAAAATGTCTAAAATTCCAAGGACCTGAATTTTAGGCCTATTAGGACTTACGGGTATAAAGAATTGATTAACTTCACTCTCACTTTTAAATGTGTTTTTGGGGAAAAGATTTTGTTGCTCACATTGTTACAGAGCTGCTAAACGAAACCAGCAAGGAACCAACAACCACAAATACAAACTGTGCAGCCCGGCGTGTGAGCCAACGTGTCGAAGTAAAACGTTTCTGTTCAAGTTAAAGTATCTGGCTCGAGAACAGCGTGTTTCATTCTTGTTCAGACTGCAGGCAAATCAACTTTTAGCACTGCTGTGGGTTGCTGTGGTAACAACGCAGGCATCAGTCAGTGTGTACACAGCTTCCCAACATGGACACACGATCAGCCATCAAACAATCACATTATCAAGTCGTTCTGCACGTTTCAGCCGCTTTGATTCTCTACTGTAACTCAGGATTTACTTTCCATCAGCATTGGAGCTGAGTAGATAATGATTGAATTTTTATTTTTGGGTGAAATTAGCCTTTAAATTAAACAAACTGAAACCTGCAGGAACCCTGGGATCACACACACTTCATTAAAACCAGACAGATGATGAACCTTTCTACTTCTACTTTGTTCCACACGACATTAAGTGAAGAAACGGACACTAACTTTTATTACTGCGTTGTGATTTTCCACTAAAAAATAAGAGCTGATGATCAAATCAATCATTCTGTCTCAAGCTTTTTCCTTTTCCTGCGCTCTTTGAATCATTCATCGGCTTTCTTGTTCAGACGCGTCTTTTCTTTCTTCCGTCTCCTTTCATTTATTCATTCATCCTTAATTCACTCACCCATCTTCTTGGATGTTTTTTTCCCTCCCGTCTGCGGCACTTTAAATTACCATCCTCTCCTCATCTTTTCATCCACATGCCTGTTCTTGAAAGCTGTTTTTTTGTCCTCCAGTCTTCTTGTACGCTTTCATCCTCCTCTCTTGTCTGCACCCTCTTTACCCTCGCTGCCTGAATAAGTCTCCCTCAACATCTGAATACAAGCAAACAAGTGGCCGAAGAAGAGAAATAAAAGTATCTGGGAGTCAGAATGAGATGAATAATTAACTCCTTATCCTCCTCGGAGTGAGCCAATAACAATCTTTTCCTTCTGTTCACAACCAACTGATGAAATTGAAATGCTGTAAACCATCAGTGCTTTCTTACTCACCGGCCTTCTCTTTAAAGTCTCGTCGTCTTTTTTTCTGTTCGTGGCACAGAGCTGGCATGTCAGTGTTGCAGTGTTGGTGTTTGTTCTCCTTCTCTTCCTGCTCTCTCTTACTAACAGACGCAGACCAGACTGGAGCATGCCCACATAAAGGAGCTTGAGCAGAGCCTGCTCTTTGAAAAGACCAAAGCTGAAAAACTCCAGAGGGATTTAGAGGACACTAGGGTAATGCTGGCAGTCCCAGTCCCACAGCGCGGCTGAGTGATGTGCTTTTCCCCCACTAGGTTTAATAATGATGCGCAGAATATATTGAAGGAATTATGCAGTTTTTTCAGATTTGTCACAAAGTTTCTTCCCTCACGGCCCGGTCCACGATCAGCCCCGGCGTAGGTACATTAACATCCCATCGGCCTCGAGCTTCTCTAATAACGCAGGTCTATCATAGTTATGCATGTGTGCATGAAAGCTCTTTTAGATAATAGAGTTTGGAAATGCCTGTGCTTATGACGATGTCAGCCTTCATTTTTCTTCCTCAACAAATCCCACGAAAAGCCCCAAAAAACCAACAATGTGTTTTTTTTACTCACCAACTTCTCCCTCCGTCTGCTGCACTCAGCTGCAAACCCACCGGCTCTCCGCTGAAGATGTGAACCTTTAAAAACAGCTCACAAACATGTGGTGTCATTTTTATAAACAGGTGGTTACTGTCAGATATGAGGGTTTAATCCAACACCCCTCTTCTTTACGTCTGAGTAGCAGAACGAGTGGAGAGTCAGTTGGACAGATATTGTGATGTATGTGAGATACATGAGGCTGTGAAACACACACACACACACACACACACACACACACACACACACATTCAGTGCTGGTTTGGTCTTTTCATGGGATTTGTTGACTGTAAGAAAAATGTACCACACTGCTATCCTTTACCCTTAAAGCAGAAGGTCCAAACTTTGACCTGTTTGATGAGTCAAAGTCGCCTAAAGAAAGACGAATCAGTTGCATCTGTTCAAAATAAGTGTTTTTGTTTTTTTTCAACACATAAATCTGAGGATGTGACTGAAGGTTTTATTCAGCAGAAAGGTTTGAGGAAGTGTTTGATAAGTTTAGTTTGTGGTTAGACAACATGATGTCCCTTTAGAGCCCGATTGATTCTGGATTTTTTTTGCAATGACCCTTTAATTTAGTTATCAAACACTGGTGAAAAAGATTTCGTGTAATGGAGGCAGGATACTTAACTGTTAAACAATAAACTTTATTGTACAAAATGAAGTCGGAGTGCTGAAACAGTAAACTTCACCAGCAGTTTGATAATAATAACCGACCCAAAGCAACTTTTAAAAAAAATAATTCAGTCTCTCTTATTAATATTAAACATATTTTGGTGTTGGATCGTCGGTTTGACAGAACAAGCAGCGTGAAGTCGTCCTCTCGGGCTCTGGGAAATGTGACGGGCATCTTTCACTAGTTTGTGATGTTTTTTAGACAAAGGATGGTAAATTAGATCAAAATTCGACTGATTCTAAGTCATTTGATATTGTTGAATCCCACCATTAGACCAGTGAAACCACATTTGGTCCACATCACTCTGTCAGCTCTCCTGCCTCCTCTTTGCCTTCATGCCTCCTCTTCTGCGTGTGGTGCTGTAGGTGGCCACGGTGTCGGAGCGCTCCAGGATCATGGAGCTGGAGCGGGAGGTGGCCGACCTCCAGCTCAGGCTGCGGGCGTCGCAGCAGAAGGAGGACGCCGCCTCTCTGTCCCAGCAGCAGATCAGCAGCCTGAAGGCTCAGGCTCAGTCTCAGGAGAAGAAGGTTTGTGGGGACGACCCGGCAGGTGTTGTGTTCAGCAGCTGCACGACTCTCACCACCTGTAAAATGGATTATTCATCACCCTCTTTATTATATAATTTATGGCCGGATGTCAAACTTGGACGATTCATGCAATATCTATTTACAACCCTCCCTTAGCTCCTAATGTAAATAGGCATATGTCCTTTTAATGTGTGGTTAGTTCAAGCCACTGTGCCGATGCATAATTTATGGCTGTACTCGGATGTACATGTGTATAATGTATGTTCTATACTGTGTGTCCCCAACAGATCAGTGAGCTGAGCGTCGACCTGGAGAGCAAACAGAAGGAGGTTCAGTCTCTGGAGCAAGATAAGAGCAGTCTGGAACAGCAGCTGACGGGCCTGGTGAGAAACCCAGAACGTAATGATCATAAATTAACCGAGAGAAGAGAAAAAGACGACCACGTCGCTCCTCTCTAACATTTCTGGCTTCAGCTGCCTGTTAAAGTCGGGGGATTTTTAAATAAGTGTCTGTTATCCAAATAGAAGAATTGGACTGGAGTCACTTTTAATGTAGAAGTCACAACAACAGTCTTGAGGCCGATACACACAGAGGATGTGACAAATAAACAACCCAAAAATGAGAAATTCTCAACGTTTGAAATGAAACGTACAGTGCACCAATTCAGGACAGTTCAGAGAAGTGACAGGAAGTGCAATGAGAGAGGGGGGGTGCAGCAGTGCCACAGGTTGGACCTGAAGCCTGGACCTGGACCGCTGCAGCAGGACAGGACCTCTGTACATGAGACAGGCAGGCTACTGACTGAGCCATCGGGTCGCCACATACAAGACAGTATCCTAACAAAATGTTTGATGCTTCCATCATAAGTAGTGGAAAACTCTTAGGAAGCTTAAATCCTTGTATTTATTTAGTTACGTCTCCAAACAAACATATCGGTGACCAACATGATCATGGTGTGGAAAAGTAACTCGTTGGTGCTTTTGCGTTACTAAAAATGAAAAGCTCAGTCAGCTGCTTCAGAACTTCAGAGACAAACAGATGTTTCAGCTCGACTGCGTCTTTGTCAGAGTCTGAAGAAAGGCTGCGTGTTCTCAGGCCTCATCTTCACCGTTGTAATCACATGTTTAGAATCCAGTCTTAAAAAAGTTGATTGATGTTTCGATAAATGAATCATCTTGTTTTTCTGCTCTCGAAGTGTCACAGATAGTTTGATTTGGTCTGATGCCATCATAACCTGCGTAGAGTGGAATGAATGTAAAACGGCTGCACATCTGTGAGCGTCTAACTGTAGATTCCTCTTGTTTTCACTGTGACGTGTTTTGCTCGTGGGCATAGTGGAAGTGCTCTCATTACGAGGAGCATTTTATCCACAAACCTGCGTGTTTCATGGGCCCAGTCATTCTTCTCTGCTTAGCTCAAGGTACAAGAATGTTACTGAGCGATGTGATGTGAGTGATTAGTCGTAGTGAAGCTGATGTTTTTCTCTGTTTCAGAGACAAAAGCTTGAGACAGCTGAGGAGGAGAACACGAGGACGGCACAGACCATGCAAGGTAAACACATCAGATGTGTCTCAGCTGAATTTGATCTTTTTTTTTTTGTATCTGTGTTGATGGTTGTTGTTGACGCTGAAGTCTGTTTCCTGTCAGAATTGGAGCAGAATGTGGAGCAGTCAAAGAAAGATTACGAGACCCTGAAGGAGGAGAGCGAGAGCAGAGAGAAGAAGCTGACGCAGGTACGTTCACACATGTGGTCAATGTACATTTACTCAGTTAAACCCCCTCCAGGGTGTTTGAGTGCTTTTAAAGTTATCAAGGCAACAGATAAACGATATTTAAGTTACGTATATAGTGCTCACTTCAACGCAAAGCTTAGCTGAAATGCATTGAAGCATATGTTAAATTAGAGACCATAGATGCAGTTTCATTATGTCTAAAGTCCTGACAACAACATCCTGCAGAGCTGCACCTCTCTAACCTTCAGGGCACACTTCAGTTACGTTTATATAGTTTACTGAGATTATGACCGGCACAATTAAGTGCAAGAAATAGCGTTAAAGCCAACCATTGTTTTGCTAAATAATGGAGCAGTTAGTGAACTTGTTGACGTTTGCTAGCTCTCAGGGACTCGACATTAACTTACGTCATCGCATTATCATCTTCAGATTATTCTTTAAAAAGATAGGGCTACTTTTCAACAACAGCTTGACTTTGTCCTGGTGTTTCTCTGCAGTTTAGGGTTGGATGAGTTCAGATATTATTCACCAAAAATAAAGATTCCATAGTCAACAAAAATGCAGCCTTCAGTGATTCAACAATAAACAAAAGAAGGCAGTATTGTCACTACAGTTCAGTAAAGCTTTTTTTCTTCAAGGGTGAACGCTCTTCTCAAAGAAGTCAATTAAGGATCTCTGAAACATCTCTAACGCTGTCAGATTCACTTGCGTTCTAGTCGCTTGTTTGTCTTTGAAGCCCCTCGCGTTTGTGCTTATTAAAGTATCGTCGTTGCTTCACTTTGTCATCAGACAGCCTTTGTCGATTGGAAAACTGAAGCTGTTAAATTGCTTCCTCCAAAGCCGCCAGACTCCTTTTACAGAAATCTTAATTTTACCTCATCAAACACTGGATGCTGGTCTACTACCGCCTCTGTGGTTTTGATTGTTTGTGTTATTGTGTGACTTTAGTGAATCAAACCGAACCCTTTAAATCTCAGCTTCCTGCTGTGGCCGCAAACGACATTACATCCTAACCTCGTGTAAACAGACTCCTCATTGTTGTGTTTACGCTGCACACAGAGGAGCCTGAGAGCTTCTGTCTGTGAGCAGAGTTGAAGTCACGGCTCTGACTGCAGCTAACAGTCGGATAACATTAGTAGACCATGAATCAGCATGTTGGCATTTACTGATTCTCACCAAGATAGCTCCGTCTGCTTCTGGCTGTTGACAGACTTCAACAAAGTATTTGTGAACGTCTTGGAGGGAGATGCTGAAAATGTCAGAATTAAATAGTTTTGGGGATTTACAAGAAGTCTTTTCCTTTATTAATCCATCCTTCAGTAATCCAGTGTGCTCTGATTCAGACTTAGTGAAGCTCTAAAGCTGCTGCGGCCTCCGGCTAATTTGGTGTTTTTAAAACATTAATGACACGCACATGCACATGTTGCTCTCATTTCCATTTGGGTTTGATAAGTCGACACACCAGACAGATATTTTTATTCAAGCTTTACAGATTTGGGAAGTCGGTCCGCTGTGGCTGCTTGTCACAATCAGGAGGAACTGCCGGAAAACAAGTCTGTAGAATCGTACACGAATCAGAGCAACATAAAGGATGTTTAAGAAGAACCTGCAGAAGAAGGACTGCAAGTCAATTAGGGGTATAACCATTCAGTCGATTTCTGATGTAAACAACAACTGCTATTAGACGAACACATCTGGGTTTGTAGAGATCAACAGATCGTTGGTTTTATGCCCTGACAACCTGTTACAAAGTTTGGTTTCCCAAATCTGTCCAGAGTAAACCCTCCTCCCAAGCAAACCGATCAAGGATCTCGGGAAAAAGAAAATAAACCCAACATTTGACTGGCCTTCATCACACGTCAGTCGATCGTCATCCTGCTAACAGGATAAGTGTCTGGAAGTGCAGCTGTAGGCTAACGCTAAGCTAGCGGTGTTGTTTTGGGGCAAATTCAGTTCAGTGGTGTGTTTCAAGCCACAGAAAATCTTTTTAAGCACATATATTTCTTGTTGCTATTTTTGCACATGTGAGACGTCTCTGAACAACAAGAGTGGAATTTCAGTTTGCAGTTATAAGAGAGTATTTTGTTCTCCCTCCCTGAAGTCAGAGCGTTCGTGCTGCTGCTCTCGCTTCATGGAGCTCGTTACAAATGGATTTAAGAAGTCAAACAGCTGAACGGGCTTGAGGCGGACTCAGTACAGAGCTGTCTTTCCTTTTTTAGCCAAGGCTGTTAATGACCTCTGGTGTCTGCGGTCTATTCATGGAATGCTGGATTTTAAGCACTTCCATTTTCACTGAGCGACGGTGATTTCTGTGAAAAACATAAAAACATTTTTGAATTAGCAACAGATCAAATTATTGTGTGCAATGTGAAATTATTCTTGTGTCCCCCTCAGCTTTACTGACCATTTTAGCATCTTTCAGCTCTTTGTTTTGGTTTTATGCCAAACAATTTGTTTTATTGTCACTTTGTCTGTTTGCAAACAGCAGACAGACAGACTCAGTTAGACACTAACTGGTGAACATAGTGCAGCATTTGGCAGCTAAAGATCCAGATATTTCCCTCAGGAGTGAGGTGAATATTCATTAGGTGACACAAACACGACTCTAAATAAATGATAATGTTGCCACGTTTCTGCTGGATGTGTCAATAGGGAACTGTTTGCTAATAATTTTGCCTTATTAACTTTATAAGGCAGTAAAAATGTCAAAGGTGTGCTAACATCTTGTTTCTACTGCCTCAAGTGGCCAAAAATAACTGTTAAAGCAGCTTTAAATGTAAACAAATGACAAGATGTTGCATAAATAGTAAAATAAAATATTTCGTATAAGTTTGGCTGCTCTGGAAAACATGACATATACAGTATATAACCAGACAACGTGACGATTAATATTATTGATATGTTTTCCAGGCTGTTGAGAAGTCAGAGAGGACGGCGCTGTCGCTGGAGCAGCTGACCAATGAGAAGAAGACACTGGAGACACAGGTGAGCAGACGCCTCCAACTTACTTTTTAAACTGGAGAACAAACAGAAGATGTGAATGCTGGCTGTTGAAAATTGGAATAATACAATAAAAACTGTCTCAGGCAGATTTTATCAGCTGTAGTTATCCAACAGTTTACGCTAACGTTAGCTCCATTATTTCTGAGCGGACAACCACACTGTTAAAGCAAGTTTGCTCTGTGTTGAAAAGGTCAAATAAAACCCCCCAAGCTCTTTAAATATCTCTCCTTCTACAGTCCGATGTTTCAGCATGTGGATGAACGCATGCATGTGTATGAAATCGCTTTAACAGTGTGTTAAGTTTTCCTCCAAACCATGCTGCCAACGTGAGCTCAGATAGTTGGATTTGTGTCCACAGCCCCGTGAAAGCATTCACACATGAATATACATAAGTTTAGCGTTTGTAGCCTGCAGGGTTTTTATTATGTATTCACATCAGGATTCCCACACTGACAGCATGTGACTGTGCAGCTCTCAGTCATCGCATTTAATCAGCCGTGCGTGAAACACCGCAGGCCGTCGCTCTCTCTTTGATTCCATCTCAGTTTCCGCGTCTCGCCGCCGTCTGTAACCTGAGATTTTTGTTATCACGCCGTTCTCCTCCGACTCTGATCAGTCGGCGGCTCTCTGGTGCCCTCTTGCTCGCCTACGTTCATCTCAACTCGGAGCTGCCTGGGAGCTCCAGATGTTCGGTCTCATGGGGGTCAGAGAAATGGACAGCAGATTAGAGTGGGAGATATGTGTAAACACACTTTGTAAGCTTCTCTGTCTGTTCTGGAAAACCTGCAAGCATTTCTTTTTTAGAACGAAAAAAACAACAACAAATGTCTCCTTGAAAGTTGAATGAATTGAGTGAATTTAATAATCATTATGAGCAAAATGCTGCATTTCTAAATAAAATGTTAAGCTCACTTGCACATGTAGAATTTAGAGGTTAGACTGTTCATTTTATGTTTAACACAGTATGTTATGTCAGCATAACGTGACCGTCATTAAACATGTAAACTGTTTTTTCAGCTCCATTATAAGAGCATGATGTTATTCTCTGTGGAGGAAAACACACTTTGATTTATTTATTATTTATTACATCTGCCTCCTCGCTCCGCTCAGCCATGCCGCTGTAGGTTGTGATGTAATACTGCACATGTCAGAGTGTGTGTCGTGTGTGTGTGTGTGTGTGTGTGTGTGTGTGTGTGTGTGTGTGTGTGTGTGTGTGTGAGCTGCCTGGCTGGTCAGAACATCGCTGGACTTAATGAACAGTTGGTTTGAGGTCGGCACCTCTTGTCTCGTTCTCTCACACAGCTGTCGGTTCTGCATCTGGAGCGATCCGTCGGTTTATTGATGAGTCGATTGAACAAATAATCTTTCATCTCTACATAGTTCTTTTTTTATTTCTATTCATTGTTACACAAACCTTTTGGAAGGCTGTGTTGGTTGTTGTTGGCTTCTCAGTTAGTTTTTTCATCTTTGATGAGTTTAAAGTGGACATTATTGGGTTTTCGAGGAATGAACTCGTGTAGCTGCATGATATTGGAAAAAACAAACACTGATATTTTGCATAGGGGTCAAGATTATTATTAATATTATCATTATTATTTTTATAATGATCATTTTCTACCTTCAGCATGTTCCCTGACTACTGGTACGAGTGATTTTTCTGTCAGATTGCAGATAAAATAAACCGACTTGATGCAACACAATATTTCGCCCACAACAATATCACGTCACAATTATTAGCCTCGGAAGACTGAATAATCTGAATCTGCAAAGTAACAATTAACTCAGTGTATCAAATAGATGTGGTGGAGAGGCAGTGTGAAGTAAAGTACCTGAAAGTTGTACTTCAGAACAGAATTTTAGTGAATTGTGCTGTAAATTGGTTCATTCCATCAGTGGTTGTTTGAAATCCATGTTCATGTGTTTCTTTCAGGTTAGCTTAGCTTCTCTGTATATAGATCGCTAACTTGCTATCTGTGTCTCAAGCTCCTGAGATGAAGACCGTTGTAAGATGTGTCACAGCTGGTGCTGGGAGGCGGTTTTCTCTGCTGGGTGAGTTCAGGGGGTCAGAGCAGCCGTGGGAAAAGGCAGTGACAGTGGACGGCTTTGAGGGGACACATAGTACATCAGCCTCCACACAAACAACGCTGCATCGTCGACATATGCCAGTTCGTTGTGTTGTTACAGCTATATGATTTTCACAGACATTTTTCACGTATTTCTGACATTTTACAGTGGCTGTAAAAAGTTTACACCCCCTTGGATGTTTTCCCCGTTTATTGCTTTGATAAATTGAATCATGATGGACATAATCTGGATTTTATTGACTAGAATTTGTAAATGTCAAAGTGAAAACGGATATAATATTAACAGAGTAAAAAAATAGAATAGAAATAAAAGGGGAAAAGATCCAAGGGGGTGAAAACCTGACATCGTCACTGTATGACTGACAGATGAATCGATGATTGAAATATTTGTTAGTTGCAGCCACAGTTGGATCGTCTGTGTACAGACGCTGCCTCACATCACTGACACAGTCTTAAGATTTTACAGTATGAGTGTTTGTTTTTATGAGACCTCGTAACGTAACGTAAAGCTGAACAGCAGACACACAGTCACAGCTGATTCTTCTGCCGGCTGTGATTCATGTGAAACGCTGTGAATGAAAGGTGAATCTCTCAGAGCGAGTGAGTACGTATGGTGTCGGAGAGCGAGGAAACAAGATTGTGAGCAGCTCAGAGGAGGGGGGAGGACGTGGAGGGGGGGGGGGGGGGAGGTGGGAGGAGCTTATCAAGGCTTACATAATGGAAGCGCTGGGAGGGAGAGGGAGGCTGCTCAGGCGACACTCTCTCTGTTTCCCTCTGGCAGCCGAGCACGGCGGGGGATGAGAGCCGATGCTTTATTGATGCTCAGCTCGTGTTAGTCTGTGTTCGACAGATCGGAGTCGAGCGCTGCTGTAGCAACAACTGCTGCTGCTGCTGTTGAGCAGGTGAACACAGGTTAGAATCAGGCAGCGGTGAGCTGTGCAGGTATGGACATAGCCGCTCTGCATCAGGGTTACTCCAGCAACATCTACTCGCCTCACTACCAGGTAGGAGTCCTGCTCAGGTTTTCATTTCAAACTGGGATTGATCAGTGCAGGAGTCACTTACTGTCAGCAGGAAGAGCTGGTGTGATTTTGTGATTCTCTGTGTGGATGTAAGAGTGTGAGATGTCGCCTGTGCAGGTAACCTGATTACATTCTGCATGTTTGTGTGTGAGCACGCTCTGCAGGTCAGATCTCACCTCGACAGTGACTCCCGTGCAAGACAACTGTGCGTGTTAACGTGCAAACAAACACTGCAGGCGGCTCGCTGTGTGAATCATTACTCATGACTTTTTATATTTATATAGTCTGAATCCAGTGTCAGCATAGGCATCGATTCAAAAGTCATACTTGTTAATTAATTATTGACTGTTGCTATTTTAAAGCTGCTCGTGGGGCCGTCTGAGCCATCGGGAACGATTTGGGAGATGGTTGTTTGTCCCGACTTGAATGGGAAAGTGAAAAGTTTGCAGGAGGTGAAGTCGGAGGAGCTGACGTCCCTGGAGCTTTTATTTATAGTTTCACGTGGAGTGAACGAGTTCTGCTGTCTCATGCTGACTCACCCTGAATATCAAGGTGTTGTCTTTAAGGTCAAGGCACTAAATTAGCACCAGCCATCAGTTAAATGCTGGAAAAATATGCAAGTGGCTGGAAGATGTCGTTCACCCTCCATCTACTGAGGGGCTGGTGAAATTAATTTGCCAGTTGGTCAGTGGATAAAAGTTAATTATGGACTTTGTTTTAGGCATCAGCTGCAGATTTACGTCTTATGACTAAGGATTACTAGCTTTTCCCTTGATGCACAAGCCGTTAAACGACATCAGGGAAAATGATGTTGAATATTTGTTGGATAATCAGTTACTGAGTCGAATTGATTGCCAACTTTTAGGAGCGTTTTGAGAGTAGAGTTGCAACATTGCATAAATGAATCGTTAAAAGAAAATTACTTGCCAGCTATTTTGTTTGTTGCAGCTTCTTTTCTTTGTCATTTATGACAGTAAACGAGGAGTCTTCAGGTTTTTAACTGTTGGTTGGACAAAAGAAGCAATTTGAAGACGTCACTTTGGTTCTTGGGAAACTGTGATGAGCATTTTTTCACAATTCTTGATTAATGAAATTAATAAATGTGAAAATAACCGTCAGATTTATCGAGAATATACAGAATTAAGTTGGTGGAGCTCTCCTTTCATTTGATGGCATCACCGTAAATAAACGTCCATAAATCCACTTGGGAATATTAGAAAAAAAAAGACCATTCAGAACTTGCCTGAGAATCAGCACATTTTAAGGTTTCTTCAAGGTCAAAGTGATCCAGTGATAGTTCTCTGAGCATCTGTGACTACGCCGCAAACAGGAAGTGCTAACAGCTGTTTCGGCATACTTTAAATGGATTTAGCGACCTCTTGGGCTCCTGATGGCTCATGAAAATGTTGTGTTGATTGGTCACCAAATAGTTTTCTTCGTTGGTGTTTCGCCGGTTCAGATTCGCAAAGACACCACAAGGAAAAACTCAGGAGAACGTCTTTACGATCGCTCCGGACTGGATTCAAATTACAGGAGGACCTGAGAGTTTGACGTTTAATTTTTTTATAAACTAATTGCGGCTGTGATTATTACTCTGATGACCTACATATTCACTCGCTGACCAGAGCAGCTGATCTCCAATATCGTAAATCTGAATGGAGCTGAAGTGCAGCCACATCTTAGCCGTGAAAATATGATCAAGATGAGCAGAAGAGAAAAGTGTTGTTGTAACTTGCCTTCAGTGTATATACCGTACTCTGTATTACCTTCTGTCTGTTCCTCTTCAGCTCGAGGCTTTGAAACAGCAGAACTCCAAATACCAGGAGGAGCTCAGTCTGTCGAAGGAGCGCAGCAGCTCAGAGACCCAGCGGATCGGAGTCCTCTGCAAGGAAATGTGAGTACCGAGCAGAACTAATGTGTTTTTTCCTGGCGCGGGTCTCGTCTCGATGTCGACCCCCAGCCAGCCGGTTCATTAGACTGGTGTGGTGAATTTCTCCTGTGGGGTCGTTACTGATGATTAAAAAAAAAAAAACAGCCTGCATTTTCAAGCTCTAATCCAGCACAAAGAAACGTCTGTGGCTGGATGTGTTTACATGTTCAAACTGTCCACATTGGTCTCACACTGAAATGTTAAATGTGTTGTTTAAGTGGCTCCATCTGTAACTCTCCACAGAGATGCTTCCACTTGTAAATATGCTTTAAATTGCTGTGTAAAGCCCATAATTAACCAGAGGGTGCTATTATGTGATTATGGATATGATGGTGGAGTTGAGTACAATGCACAATACTCATAATCACAGTAACAAAACTCCTCGGGGGTATTATGGCCTCCATATGAACATTTCTGAGTCCTTACTGTAGAAACGCTTGTTTAAAATCCTTTTCACTAAACTTTTTTAAGATGCATGTTCTAGTTTTTGGATTTCCGGATGTACTTTAACTTCCCTTCAGGCAGCCGTTGGTTTCCATTCATTTCTGTGTGGATTGAAACTCCCGCAGCAGATTCTTAAACCCAGCTTGAGGTGTTTAATCGATCACAGCTTGTCACAGTTGAATCTTTCCAACTCATTGAGTTCGTCTGAGTCCTTCAGCTCCTTCTCTTTACAGATTTAAGCCTGCAGTGCAGTTTAACTCCCGGCCTGTGGTATATTTTGAATCCTTCATTCTCACCCCGCTGTTATGACTCTCACTCTTCTTATCCTGCACAGAAATTAAAGCCGGCTGTGATGTAAATTAGTAAATGATGGAGAATCAAAACATGAAAACCTGCAGTATGGTCCTTTAAGACCTCTGTGGATAGATGAGAGGAAACGTGATGGAGTAAGATTCATCACAGATTACTTAAAATTACAACAACGAACAGATCGTCGGCTGGTCGTCGGCTGAGCGCAGAGTAAAACCCTCCGCATGTTTTCACCTGCTGTGTTTGTTGTGGATCTCCAGCCTGATGTCGAGTTCTATTTATAGACTGTGTGTGTGCATATGTGGAAGTATGTGGTGTGTTTGCACGTGTTCGTTTTTTTGAGTCTTTACATCATCCTGCCCCCCCCCCCCCCGCCTGAGTCATCAGCGCCCCACGCTGTGATGTCACAGCTGCAGATGACTGTGATTGGCTGAATTACAGTCATTAATATGTAGCATCCCGAAGGAGGCCGACAGTCGCAGCTTCATCGTCCTTAATAAGCAGCGGTTTGTCTGCTTCTCCGTGGGTCGAAACCTCAGATGTCTGTAAATGGAGGAATCATGTCGAACACCTCTGCGGCTCCGTCACATCTTCCTTCCTCCACCCTCGTCCCAACAATGTGTTCCTCCATCCTCTCTGAGGCGCGTCCTTCCTCGCTCTGATGCTGTTATGTAATCACTCAGTCTCTCCTCCTAGGACCGCCAGGCTCCAACGAGGCCGCCGCTCTCACTCTGACATCACAGTGTGTGTGTTTCTGTGCGTCTTTGTGTTAAACTGTGTGTGTGTGTGTGTGTGTGTGTGTGTGTGTGTGTGTGTGTGTGTGTTGGGCTCTCAATGTGGCTTTTGTGGTATTTAGGAGAGCAGCTGTATTGTGTTTCTGATGCGTCTGCAGGTCAAACACTGATTGTCTGCAGCAGTTAAAGAGGCTTTGTGTCACAGATTTGTAGAGATTTCAGCATTTATAATTATCTTATTGTGACATAAAAAAACCGAGACCTTGGCCGTCTCTCTCTGGAGGATTTGTTGAAGGTGTATGTGATGAATATTCATCATCGAGATAATCTTGAATCTCCTCACATGAGTGATTTGAAGCTCTCTGGCTGACGGCTCGGCTTCGATATCGTGCGTCTGTTTGGCGAGACGTGGAGCACAAACCTGAAGTGATAAACAGTCTTACATTTTAGATGATGCATGAAACAATTTGAGAAGTCAGATAGGAGCTGCTGCACTCTCACATCTATAGTTCTGCTTGAGTGAAGCGTTTTCCATCTGAGCCTGCTTCTGTTCACACCCTGATAGAGAATCCAGAGACACAGATGGATGTAACGTTTTCAAAATCCGCGGAATGAACCATATTTTATCATCGCGCAGGTCCCCTTAACTCATCCCTGTGGTGTTTGTGTGGACGATGCGGAGGCATGGCCAATGTAATTACACAGCAGGCAGCCAAATATTTCACCCAGCTGGTGCTCAGACCGAGATATTAGTCACACAAAGCTTCAGAGTTCTTCCTTTGACACAAATCCTAAGAATGACCCACATGGAGCTAATTACAGTTTCTCCTGCATTGCTTTTTTTTTGTGCTTTCAGCATCCAAAAATATCCAGATTCATAAAGCTCCAGACGATGCTGTCTACGCTGCTGTCTGTCGGGCTAAATTTGATTATGTGCACAGATTACCGTCTCAGCTTTATAATATCCAGCTGGTATTTCTCCGTGGATGTGTGCGTCGTACAGTATATCACAGCCGTGTCTTAGCTGTGCAGAGAGTATAAACCACTGCAGGGTTCACATCTGTCAAATCCTTTAAGATGTTTAAAGCGGGGTGGTGTGGTCGTCTACATGAGCAGCAGAAATAGACCAGCAGATGATGAGAATCAGTCTGTAGATGATATCAGTTAAAGTGCAGTAGAGGTCGTACATGTGCTACTATAATCATGTTTTGGTTTAAATCACCTGAATCTGCAGCTGCCCTCAGATATACAGAAGCCTTTTAGTGTCTTTCAGCTCGCTGTTTTTGTTGAACAGTTTCTCCTCCTCTCACTGCTCTCATCGTTTCTTGCAGTTTTCAGTGGAAGCTCTGATGGAGATATTAAGTGCATCAGCTGCTGACAAGCAAACAGCAGACAGACACAGTTAGAAACTAGCTGGTGAACACGGTGAAGCGTTTAGCAGCTGCAGAGCCACATATTTCTGTCTGGAGCTGGTGGAGACCAAAACCAGAGCTAAAAGAGAGATTATCAGATGTATAGATGTACATAATGTTACTCTGTGTCTGCTGGATGTGATTTTCCTGCGTCATCGCTGTGTGTTAAACAGTCAGGTAAAGTACTTGTAAGGAAATATGTTTTTGTATGTTTTGGATTAAACATGAGACAAGAAGGGTTATAATTATTATTTTCATCAACAGTTTATCTGCTGATTGTTTTCTCGTATTGTTCAGTTAAACGTTCAGGTTCATGTCTCGTTTTTGTCCGACCAACAGACAGAAACACCCAGATATTTAATTTATAATAATATAAAATAGATAGAAATAGGGGTGGGCAAAAATATCGATACAGCAATATATTGCGATACTTTGCCGCCCAATACAATATCGATTTTTCAACCCCAAATATCGATATATCGCCGAAGAGCAACTCTGCTGTGCGGCGGGTGTATTTCTGTAGTAGAGAGAGTAGCTGAGGTCTTTGCAAAATGGATGGTAATTTAACAACGCCTCCGCAATTTAAAGTTGACGTTTGGAAGCACTTTGGCTTCAAAGTTAAGAGAGATAGCAAGAACAACGAGCTGGACAAAGAGAATATTACTGCCCGGAAATTTCATGGGAATTAATAAAATGGAGAGGCTGTTTTGAATGAAATAGTTTTGACTCAATTTGTCCTCTGATCAATATCATCTGATGTACATATACAGGTACTTGTGTTTTCATCTTTATTTATATCGCAATATCATGATATCGTGATATCGTGATACGTATCGTATCGTGAGGTTCTTGCCAATAACCACCCCTAGATAGAAACAGTGTTCTGAAAGCAGCACATTTGGTCATTTCTTCTTGCCCGCTCAGTCGATTATCTGAATAGTTGCCGGTTGTTTCTGACCAGTCAATTAATGGACTAATCGTTGCAGCACTAAGTGAAACCATGAGAGAGTCGCACACATTTATCTGACACACAGCAGCTCGTGATCAATGCAGCCTGCCTGACACACATAATGCAGAGTGTGTATAGATCGAACTGCAGTGAACGCACAAAGTCACAGCAGGGTAAACCAGCTCATATGTCAGAGTGTGTGTGTGTGTGTGTGTGTGTGTGTGTGTGTGTGTGTGTGTGTCTAACAGATGTGGCACCACACCAGATTTAGACACACTGACACTGATATCACAGATCTGAATGTACAGCTCTGTAAAGAGTGTCACGTCTCCTTCCTCTGTGTTTCCCTCAGAGAGGAGCTGAAGCTGGCCTCCCAGAAGTCTCAGCATCTCGACGAGGTACTGACCTTTTCTACACCTTTATTATACAAATGATTTCCCTCCTCCTGTTCCCGATCAGGGTTTCAGAAACGGAGGATTGATTAATAGGCTCTGGCGTGGTGAGGATTTACTTCCTGCTGCGACTGAACTCTTAAAGCTCAGGCGGGTTTAGCTTCTATTTAAACGCATCTATATTTGTGTTTGTGTGTGTTTGACTTTCAGCACAATGACGACCGCAACAGTCAACTGCCAGACATGAAGACCAGGTAAGAAACATCCTCTTAATTATACATTATACACAAGTACTCTTTATTCCAGTCCTGCTCAGATAAAACAGCCAACTCAAATCCTCTAATAAGCATTTATAAACAGTTAATAAATCCATTATAAGACGCTGTAATGTAGCTGTTTGGTCTTATTTTGTTAAATCAAATTGAAATTAGACCAAATCTAATTGGACACAACCAAACAGAAACCCTGCTGGTTGGTAGAACCGGAGACGGAGAGAGAACGAGATCTCCAGCTTACAGCAGCTGCAGCCGTCAGATGGAGTTTCTTCAGACGCTCGTTCTTCATCCTTCTCGTCCTCCTCGTTATATAACCCAGTAGAGGATCTCCATTCTGGCTCTGTGTTGTTTGGCTCATTTTTGTGGAGCTGATAAGTAAATATGGATTTGGACGTCGACAACCGAAGCTACGAAACGTTCTGGTCAGCCGAGCGCCCGGTCAGTGTTAGTGTAAATCAGTGACTGACTGTACTGCTGATCTACTGTGTAGTAGTTAACTCCACTTTCTAAACTCCACATTACAAATTCTTTAGCGATTCATGTTTGTGCTTTGATCCGTTCTTTGTCTTTGGTCGTATTTTAAGCTCGTCCTCGGAACAGAAACAGAAACTTGGCGTCGTCTCAGCAGTCAGGATTAAAACGTGCCGCCGCTGCCTCGGAGCAGCGACTTAAGTTGCGAGTGAATGTTGAAAAGAGTGAGAATGACAGACGGCTGAGGCAGGAAGACGAGCGCCTGTGTGATGTAAGATCTGAGCAACAACGTGAAGGAGAGGCGACGTGAGGAGCAGCTGACGGCGCCGTGCTGTCGGCCCGGAGGGAAACCAAGAGGTGATGGTGCAAAGTGGAGCAGAAACGATGTTTGTAGGGAGCGAGCGTCTCCTCAGGTGAACAGGAGCAACACGGGAGGTGTGAATGAGAGAAACGAGCTGCTTCACATCCAGTTTCATTTATCAAGAGCGCTCGGTGTCTCCGTGTCCTCCGTCTGAGGGAGTGATTTTGCTGGCCACAACTCTAATAATCCAGCTACGATGATTCTTAATGTTTTGGTTCCTCACTGTTTTCTTATTTGGTTGATGGAATTGTCAAATCCAATCATAAATACAATGTTTTAATCCTGAAAGACATTAAAACAAATCAACCAAAGATGTCTTTTGTCTCTCCACGTCTCCTTCTGTCTGCAGAGAAACCGTCTCCAATCAGGAAACAGACGGAGAAATAAACTTCCAGAAATCCACTGGAGCCTTAATCGCAGACAAAGACCGGGAGCTGGAGATTCTGAGGAATGAGGTAGTCACATGACTTTAATATCACGCCTGTGGTGGTTGTTGTAACGACGGCTGTGTGATTGGTTGACCCGTTGTCTCCGTCGCTGCAGATCGCCGTGCTGCGAGGAGAAAACGCCGTGGCCAAGACGCTGCAGTCGGCCGTGGAGACGCTGCAGAGAGACAAAGCTCAGCTGCAGAGTCGCGTTCACAGTCTGGAGCAAAGGCTCATGGGAACGCAGGCCTCAGAGGGAGAAGACATTGAAGCTCCGCCCTCAGGTGAGGGGACGATGATCAGAGCGCTCAAACTTTTCCAGAGTAGTTTCATTTTGTCAACCTGCTTTCTGATTCCCTCCTGCAGGCGATGCAGCTCTGGAGCAGCTGAGGGAAGAGAAGGAGTTCGCGGAGGGACAAGTAAGATCGTCAGGACGCTGCCGACATACGCTTCATCAGATCAGTTCATGTTCAGATCAGTTCTCACCTGATTGTCTCCATCAGATCAACTTCCTGAACAGCGTGATCGTGGACCTGCAGCGGAAGAACGAGGAGCTGAAGATCAAACTGAAGAAGCTCGCGCTGGCCGAGTTCAACGGCAACGACGACACCGACGGGTGAGAGGAACAGAAAGTTACAGAAAATATGAAATCTGCATCTTTTCTTTCTTGTTGTTGATCAAAGAGTCAAATTAATCTACAGTGTGTGTGTTCGTGCTCATAAAGGAGTCTCATTCACGTGTCCCGTCACGTCCCTCTTTCCTCCGTCAGGTTCGTGGAAGGCGTGTCAAAGCGGGGGAAGAAGGCGACGCCGCGTCTGTTCTGCGACATCTGCGACTGCTTCGACCTCCACGACACCGAGGACTGCCCGACTCAGGCCCAGAGCCCCGACTCTGTACCTCACACCACCTACCACGGCAACCCGTCCGACGAGAGGCCGTACTGCGACATCTGCGAGGCCTTCGGTCACGCCACCGAGTCCTGCAACGACGACCAGACCTTCTAGAGGCTCCGGAAACTCTTTTACCTGCATCTTAACTCCTCCCCTTAAACACCTTCTACTCTCCCACTACATCTCCCCGACATGCCTGACTAAACCCCTCCAGATTTTTCCATATTGTATTTTTATACTGTATTTATGCATATCACTGGTAGCCACCGTCCTGATCTCCGTCCTTTCTCTCTGCAGCTCCGGCTGTGATGCAGAACGCTCGTCCAAATATGCTGCTTTGGTGCAATATCGATGTTTAATACGAAAAGGAATCCGTCCTCTGCACTTGTTGTTTTTAACGTGTTGTTTTTTGCATCTAAGTTTGTTTCTGAAATAAGCATTAAGTGACGTCTCACGTTGTTTTTCGGGGGCTTTATTTGTTTCATAGCCAAAAAATGATGCAATGCAGTTACAGCACAGATGAAACCGAAGGGAAAATTAAGCACATCTACGATTTTTACATTCCTGTATCACATTCCTCCGTCTGCTCAGCTGCGAACCAATCAGAGAGTGAGACTGCCGAGTTTTTATTAACTTTATATGTTTAACTAGATTTCTTACGAAGCTTTTCTTCAAGTCTGTCAGAGTGCGACGGAGTGTCGGAGCCACTGACGGGAGAGAACGTCGAGATGTTTCCAATAATCCAGAAGTACAAAAAACTCAGTCGAATCTTCAGACAAAAATATGTAATAATAATAATAATCACTTTATTCATAAAGCACAAGATACAAAGCACTTTATATTCAACTGAAAATAAATATTAAGATAAGATGAAAAGAAAGGACAGTTTTCTACGACTAAGAAGTCAAATCTCCTGTGATTCCAACTTTATTCTCAAAATATTAAAAGTTTATATTAAAACGTATCGACTTTATATTTCATAACATTCAGACATCATAACTTTCATGACTTTGTTCTCATAATGTTACATCTTCTCTCTCAAAACATTGCAGGTGAAATATTCCATCTTTAATCTACAAACTAAAACTTTATTCTCTCAATATTACGACTTTAATCTTTAAACTCTTTTTCCACCGTTATTATTTTAGCACTTTTCTCGTAACATGCCGACTTTGTTCTTAGAATACTTTTTAAATACACGACTTCATTGTTGAAATATCATGACATTATTGTAGAATGTTGCAACTTTTTTCTCAAAATATCAACATTTTGATTTTTGGGGAAACATTTTAATATTAACTTTAACTGACTAAATAGTTTTAGAAGTAGTAAAATACAGCTTTGCTTCCAAAATTACAACTTTATTCTGGAAATATTAAAAAATGTAAAAGTCACAACTGTTTTCTTCCTTTCCTGCACCTTTTTTGTTTCATAATATTTCGACTTTAGTCTCAAATATTTCGATTTAATTCTAAATTAAATATTACAGCTTTTTCTCAAGACATATTTTTAAGGCAAATATTTTAACCTAATCCAACAGATTAGTAGATAAAGTAGCAAAATCTCAAAATATGTTGACTTTAAAACATTTGCTTTTTATTCCTCGACGACTTCATCCGACTAAATAGTAAAAAAAGTAGTAAAATAAAACTTTACTCAGAATTACAACTTGATTCTTGAAATATTCCGACTTTTCTTGTCTCGTAATATTTCGACTTCTTCAGTCTTTTTTCTCACATCACTGCCAGTTTATTCTTTAAATGTTACAACCTAATTAAACTTAATTAATTACTGAGCAGTGGCTTTAACACTCCGTTGGACTGATGATAACATGAAGTCTCGACCTTTGAACTCGTGGTTTCCATCAGCTGCGTCTCTCGTCCTCTTCAGTGGACGGAAGTTATTCTGAGTTCTCTCTCTGTTTCCTCCGTCTGCTGAAGAAGACCAAGAGATGCAGCTGAAGGAAAGTGAGTAAGTGGACGTTGACTCCACAGATTTCACACATGAAGGTCAGTTTACTTTTTTACTTACTTTTTTCTGTATGAAATGTCGTCTCCACAGCGTTAATCTGTCAGTCAGAACAATCTCATCACAAGGTCCATTTAGTAATAACTGTTCCTGAGCTTTCAGCAGGAAGTTCAGGTGTTGACATTTTTTTATTCTACGCAGCTTTAAGGACTTCTCGTCTACTTTTGGGTTCAGATTTGGGATTCAAGATTGCGTCTAAAGCTCCAGAACAGCCACTAAATGACCTCGTGATGAAGATTGATTTGTCGTCTTCTGTGTCGAACCAAATTACTTTTCCATCGATCGTCCTGCAGGTTCACGTCCCGGAGCAAAGCCACAGACGGTTATAGTCGTTGCATTTTGTTATTTATTCTCCGATCGTTGGCTCAGCGGTGATGTTCCTGCAGGGAAATAAGCTAGCACTGATTCAAGGTGTCGTATAGTCTGTACTCAGATTCTGTACTGTAGTGTAGGCGGGCTTTTGAGATGTCACAGGAACTCAGACGAGCCCAGATGAAACTATAGAAGCCTCGACTAACTTTAGTTTTGCACTGTCCACTTTAAAGATTCAGCAGAAAACAAACGGCGCTTTAACTTCACGGTTCTGATCAGAAGTGACTTTATTTCGAAGGTCAGTAGAGACGATCACACGGCCCTCTTTAAAGTTTAAAGTCTGACATTCTGGGAAATTAGCTTCTTTAGATCGATACCACTCGCTACGGCAGCAGCTAACGATTATTTTAGGTTTCCCAAAGCCGAAGAATTGTCTTATTTTGTCCACGACCTAAAAAATATTCAGTTTGGTGTCAAAGAGGAGAAAAGAAACAAGAAAATATTCACGTTTAAGAAGCTGGAATCAGAACTTTGACTTTTTATTTCCTTTAAAAAATTACTCAAACCGATTATTAAAATAGTTTGCGATTAATTTAGTAGTCGATTAATCGTTGCAGCTCCATCGCTCTCATGTCTGTATGCTAAATTTTAAGCTACAGCAGGTTAGCTTAGCACTTAGCACCTAGCACAAGGTCTGAGGTAAAAGACTAGCACATTGTGGTTTTTACACTTTGGTTTTTAGTACCGAGTTTACAGTCAAAGCTAAGCTAACCTGCTGCTAGCTGGAGCTTTATAGCGTATTTTAAAAAGGGAAGTCCAAAAAAGGATGACATTTCTGGTTCTGCTGCATTTTTTAAATTTAAATAAGACTGATGATATCACAACAGACGCTTTCAACACGAGAGTGGAATCTGTTTTCTCACCTGAAACTGAAGCGAATTTCCCAAAATGTCGACCTGCTCCTTTAAATTAACCCTGTTTAGCGACTTGTATTTGACTTCTCCTGTTCTTAAGCACAATTTTTGGATCATATTGAATCTTCCAGTGTAACAGTGTATATAATACATGACTAACCACCGACACTCTCGTCTTTGTAAATACTAATCCGAGGCGTCCTGATCAGCGTGTTCACGGTGCCAGGAACTAAAGAAAGCTTTTTCTGTGTACGACATTTTATTTTTCTGCCCTGTTGATAAGATTGACATTGTATAACGGAGGGGGGAAAAAAGCCCATTTGTATAGACTTTAAAAACATTGTGTACTTTATACGTGATGCATCTAATTATTAGTGTTTTATATGTAACAACTTCAGGCGGCGTCTAGAAGTGGTTTGGAAACCGTTTCTCAGACGTTGACGTGGTGTAAAATGTCACTGTTTTCTATGTACTGTATACTCCTGAACAGTCCAATAGAAATACTAAAAAACCAGAAGTGTGTGTTCATGTTTTGTGTCTTGTTCTCACTCCGGCAGTAGCTGATGTTTTGTGCCTCGCAGCAGACGTTTCTACATCCTCTCTCAGAGCATTAAACTCCTCTCTGTGCCGCTCTGCTCATTACAGTTTCATCCTCAGATCCATTTTTCACTCCTGAGAGGTTCCGGCAGCTCTGCTCCAGTTTTCATGAGCTCATGAGGGCTGTTTCATAAATGAGGATTAGCACTTAAACCAGGTTTACTTCTGTAATTCAGGCTTATTTACTTTTGCTCTGTGAACGTGAGGAATGTAACTTTCAGCTCTGTTTTTGTCTCCTGAGGGGGAAATGTTTGTCTCTTAAGCTGCTGAATGCTTCACCGTGTTTACCAGCAGAACCTCCAACTGTCTCGTCTGCTGAGAACAGAACAAACTTCAGACAAAGGAAGACGTCTCTCCGTCTGCTGCTGAGCAGAACTATTGTAGTTTTCACAGTATAAATATTTTATGTATGGACTAGTTTAGGAGACACTTTGAGGTTTAAGGACACGGACACATAAGATGAAATATATTAAGATAACAAAACCAGAGACCATCTCACAGCTGCCAAGATACTCGCTATAAAATTGCATCTACAGGACCAACACATGCACACACACATGCACACACACACACACGGACTGACCAGGTGAAGCATTCCCACCTGATGCTGATGTTTTTTTTTTTTTTAAAAACAAGGAAACAGTTAAAGACGATAACAAAGTGTCGTATGAGAGTGTAAAACGCTCTTCAACTAATTTTAAAGGGGCACTCCGTAGTTTCAAAGAAGAAGCTGTTTTCAGAAGGAAACAGAACACCGTTTGAAGCTAGAAAGGTGGCAGGGTCCGCCACATGTAAACAAAGTAAAACAGGATGAAATCTGCATAAAGATCTTTTCTCTTCTGATTTAAAGTTCTTCCTCAAAACAGCCTGTTTTCCCATTGATTCCAGTCTGTATGCTAAGCTAAGCTAAGCTAAGGCTCTAGTTTAACACCAAACATACAGACACAAGAGTGAAATCAATCCTCTCATCTGACTCTCAACAAGAAAGACTAAAGACTCAAAACTACAGACTGCTCCTTTAACTTCAGCACTTCAGAGCCTCCCTGCACTGAAGAAGAAGAAACATCTGTTCTCGTCAAAACACTAAAAACACTGAAACACCGGGAAACATTTTTTGTGAATTTTATTAAGAAAACAAACCATTGGACATGATAAAAACCAAGCACTACTGATGGAATAAATAAGTCAAACCAAACCATAAATCTGTACAAGATCTAAAGTGAAACAAAATGGTCCCAAGAAAAAAAAAAAGAAAAAAAAACAACATACAAGATTTTATATCTCACAGCTCTTTTTTTTTTTTTTTTTTTTAAACACACAGTTATGAGCAAACTATAAGCAATCGGCTCAATCAGGTGAAAGCTACAACAGAAGTGAGATTTGTTTTTTAAACTGAGTGTACATAATGCTGTTTATAACTGTTAATGTCAATACAATAGCATTTTAAGTTCCAGCGCTGCTGGACTGGGAATGAGGTATATGCTAATCCATCCTCTAAACTGAGACAACTGTCGTTTTTTAATTCTTTTCTCTCCATCCATGTTGAACGCTGATTTGCTGAAGTCTGAAGTTGTTCCGTCTCTACAGCCCCCGTTACGTCATGAAGTCATTGGTTTGTGATACAGTTGATTCCAATCCATAGTCACAAGCAGATAATCGATTAATGAAACTAAATCTTACATGTGTGAGGTTGAACATTTAGAGGTCAAAGGTCTGAATCCGTACGAGAAAGTTCAAGTAAGTTGCACAAATCTGCACAAAACCAGGATGTCGATGCCACACGTGTATGGATTCAGCCGATAGACAGCACCTTGAAGGAGGATTAGAACCAACGTCTGAGCTCGGAGACCAGACCCTTCTGTGTGGAGCTACAGGAACATGTCGGTCAGAGATAAGTAGTGATACACAGACCACAGATGAGAAGAGACGGTGGACCAGACTGAAAACCAGCTCCAGCACCTGGTCTGGTTCTACTGGGTTCAGACTGAAGTAGACTCAGACCGGCGAGCAGGAACTCTGACGTGACAGGTTTGCAGATTTTTACGTTTCCAGAAGACAAAAACCAAAAAAAAAAAAAAAAAAAAAAAAAAAAAGGACTTCTGGGTAGTGTTCAAATTCCTGTTTCCAACTGTTTTAAAGGAACAGTTCCACATTTTCGTCTCTCCTTGCTGAGAGTCGAGTGAGAGGACGTGTTCCACTCTCATGTCTGTACGGGAGTTACGAAGCGACAGCCAGGAGACGGTTAGCTTAGCTTAGCTTAGCATAAAGACTTGATGCAGGATTTTTAAACTACATGTCTTCACATCACCAGGAGACAAGTTTGGTTCTCCATCTTTCTTTTCCTTCTGTGTCACGTTCAACGTTACAAACACAGAAAACAGGAAACAGAAGCTTCGTGTCTGTTTCACACTCAGCACCGACTGGACGATGTTAAAACGCTGCTCGAATAAAAGACAGACAGAAAGTATTTATGCTGCGAAACATTAGCGTGTACACCCGGCTGTCACGTCTCCATCACTGTCGAACGAACCCTGATGTTTCTCTTTTTTACTGAAGACAAAAGCCAGATGTTAGCAGCTCTTTGTTCAGTTATAAAAGCAGTATTTGTTTCCTTTGGACTGTTTTCCAATTGTTTCCAGTCTTGATGCTAAGCTAAGCTAAGCGGAGATAAGCAACTCCTGGCTCTGGTGCACAGACCCAAGAGTGGAATCATCCTCTCATCTGACTCTCGACAGGAAACTACAAATATTTCCCAAAACGCTGAACTATTCCTTGAACTAAAAAAACAACACAGTTGTAGTTGAGTATAAATATTGGGTAATACTAATAAGTGATGGTTATAAGGCAAAGAAACAAAACAAAACATGGCACCAAAATTGTAATTCAAAACCTGCTTGACCTAAAAACGTGTATTTAAATCGTAGCAACTCAAGGCACACCTTCAGGACCTACGCTACCTACGCCTGTCTTCACTACTCATCCAAGAGTTTATCTTGACCTGTACCGTCTTCTTCTTCTTCTTCTTCTACGAACCACAAACTAACTCACTGTGATAAACATGTGAATGGAGAACTTTTCATGGATAGAGAAAAAAGACTTCCACTACAGCAGCAAATCTATCTGTGATCGATTGTGACATACCATAACAGTGCATTGACCCTCCTGAGAAAAAAACCCTAAACATTTCCTAAACAAATATAGAACATTAGTCTAACAGGAGGGAGGATTGAAGTGTCGTGGTCTTAGGGTGGAGGTTCCCCCACCGCGGCCGCTGATCTGAGACCAGGTTAGCCTCTTGAGTATCCTGAGCTAAACCGTTAGCAGTTCTAAAAATCGGTCTCAGAGCAGCGACCGGGATCAACCTCGTCCTAATCTCAGATCCCCAGTGTTAACTCTTTTAGTCACAGATGCAGGTCAGGGTTTGTGGTCTGGCCTGGCGGGTGGCCCGGGCTCGGCTGACGGCGTCGCCCCTGGTCACGGAGGGGGATTGCAGCCCCGGGTTCAGAGCTTCTCTTGGCATTAGTGAAAAGTGTGGAGAACTGGAAGGAAGCACGGAGGGGGACCAGTGAATAGAGGTAATATCCATTCTCCCTCTGTGGCAGAGGAGTGTTAGGGCGAAGGAGGCAAAGTGGAGGGGAGACAGCCGTCAGGAGGAGGAGGAGGAGGAGGAGGAGGGAGGGAGGGAAGGAAGGAGGGAGGAAGAGAGACGTCCATTCTCCCTTTTGGTATAGTTTGGGTAGAGAAGGGAAGGTGGAGGTAAGAAGAGGAGCGGGAGGAGAGCTGGTGTGTCCATTAGCCCTAAATTATCTAGAGTTAATGGAGGGAGGTGCAGAGGGAGGGAGAGGAGGAGGGTGAGGGAGAGAAACCAATCAGCCCCCAAACATTTAACTCTCCTCAAAGTCCTGAGACGAGGACTCCAGTTTGCTTTTCTTGCTGGCCGGGGCCTCCTCCTCTAGGTCCTGCCAGACAGAACAGAAGAAACACATGAGTGATGGGTTCAAGCCTCGTATCAATATTTGTCTACAGTGATTTATTGTAAAACAGCTGCCGAATTTACAAGAAGCCCCAAATCATTAAGAATTTGTCAAAGACGGCATTTCATAATGTTTATTAAGTTCCTCTCAACTCAACAACTCATAAAATTGGACGTTTCTATAAGGGAGTCTGGGAACTTAACAAAGAAGTCGCCTGTGTTGGTTACAGTTTACTGTGGTTGTAAAATCTGATATGTTTACCTTCGATAAAACGTCTTCTTTCATGAATTTAGTGTAAATGGTGAAATGAGAAAAAATACATAACTGAAGAAAGGATTTACAATCGCAGACTTCAAGTTATTCTGTGTAACAATGCTCAAAATCATATAATTTCTTAATGGAGTCTGGTGATATTGTGGTCACCAGTTCAACGGCCCAAGACGACTTTAACCTGCATTATTAAGACTCTTTGACACCATGTTAGCAACACACACACACACACACACACACACACACACACACACACACACACACACACACACACTCACACACAGTGTTATTCAGGGTCCTTCTTTATGTGTGTGACTATAAATAACCATTCAACATTCACCGGGTGCCTGAGGGGAAACATATGTTACGGCTGCAGTCGTAGAAGAGAAGTCAACACTGGAGCAGCAGTTACAGAGAGAAGCGATGTATTGGACCTGTGTTCTGTTTGTTCAGTCCCGGTTCTGAGATATCTGATAAGAAGAGTTCTGTTTGTGGTTCTCACAGCTCACTGTCAACAGTCTCTGTTGTTTCTGTGTGTGGACTGAAGAAAGACGTGTTGCTGTTTACTTTTTAATAAAAAGAAATCTTGGGGTCCTAGTTTGCTCATAACTGTGTTTCTGTAAAAAGAAAATAGAGCTGTGAGATAAAAAATCTTGTATTTGTTTCACTTTAGATCTACAGATGTATTGTGTGGTTTGACTTACTGACTCCATCAGTGTTTCTTGGTTTTGATCACACACATTTGTAACCTTGTTTATAAAGTAAATAATCTCCTAATCTTCATTATATTATTATGATTATTATGATTATTATTATTATGATTATGATTATGATTATTATTATTATTATTATTACATTAAATAAAACCCCAATTCCCAAAAACTTGAGATGCTAAAACTGTTCCTTCTAACAAATCACAGGAATTTCCTCGCAGCTAAATTTAAATTGGAGGACGGAGAGAAAATGTGTTGTTTCTTTGTGATTCGGCTTCTCAACCTGAGGGATCGGAACCTTGAGGGAGTCGTGAGTAAACGTCCGGGGGTCGGCAGACGGTTGTGGAGAGACAAATAAAATACCATATTTCAGTTTGGAGAACAGTTTGTAGATTTCATTGAGTGTCCCTGTGATAGGATTTGCCTTTAAATAGATTTCATTAAGTGTGTTTTCAAATTTAGAGTTCTGATTGGACACACAAGCACACTAAACCTTCTGTTTTCATTTCAGGATGTTGTTAAAGGTCCCGGTGCTGAGGGACGAGGAGGGCTCGTCTCATCAGGTGAGCAGTGAGTGTCGACGTGTTCGTACCTGAGTGGCTTTACTGTCTGAAGAGTCCTTCTCCCCTGAGGACAGACTGTCTCTCTTGGCACTTTGTGCTCTCTCTGAGGTCTCTGATGACGGGGTGGTCTTACCTGTAACACATGGACACATCAGAACAGGAGCACACTACAGCTGGTGTGCTGCAGATTCTGACACTTTAATGACACAGTGTGGTCGAGTTACGTAACTGCACAGTAATGTCAACACACCGAGATGTCTGTTTAAATGATTAAAATCACTTCAAGCTAAAAAGCTCCATTATTCCTCCTCCTTAAATGAGAATATTAGCTGCTTTTCTTCATCTTCTAGGATAAATGTTCTTCTGGGATTTAGACATTTTATAAACCAAACAGTTCATCAGTCGCTGGCTGCCGTCATACATGGAATATGAGAGATATTGTGATCATATCTGCAGGCTGATACAGGCGTGATCATCTTTTACACGGACATGATTCAGACATGACGGGACATTTAAAGAAAAGGCATGTCTAGAATGCGAGCAGAATAAAATTTGAGTTTAGTTTTGAATGTTTTAAACTCAGATTCTTACATATCGACCTTTAAGAAATATAACTGAGTGACATAATTGTTACAGTACTTTTATCTGGGTGTATAAGACGTTAACCTGGCGGTTCAGACTCAGACAGTGCCGTCTAACAGCCTAAAAGAAGGTTGTCGGTTGAAGTCTCAGGGGAGAGACCTCAGCTGTGTCCCTGTGTGTCTCCTGTATTTAACAACAGGGAAGGAATCATCTCAGTGTGACGTCGTTTATCTCAGACGTTACAGACGGAGATGAGTGAAACGAAAACAGGAAGTGGTTCATCATCTACCTGATCAGCCGTACTGCCACGCAACCACCTGCTACACGTCAGTGAGGAACTTGTTTACAGGTGTGTGTGTGTGTGTGTGTGTGTGTGACGGTGTTTGTCTGACCCCTCTTGCTGTCCGGGCTCTGGTCAGTCTTGGCCTCGCTGTTCTCGCGGTGGGACGCGGAGGCGGGCTCTGGAGTCGGGCTGGTGCTACAACTGTTTTCCTGTTTCACCGGAGACGAGTCGGCGATGGAGCTCTGGTTGCTGTTGTCATCTAACAACGACAGACAGAGAGAACGACTCACTTCAGTTGGGTTTTTTGTCAGACATGTACACAAAACATTTCTGGAGCTTCACAGTAAAACAGAGGTGCAACTGAAGCAGCTGGAGCTTCAATCCACCCCTCGACATGAGCATCCAAGATGGAGCACGAGAGGCAAATTTTCATGCCGTTTGTCAACAAGAAATAAATAACACAGATCATCACCGGCTGCGTCCTTTCAGGCTTTCACCACCTACCATGCATGTCCATCATCCCCGGAGAGGAGCTGTTCTCTGGAGTCGTCAGCTCTGAGCCGTATTTCTCATCTTTGCCCTTCTTCTTGTTCTTGTTCTTCTACAGAGAGTGAAGAAAAACAGCGTTCAAACACACAATAGCTCTGTTCAAAAGCAATCAACGCGCAACAATGCGATGTACAAAAAACAGCAAAACAAAAAGGCCGGCACTCTGACAGCGTGTTCAAAAAGAGAATACATTACGGAGAATATCTTGCCCTTGAAAACAAAAGGCTGGACATTTACTTTTGTCTTCCAGCACCTGTTGATAACAGGTGGCGACGCCGTGGGTTCCGGGTCGCGTTTATAATGACAGTTAATTTCATTGAAAGAGGGAACGAGAACTCACATCATCTGATTTGGGCTCCGTCACCGGCACCCACTTGTAGATGCGGAGGGACGTGTCTCCAACAGTCACCCATTTCTTCTCCCTGTGCAGGAGCAGAAACCAAACCGACTCAAAGAAAGACAACGAGGCCACAGACGTGATGACAGACGCCTGTAGATCAAGACGCTGATGTAAAGACAAAACTGCTCCTGATGAGCTGTTACAGTGACAGGACTTATTATTCTTTGGGGTAATACATTAAACATTTAGTCTAGAACATGTCAGACAATCGTTAAGATCTTCCTGGAGACAATTATCATATCAGCAAATTACTTTCTTTGTCCGTCCAACAGCCTAAAACCTAGAAATATTTAATTTCTTAAGATACAACCAACAAAAAGTCAGTATGTTTCAGAGCCTGAAGTTACTGAATGTTTGGTAAATTTGCTCAACAGAATCTGTGATTAGACAACATTGTGATTAAAACAGCGAGAAACAAATCACGTTATAATAAAAAAGACCCTGAAATCACGACAAAATCCCAAAGAATCGGTTTGTCTCAAAATACAAATTACGCTACAGCAGATAAAATACACTTTAAGGCATCAGTTTGGGTTTGTGACATTTTAGACAAAAAAAACATGTAATTGAGATAATAACAGGCACATTAAGTGATAATGACAATTTTGGTTGCAGACCTGAATTATTTGGTCTATAAAATCGCAGAAAATAGTCAAAACTGAACTTCATGTTTCACCAAAGGTTAAGTTAAGTCCTATTTATGGTCCAAACTCCAAAGTAGACCAAGACAACCGGCACATATTTATATCAGAGATGCTGGATTCAGAGGATTTATGGCATTTTTTCTTAAATCAGTGGACAAAATGGTTCATAATTTAATTTTCTGATCAACCTGACAAATCGCTTCAGCTCGAAAATCCCAATCCCAATGCTTCTTAGCGTTATATCAGTTTCTCAAGAAGCCCAGTCGCCTACAATACAATTCCAATTAAGGAGGCAACTAACAAATCATTTTCTGATTGATTCAAATGATCATTTAGTCCATAAAATGTCGGAAAACAGAAATAACAAAATGACAATCACATACTGAAAAAGCCTATATCATCACAAATGATATAATATTAATATTAAACAATGATCAATGGCCTCAATTGATGCTGAATAATCATGAATAGATCAATCAATTGATCAAATAATTTAGCAGTTGTTTCATTTGTGTGCTATAATGAAGTAATATACTAATTAATAGATTAAATGGAATTACTGAAGTGCAATTACTGTAAAATTGTATGCATGGACAATACTTGAATAATTTTACTTAATTACTTTCCATTAATAACTCAACGCCAATGAACTTTTTGCTCATACTGTTTATTGAATTAGTTATTTTCATATTTTACTTAAGTACAGTACTTGAATAAATGTACCTAGTTACTTTCCATTAACTCTCCATGTAACTTTTTAGCTCAAAGCATTTAGTGTTATCCTAAGTTAACACATTTTACAAACTTACAAAATGTTAAAGTAATACAGTAACTACCTTTGTTAAATAAATGTAGTGTAAAATAAAGTATATACCCAAGAAATGTACATAATTACTACAAATAAAATGGAATTAAGTTCAGTATTTGAGTAAATGTACTTAGTTACTTTAGATTACTGTCTTTGAGTCAGTAGTATAATGTTTACCTTTTTAGCTAGAAGCATTTAGTGTTATTATAAGTTAACATATTTTAATACAAACGTATAAAATAAAGTTACTACATTTGCTAAATAAATGTGTAAAATAGTAGTGTAAAATAAAGTATTTACCCAGGAAATGTGAGGATTATTACTAAAAATAAAATAGAAATAAGTACAGTAGTTCAGTAAATTAACTTAGTTACTTTAGATTACTGTCTTTGAGTCAGTAGTATAATGTAACTTTTAAGATAGCAGCATTTAAGGTAAGTTTAAGTTAACATATTTTGATACAAACGTATAAAATAAATAGAGTAACAACATTTGTTAAATGTAGTGTAATATAAAGTATTACTTTAGATTACTGTCTTTGAGTTAGTAGTATCATGTAACTTTTAAACTAGTAACCTTTAGTTTTAGCTTAAGTCACATAAACAGAGAAGATTTTCTTGTTAAACGTATAAAATGGTCAAAAAATGTAATAATAGAAATGAATACACTTAATTTTAATGTCGTCTTTTTGTACCTTAAAGTATAAACTTCATTATAAATATCTGAATAAACTAAAACAATCACAGTTACATTAACGTTTAATATTTCGGCTGTTAAATGTGGATTAAAGTGTGTTTTGGCATTATCACTCGAGTAAAATACAGTTATTCTTATATTGTACTCAAGCACAGTAGTTTGAATAAATGTACTTGGTTACTTTTCATTAAATCTCCATGTAACTTTTTAGCTAGTAGCATTTAGCGTTAGCTTAAGTTAACACATTTTGATGCAAACATATAAAATGTTAAAGTAAATAAAATAACGACATTTGTTAAATAAATGTAGTGCAAAATAAAGTATTTACCCATTAAATGTAACATAATTACTACAAATAAAATATAATTAAGTACGGTATTTGAGTAAATGTACTTTGTTGCTTTGGATTATTGTCTGTAAGTCAGTAGTATAAAGTAACTAGTAGCATTAAGTGTTATCTTACATTAACACATTTTGATACAAGCATATAACATGTTAAAGTAACTACATTTGTTAAATAAGTGTAGTGTAAAATAAATCATTTACCCAAGAAATGTATATAGTTACTACAACTACAACTACAACTTAAGTTCAGTATTTGAGTAAATGTACTTGGTTACTTTGGATTACTGTCTTTGAGTCAGTAGTATAATGTAACTTTTAAACTAGTAGCATTTAAGGTAAGTTTAAGTTAACACATTGATACAAACGTATAAAATAAAGTAACTACATTTGTTAAATAAAGGTAGTGTAAAATAAAGTATTTACCCAGGAAATGAAAGGATTATTACTACAAATAAAATGGAATTAAGTACAATATTTGAGTAAATGTACTTAGTTACTTTACATTACTGTCTTTGAGTCAGTCGTATAATGTAACTTTTAAGATGGTAGCATTTAAGGTAAGTTTAAGTTAACACATTTTGATACAAACGTATAAAATAAATAAATCAACTACATTTGTTAAATAAATGTAGTGTAAAATAAAGTATTTACCCAAGAAAATGTACATAAATAGTACAAATAAAATGGAATTAAGTTCAGTATTTGAGTAAATGTACTTAGTTACTTTGAATTACTGTCTTTGAGTCAGTAGTATAATGTAACTTTTAAGCTAGTAGCATTTAGTTTTAGCTTAAGTCACAAAAACAGAGAACAATTTCTTCTTAAACGTATAAAATTGTCGAAAAATAAAATAAAATGAATTAATACACTTAATTTTAATGTCGTCTTTTTGTACCTCAAAGTATAAACTTCTGTATAAATATGTGAACAAACTAAAACAATCACAGTTACATTAACGTTTTAATCAGAACACCAACTTCTCCTGACTTTGACCTGGGGACGTTTGATTAAAACACCTGATAACACATATCACATTGATTTCCTACCCCCGGGCGGGGTTACACACCCGAATAAACAGTATCTGAACGAGCTCTCGCGGTCTTAAAAAATGTGTATTTCGGCCGTTAAACGAGTATAAAAGTGTGTTTAGCCGTTAAGACTGAGTCACTACGTGTTCAGCCATGCACTAACTGTAGCCTACTTCCCTCTCCCAACCCCCACCGTGCTCCTCTTCTCTACCAGAACCTAAAGGGCGACTCAAAGCGCTTAATTTAAAACTCCAGACGGACTAAACTCCTCCGACTCAAGAGCGCCGTCGTCAAATTGTTTCCGAGTCGACACTTATCGGAGGTTTCGGTCCCTAAAGAAGAAAAACCAACCGCCGCCTGAGCTACGAGCTCAACAGCGGGCAGCAATGGCTTCATGTGACTGCATCGAAATGGCTTCTGGGTTCAACCCTGGCCGTTAAAATCGGCGAGAGAGAGAGAAAAGAGACGCCGGGTAACATGTTGTGTTGCTCGGCTCCAGGCAGCCAGACGACGGCCGGGGCGGTGCACCAAGCACGAGTGCGCCCCGGTGCACCTGAGCCGCAAGTACATCTGCCGTGAATCCCGTTCAGAAATTGTCCTTTTCTTTCAATTTCATCCCTCACTCCGTCTCGCTCCTTCCCTCTCCTCCCCCAACAAGCGAGCCTTTCTCGTGTTAGATAACGAAGCCCGCTTTTTTCTCCCTCCCTCTTTCTCCCTCTTACCATTTTCGTACTTTCTCAATAGCGGCCATAACCCTCTTGATGTCATCTTTCGCCCTGCTCCGGGTCTCAGCTCGGACCGACCTGCCCGACATTGCCGCGGTGGGTATAATATTTTTAAAGCTCGCCGGCAGTTCAGACACAATGCAAACAGTAGAGCGCACAGAGGAGCCACTGCGCCTGCGCGGACTGATGTAGCAGCAGAGAGAGGGCGCCTGGCTGCAGCTGCACCGAGAGCAGAGCTGAGTCTCCCTGCTGAGTGTGGAGGAGAACAAAGAGGCAGCGAGCAGCGTGGATGTTGTTCTCAGAGTTCACAGCACAAAGTACAAATACTACACGACATCAAAGTGTCACACGGGCGATGCTGCTGCTGAGGTACAAGTACACGAGTATTGTGTACATGCAGGACACACAGTTTGTAGTTTTAGGGAAGAAATGACAAGATCTGCATTGGCTGATTGTTTCACGCATAAACAGACTAAAGAAACAAGTTATTTTTTCGAAGAGTGAATGAACAAGCTGTTCTCAGAGGAGAGGTGGCAGGGTCCGCCACATGTAAACACAATAAAACATCTATATTTCTTGTTCTAAATATTAATGAGCAGAGAAAGATCTTCATTGGCTGATTGTTTCACGCACAAACAAACTAAAGAAACAAGTTTTTTATATGAGTGAATGAACAAGCTGTTCTCAGAGGAGAGGTGGCAGGGTCCGCCACATGTTAACAAAACAAAACATCTACATTCCTTATTTTTTAAATTATTTTCTGTGCATCCGTCTCTAAACCTATTTTTGTTTGTTAGTTTATTAGAAGAAATGTTAGTGGGCAGAGAAAGATCCTCACTGGCTCATTGTTTCATGCACAAACAAACTAAAGTTATTTATTTGTTTCTATGAGTGAATAAACAGGCTGTTCTCAGAGGAAAGGTGGCAGGGTCCGCCATATGGAAACAAAATAAAACATCTATATGCCTTAATTCATTTGTAATTTTTAACTATTTTATTGCAGTTTTCTGTGCATCAGTCTCTTGTTTGTTAGTTTATTAGAAGAAATGTTAATTAGCAGAGAAATATCCTCATTGGCTGATTTTCTTCTGCATAAACAAACTAAAGAAACAAACTTTCTTTGTTTTCATGACTAAATAAACAAACTGACATTAAAGAACAACACAGTTTATACTGTTTGACTTTGTTTACATGTGGCGGACCCTGCCACCTTTCCAGCATTAAACAGTGTTCTGGGACCTTGTTTTCCTCTGAGAGCAGATTGTTTATTCACTTATGAAAACAGTTTGTATAATTACTTCATTAATTTTCTAAATGTTAAAATTCTCAGTTTAAATGTCTTCTATAAAACTACAGAGTGCTTCTTTAATATTTCAGTTTTTTTTTTAATCACCTATAAGACACACTGAATTGCATTTTCATTTGTTTGAAAGGTGCTCTATGAATAAAGTTATGTTCATAATATATAATATTGAAATATTAAAGGAACAATTCACCCAAAAATTAAATTACGTCATACTCCCCTCCTCCTGATGACATAACGTCAGGTAAAGTCTCTTAGTCCACAGAACATTTCTGGAGCTTCACAGTAAAACAGAGTTGCAGCTCTCTGCTGAACATCTGAAGCAGCTGAGACTTCATTTAAAAACAACTGTGAAACAAACACCATGAAATGGCTCCGTACAGCTCGTCTGGTGTACTCAAAGTCCTTCAGAAGCCCTGAGTGCTCAAACTACTTTAAAAAGATGTTGAAAGTGTGCAAAAGCTGCAAATGAGGAGAAAACATATTTCTATTTTGGAACTTCTCTGGTCAAAATGTGGATATTAAACTTATAAACAAGCTAATTACAGACTTTTAACTGCCCCCAAATCCTGTTTTGTTTAATGATGCAGTGAGTAGTTGTAGTCAATCGACTCCACAGCTCGAGTTAATAGACATTTAAATGATTATGTTGCCCTCTGGTGTCATAATTAAGAAACTGCACACAGTGTTTTGTACACAAGCTTTATTTTATCAAATCAAATAAACTCTAGCAACAACTGACATTTCTGAATTGAATGATTTACAGTTTGTTTTCATCCTTCATGTTTGTATGATTAGAAAACAAACAAACACTGAATTAAACATCATGATTATATCTGCTGCCAACTTTCTACAAGAGTTATAAAAACAGTCACATGAACTTTAACTTTACATTAATTTAAATTGTTTGAAAAGTTTGATGCAAATTTACCTAATTTAACATATCTAAAAGCTTTCTTGGCCTTTTTGTTCTACACATCTTTGATTAAGGTGTTATAGTAAAAGCGGGTTGTGGATCTGATACAAATAATAAAAATAATTAATATAACTAATTGCTATCAAAATTACTGACAAAATAAAATAAAATGAACATTTAAAAACAAAATCTCAAAAAATAAGTAGCATTTTGCTTTTTTACATCAGTAGATTCTGTTAAACAACTCTTGTTCAATCATTTCATGAACAGATTCACTTCATCCACACAACCATGTTGGAGCAGAATCTCAGCTATGTACAAGCAAATAATGAAACATCTCCTCATTGATTATGATCATGTGAACTGAAGTCATCATGAGCAGCGAGAGCCTCCGTGGCTGAACAGACACAGGAAGGAGCGCCGCCTGAAGAAAGTCCAACATTTACAGAACAACAAGAAGACGTCAAAGTACCGCCCACAATGTTTGATTGACAGGTGATCTGTGTGCAGTGAAGAAATGCCACAACAATCAGCTCTCAGCAACAATGATGGAAACACAACAAGTCTGAAGAAATGAAACACACAATTTAACCCACTGACCCTGAAATGACTTCAGTCTATTTGAGTTCACAAAACTCAGCAGACTCTCCAGAAGACCACATGTCACAGTTAAACCGAAGTCCAGCATAGAGAGGCTGAGTGAATGTGGTCTGGACTCTGTGGAGGAGAGTCATGGTGTCAGAGACGCTGTAGAAGGACAGAATACCTGCACTGTGATCCAGGTACACTCCAACTCTGGAGGACTCAGGATCTGAGATGGGAGTGTAGACATTGTTGTGATTAAAGTAATAACTGTATTTGGAACAATATAACATCCAAGATTTGTCATTAAATCCAACTCTACATTCATCAGACTTCCCTGCTCTGCTAATATTCTTGTATGCGACTGCTACACCAACTCCTACTCTCCACTCCACCTCCCAGTAACAACGTCCAGTCAGACTCTCTCTACTCAGGACCTGCTCCCACCCAGTGAATCTGTCTGGGTGATCAGGATAAGACTGTTCGTCATCCACTAATGTTGCTTTTCTGTTCCCCTCAGATAATAACAGATATCTGTTTGCTGTGTTTGGATCCAGTGCGATTTCATATGAATATCTTAAGAATCCAGCTCTGGTCATGTTCTCTGGTAGTGACAGGTAAAACATCCACTTTAGTCACTGTCAGTGAGATGTTGGTCCATGTCTCTCTCAGGACGTCCTGTAGTTTGTCTCTGACCTCTGACACAGCTGCTGTCACATCCTCAAAGTACTTGAGAGGACGGATCTTGATGCTGGATGAGTGTGTAGACTCACTGAGTGCTGACAGTGAGGGGTAGTTGTGTAGAAACTGGTTGTGATCCTCTGTGTGTGAGAGATTCTTCAGCTCAGCGTCTTTCCTCTTCAGCTCAGTGATCTCCTGCTCCAGCTTCTCCTGAAGCTCTTTGACTCGACTCACTTCAGTTTCCTGCTGGGATCTGACCTGCTGCTTCACATCAGAGTGTCTTTCCTCCATGAGACGGATCAGCTGGGTGAAGATCTTCTCACTGTGCTCCACTGCTTTATCAGCAGAGCCATTGATGGCCTCCACCTCCTGTTGAAGCACCTTCACATCTTTCTCTCTGTCCTGGATTCTCTGCTGGATGTTATGTCGACTCCCCTCCAGCTCTCTCTGCCTCTCAGTCCTCTCTGCTGCAGCTGACACTGTGTCGTGGCCTTTATGTTCCTCCACAGAGCAGAGATAACAGATACACTGCTGATCAGTACGACAGAACATCTTCATCACCTCATCATGACGAGAGCAGATGTTCTCCTGGAGCTTCTCTGACGGCTCCACCAGCTTGTGTTTCTTAAATGTAGGTGATTCATAATGAGGCTGCAGGTGTTTCTCACAGTAAGAGGCCACACACTGCAGACAGGACTTAACTGCTCTCAGTTTCCTCCCAGTGCAGAAATCACAGGCCACATCTTCAGGTCCAGCATAGCAGAGATCAGCAGGAGCAGCTTGGAGTCCAGTCTTCTTCAGCTCCTCCACTAAAACTGCTAACATGGTGTTTTTCAGCAGCTCAGGCCTCGGTATGAAGCTCTTCCTGCACTGAGGGCAGCTGTAGATCCTCTTCTCATCCTCTGTGTCCCAGTGGTCTTTAATACAGTTCTTGCAGTAGCTGTGTCCACAGGGAATAGTCACCGGATCCTTCAGTGGATCCAAACAGATCGAACAAGAAAAAGTCTCTTGGTCCAGCTGAACTGCTTTCTGCGCCATTTCACCTCTGAGTGACAACGACTGTCTGAGCTTCACTTCCTGATAACTGAAACTAGTCTGAGCTCTGATCTGAACAGGATGTGTTTGTGATCTGAATGAAACCTGTCAGCTCAGTTACACCCATCCACAAAACTGTAGGATCTGAAGGGGAGGGAACCAGGAAAAATACAGAGTGGAGCTGCTGTGTAAGAGGAGGAAGAAGAGGGAGGGCTGACCGAGCTGTGACTCAGTCCAGGACGAGGACCAGCTCTGTGAATCTGAACTGTGTTTCCTGTTTTACATTGACGCCTAGGTTAAAAGCTGATCCACGTTTGAAAACAAAGTTTGTAGTTGTAAAATATTTCTTGGTTCCTCAGGCTTTGCTGATGTTTCTCTAACTCGTCCTGTGATTCTCACTTTTCATTTCCTGGTTACAAACAGCTGACGGTACTTCAGACTATTTATGAGCACATGAATTTTTTACTCAAAAACTTTCCAACAAAATCTATCAATGCTTAAATGTTCGTATTTCCGATAGCCCATGAAGGGGGCAGGCCGATGATGAGAGTGGGAAAACGTCCCACGTCATCTCTCCGCAACACATCAACACGCAGCTCTTTGCGAGATGAGCTAATTCAGAGCAACTCGACAAAACAGTGACAACAAAACTTCCCGAACAGACTCAGGCATGTTTTTTTGGCTTCCTCGTGAGACGTGTGACTGCCCCCGCACCACTCTGGGGTCCCTCAAGTTACAAGTCCGATCTCAATATCTGAGGAGTGACCCGACGGAAAAGGTGTGAAAAGTACCTGGCACCTGGCCCACTGATTGGTCAGATCTGGTGTATTGCGCTGCGTTGCTATGGCGAGGACGCCGGTACTGGTCATTCACTGCATGACGTCAAAACGAACATATTCATCAGGTTCAGAAAAAAGAAGAAACTAGATGAAGAAAAACGCTCACAGGATAAATGTTAGATTTGTCTTCATGATGTGGGTGGAGTGGGAGCTAATGCTGAATCTTTAGCTAGCTTAAGTGTTTGCTTTAGGAAAGGGCTGAAATAAAATGTATATGTCACATGTGAATGCCATCAAACTGATTGATGTTTCCTCCTCTGCTGTTCAATATTTGCCATGTAACATTACTTTAGCATTATTTAATGATTAATTTAGTTTATAGGTCTCTAATGTGAAGTGTGCTAAACGACACTAATGCAGTGTGGCAGTGGATTGTTGCTCTGAGTGGATTATTGTTAACTCAACTGAGTTAGTTTTGTCTTTCTTTACCACATTTATTAGAATATTTATTGTGACAATATAATTTGAACAAATTTGCCAACATTCCTACAGTTTGGTTATGTTTTTTATCTTTGTTGGTTTTGTTTTCCTCTTGCATCTTTGTTGATCTCCTGAAAGGGTTAAAGGAATCTATCCATTGTAGTTTGACCAAATACAGGCCCCCAAACAGCATGTTGCATAGGGCCCCCAAAAACACAGAAATGGCCCTGCGTGACTGAAACTTTAAACTCAGCACATTTATTTTTTAGTTTTGTGTTTAATTTGATTTGAATTGAGGAGTCAGCAGCTCTGACATGTCAAAAGACTGAGCAGTGAATTCAGTAAACATCAGCTGTGGAGGGATGAATGAAGAAGGTAAGCTGTCTGCAGTTCATCACTGCTGGCTCGTATGTTGATGTCAGCAGCACAGATGTTAACCGTGTTTGACTGTGTTCAGAGCTGGTAGAGTATTTCAGGGCTCAGATGAGGAAGGACCCGGACATGGTCTCTGCTGTGGCCGCTATCTGCACTCTGCTTGAATTCCTCAAGAGAGACAAAGGTGTGCAGGTTTGCTGTGCTGGTTGTGAACAAAGCTGCCATGTTTCAGGTGAACCATAACCCTGTTTTGTCAAGCGTTGCCTCCGATCAGGAGACATCTGTATGCCTTAATTTTTATTATTTGAACTATTTTTTTGTAATTTTTTGTGTGCGTCTGTCTCTAAACCCATTTTTGTTTGTTAGTTTATTAGAAGAAATGTTAATTAGCAGAGAAAGATCCTTGTTGGATGGTTCAAGCTTTCTTCATTTTCACAACTGAATAAACAAACTGACATGAAAGAACAACACAGTTTGTACTGTTTTACTTTGTATAACACAGTGGATCAGCATTTGTCAAAAGAGGACCCAGGGCTGCACTAGTCGGTTTCATGTGGCTTTAATCAAACATTTCAAACAGCACAGACATAACATAGCACACACGTGCCACCAGGGGTCTCTACATATACCTTTCCTGGCAGGTAACACACACTTGGATTCCCTAGAGATCCCTCTAGGGTAATACGAAATATTATCAATCTCAGTGTCATAGCCCTGGCTCAGAGAGCAAGACAAAGTGGGAGACCACACACTTTTAAAGCAACATGAAGTGAAACTTTATTATAAATGCAACCCAAAACAACATAATAAAGTAGTCTGTAATCTGTAGAGTCAGTAATGTATGCAGTGTTGTTTGTTATTGAGGTGTGGTGATGATAAAACAAAGAAACACACAAACTAAAGAGGCAGCAAGTGGTCAGAGAGAGAGAGAGAGAATGGGAATGAGGAGCCAGCAAAATAACCTAGGCCCAGGCTGCCCAGGTGAACATCATCAGCAGCTCCACCCATCCACCTGAAATGAGCCTGCAAGAAAAACAAACAAAGGACGACCAGGAGAGGGCAGGGTCGTCACACTCAGGATATTACATCCTCCCCTCTCAGTTTCTGCAGCCATCACTTAACTGAAAGAAAATATAAGACATCATGGAAACAAATTAAATTAAATTACATTAGCCATGTTCCTCAACTTAAATCTTAGTTCCTCAAAATTATAATAACATACAGTGTATATTGTTTTCTTCACTTGTACAACTTAGCATTTAATTCCCTCTTAGAATTTTAGCATCTGAAATTAATTAACTAATACATTGTCAGTCTGTTAGCCATACATTTAGGGTCTGTAATAGTCTGGAGGAGGCCTCTCTCTGATAGAGCATCTCAAGCTTGGTGTTTGTGGTTCCTGGGCTACAGGACTAGGCTCTCTCTCAGGTGGACCACTCTCAGAGTTCTTCACAGGGATTGTTGGACAGACAGATGCAGGGGACAGTTCCTGTTGTGGCACCACAGTTGGTGGGTTAGGCCCAACCTGGGGTGTACTGGGATCTAGTTCAGGAAGTCTGCTTAGCTCCCTCCTCCTGATCTGATCAACATGTCTCTTCAAAACCTGTCCATTCTCGGTGACAACGGTATATGACAGTGGACCCGTGCAGCTCTCAATGGTTCCAGGGATCCATTTGGGACCGTATCCATTGTTCTTTGTAAAAACTAGATTTCCTGGATTAAAACATCTGAGTTTGGTAGTCTTATCATGATGAGCTTTTTTTTCCCCATTGTTTCTTTTCCCTCTTGGTTTTCAAGTCCGGGAGTAACAAATCAAAACGTGGACCTGGGCCTCCTGGACATGAGCATCTCTGCCGGGGACAAACCAGTGGTAGAGTGTGAAGTCATTCTGTAACTAAACAGGAATCTTGACACTTTAGTTTCCAAGCTCTCCTTTCCTCCTTGCATCCTCTTCATACCGTCCTCGTCGCCAATATAACATAGTGGATCAGCATTTGTCAAAGGAGGACCCAGGGCTGCAGTAGTACGTTTCTTGTGTCTTTAATGAAACATTTCAGGCAGAACAGACATAACATAGCACACACATGCCACCAGGAGGCCTCTACATATACCTTTCCTGGCAGGTAACTTCCAGCCAGGTAACACACACTTGGATTCCCAAGAGCTTTCTCTAGGGTGATACCAAATATGAGCAATCTCAGGATATCACACTTTGTTTACATGTGGTAGACCCTGCAACCTTTCTAGCTTCAAATAGTGTTCTGGGACCTTGTTTTCCTCTGATCAAGCTGTTCTCAGAGGAAAACAAGGTCCCAGAACACATATGGAAACAGTTTGTATCATTACTTCGTGAATACTGTAAATATTAAAATTCTGAGTTTGAATTTCTTCTATAAAACTACAGAGTGCTTCTTTAATATCTCATGTTTTTTTTATCACCTGTAAGACACTTTGAATTGCATTTTCATTTGTTTGAATTGTGCAATCTCAATAAAGTTTGTTTAATTGGTAGAATTAATAAAGGTGAAATATTAAAGGAACATTTCACCCAGAAGTTAAATTAAGTCATCCTCTCCTCCTCCTGATGATATAAAGTCAGGTAAAGTCTCTTAGCCCACAGAACAATTCTGGAGCTTCACAGTAAAACAGAGTTGCAGCATTCTGCTGAACAACTGAAGCAGCTGAGACTTGATTTGAAAACAACTGTTAAACAAACAACATGAAGTGGCTCCGTACAGCTCGTCAGGTGTAATCAAAGTCCTTCAGAGGCCCTGAGCGCTCAAACTAATTTAAAAAGATGTTGAAAGTGTGCAAAAGCTGCTAATGAGGTGAAAACATATTTTCATTTTGGAACTTCTCTGGTCAGAATGTGGATATCACACTGATAAACAAGCCAATTACAGACTTTTAACTGCCTCAAAAATCCTGTTTTGTTTAATGATGCAGTGAGTAGTTGTCGTCAATCGACTCCACAGCTCGAGTTCATAGACATTTAAATGATTATGTTGCCCCCTGGTGTCATAATTAAGAAACTGCACACAGCGTTTTGTACACAAGTTTTATTCTATCAAATCAAATGAACTTTATCAACAGCTGACATTTCTGAATTGAATGATTTACAGTTTATTTTCACCCCTCATGTTTGAATGATTAAAAAACAAACAAACATTGAATTAAACATCATGATTATATTTGCTGCCAGCTTTCTACAAGAGTTATAAAAACAATCACACAAACTTTAACTTTCCATTATTTAAAATTGCTTGATAAGTTTGAGATAAATTTAATTAATTAAACAAATATTAAAGCCCTCATAGCCGTTTTGTTCTACACATCTTTCATTTGGGTGTAATAGTAAAAGCAGGTTGTGGATCTGGTACAAATAAAAGAAAAATATGAATATTACAACTAATTGCGATTAAAAATCAATTTTAATCAAAGAAATGAAAACATTTTTGTCTGGAAACGACTGTTGTTCAATGCATCTCCGTATTGATTATGATCATGTGAACTGAACTCATCATGAGCAGCGAGAACCTCCGTGGCTGAATGGTGATCTGTGTGCAGTGAAGAAATGCCACAACAATCAGCTCTCAGCAACAATGATGGAAACACAACAAGTCTGAAGAAATGAAACACACAATTTAACCCACTGACCCTGAAATGACTTCAATTTCTAGTCTATTTAAGTTTACAAAACTCAACAAAGCCTCCTGGCCAGTTGATCTGAAGTCCAGCATAGAGAGGCTGAGTGAATGTGGTCTGGACTCTGTGCAGGAGAGTCATGGTGTCATAGACGCTGTAGAAGGACAGAATACCTGCACTGTGATCCAGGTACACTCCAATTCTGGAGGACCGAGGACCCGAGATGGATGTTTGGACTGTGTTGTGATTAAAGTTATATCTGTATGTGTAACAAAATAACCTCCAAGATTTGTCATTGAATCCGAATTCACAATCATATGAGCTCCCTGCTCTGCTAATATTCTTGTATGCGACTGCTACACCAACTCCTTCTCCTCTCCATTCCACCTCCCAGTAACAACGTCCAGTCAGACTCTCTCTACTCAGGACCTGACGCCTGTCAGTGAATCTGTCTGGGTGATCAGAATAAGACTGTGGTTGACTTAATGTTGCTTTTCTGTTCCCCTCAGATAATAACAGATCCGTGTTTGCTGTGTTTGGATCCAGTGTGATTTCACATGAATATCTTAAAAATCCAGCTCTGGTCTTGGGCTCTGGTTGTGACAGTAAAACATCCAGATCAGTCACTGCCAGTAAGATGTTTCTCCATGTCTCTCTCAGGACGTCCTGTAGTTTGTCTCTGACCTCTGACACAGCTGCTGTCACATCCTCAAAGTACTTGAGAGGACGGATCTTGATGCTGGATGAGTGTGTAGACTCACCGAGTGCTGACAGTGAGGGGTAGTTGTGTAGAAACTGGTTGTGATCCTCTGTGTGTGAGAGCTTCTTCAGCTCAGCGTCTTTCCTCTTCAGCTCAGTGATCTCCTGCTCCAGCTTCTCCTGAAGCTCTTTGACTTGACTCACTTCAGTTTCCTGCTGGGATCTGACCTGCTGCTTCACATCAGAGCGTCTTTTCTCCATGAGATGGATCAGCTGGGTGAAGATCTTCTCATTCTGCTCCACTGCTTTATCAGCAGAGCCATTGATGGCCTCCATCTCCTGTTGAAGCACCTTCACATCTTTCTCTCTGTCCTGGATTCTCTGCTGGATGTTGTGTCGACTCCCCTCCAGCTCTCTCTGCCTCTCAGTCCTCTCTGCTGCAGCTGACACTGTGTCGTGGCCTTTATGTTCCTCCACAGAGCAGAGATAACAGATACACTGCTGATCAGTACGGCAGAACATCTTCATTACCTCATCATGACGAGAGCAGATGTTCTCCTGGAGCTTCTCTGACGGCTCCACCAGCTTGTGTTTCTTTAATGGAGCCACATCATAATGAGGCTGCAGGTGTTTCTCACAGTAAGAGGCCACACACTGCAGACAGGACTTAACTGCTCTCAGTTTCCTCCCAGTGCAGAAATCACAGGCCACATCTTCAGGTCCAGCATAGCAGTGATCAGCAGGAGCAGCTTGGAGTCCAGTCTTCTTCAGCTCCTCCACTAAAACTGCTAACATGGTGTTTTTCAGCAGCTCAGGCCTCGGTATGAAGCTCTTCCTGCACTGAGGGCAGCTGTAGATCCTCTTCTCATCCTCTGTGTCCCAGTGATCTTTAATACAGTTCTTGCAGTAGCTGTGTCCACAGGGAGTAGCCACCGGATCCTTCAGTAGATCCAAACAGATCGGACAAGAGATTGTTTCTTGGTCCAGCTGAACTGCTTTCTGCTCCATTTCACCTCTTAGTGACAACGACTGTGTGAGCTTCACTTCCTGATCTTCAGTTACAGCCAATCACAAACTGTAGATCTAAAGGGGAGGGAACAAGGAAATATAGTGACAGAGTGGAGCTGCTCTGTGAGAGGAGGAAGAAGAGGGAGGGCTGATCGAGCTGTGACTCAATCCAGGACGAGGAGCAGCTCTGTGAATCTGAACTTTGTTTCCTCTTTTACAATGAAGCCTCAGTTAAAACCTGCTCCACATTTGAAAACATGCAAGTTTTTAGTTGTAAAATATGTCTTGGCTCCTCAGACTTTGCTGATGTTTCTCTAACTCTTCCTGTGATTGTGTTCACTTTTCTTTTCCTGGTTACAAACAGCTGATGGTACTTGTCAGACTCTTTATAAGCACATAAAGGTTTGCAGAGATCACGGTGCCTAGGAAGGTGAAGGTGTGGGCCCTCTCCACGCAGTCACCGTGTATGTAGAGGGGAGATGGATCTGTCCTGTGTTTCCTGAAGTCCAGGAAGGTTTCTTTGGTTTTTGTGGTGTTCAGAGGCGGGTTGTTTGCAGAGCACCACTCAGTTTCAGGACTTTGTCCCTGTAGGAAGACTCATCTCCCCCTGTGATCAGTCCCACCACTGTCGTGTCGTCTGCAAACTTTACGATGGTGTTACTGGAGTGGGCTAGTCTGCAGTCTGTGGTGTAGAGGGTGTAGAGCAGCGGGCTCAGCACATACCCTTATGGGGAGTCCGTGCTCAGTGTCCGGCTGGAGGATAGGTGGTGTCCCAGTTTGACAGTCTGGGGTCGGTTTGTGAGGAAGTCCTTAATCCAGGAGCAGGTGAGTGGGGGGAGTCCCAGGTCAGACAGTTTGCTGATCAGGATGTCAGGGATGATAGTGTTAAATGCTGAGCTGTAGTCAATGAAGACCATCCTGACGTAGCTCTCCTGGTGTTCCAGGTGACTCAACGCGGTGTGGAGTGTAATGCTATTGCGTCCTCTGTCGACCTGTTCACTCTGTAAGTGAACTGATAAGGGTCGAATGAGGAAGGGAGACAGATCCTGAAGTGGTTAAGGACCAGCCGCTCCAGGGACTTGGTGATGATGGGCGGTAGTCCTTGTGGCTGACGGTGGTTGACTTCTTCAGTACTTGGATGATGGTGGCCGGCTTCAGGCAAGCTGGGATGGTGGACTGTGTCAGGGAGAGGTTGAAGATAGTGGTGAAGACCTGCACGAGTTTTGCAGCGCAGGCCCTGAGCACCTTCCCCGGAACACCGTCAGGTCCAGAAGCTTACTAAAGTATAAACCAAAGCTTATTAAATTAAGAAATAAAACATTTTTTCAACAGAATCTATCAAAGCCTAAATGTTCGTATTTCCAATAGCCTCAGTGGGAAAACGTCCTACGTCATCTCTCCGCGACACATCAACACGCAGCTCTTTGTGAGATGAGCTTATTCAGTGCAACTCGACAAATAGTGACAACAAAATTTCCAGAACAGACTCTTTTTTTGGCTTTCTCGTGAGAAGCGTGGCTGAAACCTTAAAGTCAGCACATTTAATATTTAGTTTTGTGCTTAATTTAATTTGAATTGAGGAGTCAGCAGCTCTGACATGTGTCAAAAATACTGAGCAGCAGTGGCGGTTCTAGACCAGTTTTAATAGGGGGGCCAGGTTGGGGCCGGCTTTTTTGTTAGGGGCACATACAACCCGGAAAAAAAGATAAATCCCTCATTCAGACAAAACATTGTTTTCAATTTCAGCAATTTTATTGGGTAGTAAACTGCTGAGACACTTTATTTCTCCCTTCCCTTCAAAACAAAATCATTGCAAGAAATCTGTCATTGTATTATTGATGCAGACTCCCTGTCAGGGGCCACAGGGGGGTCCAGACTCAGAGTTACAGGGGCACTGGCCCCTGTTGGCCCCCCCCAGAACCGCCCCTGCTGAGCAGTGAATTCATCTAATACATATATGTGCCTTAATTTTTTTTATTATTATTATTTTAACTATTTTATGGCAATTTCCTGTGCATCAGTCTCTGAACCCATATTTATTTGTCAGTTTATTAGAAGAAATTTTAATGAGCAGAGAAAGATCCTCATTGGCTGATTTTCTTCTGTATAACTCAATGAACAAACTTTCTTTGAATTCATGACTGAATAAACAGACTGAACTTAAAGAACGATATGATTTATACTGTTTTACTTTGTTTACATGTGGTGGACCCTGCCACCTTTCTAGCTTCAAATAAACTTCTGGGAACTTGTTTCCTCGGAGAACAGCTTGTTTATTCACTGATGGAAACAGTTTGTATTATTACTTAATTAATATTGTAAATATTAAAATTCTGAGTTTGAATTTCTTCTATAAAACTACAGAGTGCTTCTTTAATATCTAATGTTTTTTCTTTAATCACCTGTAAGACACTCTGAAAGGTGCTATCTAAATAAAGTTTGATTGATTGGTGGAGTTAATAACAGTGAAATACTAAATGTAAAGAAATTAAATTAAGTCCTCCTCTCCTCCTTCCGTGATGATATAAAGTCAGGTAAAGTGTCACAGTCCACAAAACATTTGTGGACCTTCAGAAGCCCTGAGCGGTCAACCTGATATATAAAAAGATGTTGAAAGTGTGCAAAAGCTGTTAATGAGGTGAAAACATATTTTCATTTTGGAACTTCTCTGGTGAAAATGTAGATATCACACTGATAAACAAGCCAATTACAGACTTTTAACTGCCCCACAATCCTGTTTTGTTTAATGATGCAGTGAGTAGTTGTTGTTAATCGACTCCACAGCTCGAGTTAATAGACATTTAAATGATTATGTTGCCCTCTGGTGTCCTAATTAAGAAACTGCACACAGTGTTTTGTACACAAGCTTTATTTTAACAAATAAACATCATCAACAGCTGACATTTCTGAATTGAATGACTTACAGTTTATTTTCATGTTTGTATGATTAAAAAACAAACAAACATTGAATTAAACATTATGATTATATCTGCGGCAAACTTTCTACAAGAGTTATAAAAACGATCACATGAACTTTAACTTTATATTAATAAGAATTGCTTGAAAAGTTTGATACAAATTCTACTAATTGAAACACATCTTAAAGCTTTCTTAGCCTTTTTGTTCTACACATTTTTGATTAAGGTGTGATAGTAAAAGCAGGTTGTGGATCTAGTACAAGTAATAAAGATAATTACTATTACAACCACTTGCTATCAAAATTACTCACTGAGAAAATTAGATAAAATGAACATTTCAAACAAAATCTAAAGAAATAAATGATTTTTTACTTTACATCAGTAAAGTCTGTTAAACGACTCTTGTTCAATGATTTCATGAAAAGATTCACTTCATCCACACAATCAGTTTGTTGGAGCAGAATCTCAGCTATGTACAAGCAAATAATGAAGCATCTCCTTATTGATTATGATCATGTAAACTGAAGTCATCATGAGCAGCGAGAGCCTCCGTGGCTGAACAGACACAGGAAGGAGCGCCGCCTGAAGAAAGTCCAACATTTACAGAACAACAAGAAGACGTCAAAGTACCGCCCACAATGTTTGATTGACAGGTGATCTGTGTGCAGTGAAGAAATGCCACAATAATCAGCTCTCAGCAACAATGATGGAAACACAACAAGTCTGAAGAAATCAAACACACAATTTAACCCACTGACCCTGAAATGACTTCAGTCTATTTGAGTTCACAAAACTCAGCAGAGTTTCCAGAAAAAACGTAAAACCGAAGTCCAGCATAGAGAGGCTGAGTGAATGTGGTCTGGACTCTGTGGAGGAGAGTCATGGTGTCAGAGACGCTGTAGAGGGACAGAATACCTGCACTGTGATCCAGGTACACTCCAACTCTGGAGGACCGACGACCTGAGACGGGAGTTCTGACATTTTTATACCAAAACTGATGAACGAGTGTGGAAGAAAAAAACATCCAAGATTTTTCATCGTATCCAAATAAACATTCCTCTGAGCTCCCTGCTCTGCTGATATCCTTGTATGCGACTGCTACACCAACTCCTCCTATCTCCCCCCATTCCACCTCCCAGTAACAACGTCCAGTCAGACTCTCTCTACTCAGGACCTGCTCCCACCCAGTGAATCTGTCTGGGTGATCAGAATAACACTGATGTTGTCTCATGACTGTTACTTTTCTGTTCCCCTCAGATAATAACAGAAGTGTGTTTGCTGTGTTTGGATCCAGTGTGATTTCACATGAATATCTTAAGAAGTCAGCTCTGGTCTTGGGCTCTGGTTGTGACAGTAAAACATCCACTTCAGTCTCTGTCAGTGAGATGTTTGTCCATGTCTCTATCAGGACGTCCTGTAGTTTGTCTCTGACCTCTGACACAGCTGCTGTCACATCCTCAAAGTACTTGAGAGGACGGATATTGATGCTGGATGAGTGTGTAGACTCACTGAGCCCTGACAGTGAGGGGTAGTTGTGTAGAAACTGGGTGTGATCCTCTGTGTGTGAGAGCTTCTTCAGCTCAGCGTCTTTCCTCTTCAGCTCAGTGATCTCCTGCTCCAGCTTCTCCTGAAGCTCTTTGACTCGACTCACTTCAGTTTCCTGCTGGGATCTGACCTGCTGCTTCACATCAGAGCGTCTTTTCTCCATGAGACAGATCAGCTGGGTGAAGATCTTCTCACTGTGCTCCACTGCTTTATCGGCAGAGCCATTGATGGCCTCCACCTCCTGTTGAAGCAGCTTCACATCTTCCTCTCTGTCCTGGATTCTCTGCTGGATGTTGTGTCGACTCCCCTCCAGCTCTCTCTGCCTCTCAGTCCTCTCTGCTGCAGCTGACACTGTGTCGTGGCCTTTATGTTCATCCACAGAGCAGAGATAACAGATACACTGCTGATCAGTAAGGCAGAACATCTTCATCACCTCATCGTGACGAGAGCAGATGTTCTCCTGGAGATTCTCTGACGGCTCCACCAGCTTGTGTTTCTTAAATGTAGGTGATTCATAATGAGGCTGGAGGTGTTTCTCACAGTAAGAGGCCAGACACTGCAGACAGGACTTAACTGCTCTCAGTTTCCTCCCAGTGCAGACATCACAGGCCACATCTTCAGGTCCAGCATAGCAGAGATCAGCAGGAGCAGCTTGGAGTCCAGTCTTCTTCAGCTCCTCCACTAAAACTGCTAACATGGTGTTTTTCAGCAGCTCAGGCCTCGGTGTGAAGCTCTTCCTGCACTGAGGGCAGCTGTAGATCCTCTTCTCATCCTCTATGTCCCAGTGGTTTTTAATACAGATCTTGCAGTAGCTGTGTCCACAGGGAATAGTCACCGGATCCTTCAGTAGATCCAAACAGATCGGACAAGAGAAAGTCTCTCTGTCCAGCTGAACTGCTTTCTGCGCCATTACACCTCTCAGTGACAACGACTGTCTGAGCTTCACTTCCTGATAACTGAAACTAGTCTGACCTCTGATCTGAACAGGGTGTGTTTGTGCAGTGAATGAAGCCTGCCAGCTCAGTTTCAGCCAATCCCAAACTGTAGATCTAAAGGGGAGGGAACAAGGAAATATAGTGACGGAGTGGAGCTGTTGTGTGAGAGGAGGAAGAAGAGGGAGGGCTGATCGAGCTGTGACTCTTTAACAACAAAGCCTCAGTTAAAACCTGCTCCACATTTGAAAACAAAGTTTTCAGTTGTAAAATAATTCTTGGCTCCTCAGACTTTGCTGCCCTGTTGAAAAAAACAGCATAGACCAGCATGGTTTCTATGCTGGTCTTTGCTGGTTAGTGCTGGTTTAGCTGGTGGACCAGCATCATAAAACATGGCATCTCTTACCATTGTTATGCAGACAACTCCCAAATCTACCTGCCGCTAAAGAGAAACGTTAAGAGCTCCCTGATACCCTTAGTAGAGTGCCTTAAAGACGTTAAGGCATGGATGGCTTTTAATTTTTTAAACTTAAATGAAGAAAAAACTGAGGTCATGGTGTTTGGTCCCAGTCGAGCCTGTGGTGTCTCTTCTATAGACTTGGGCTCTCTGCAGCCATATGTAAAACCCATAGTCACAAACCTTGGTGTAAAAATGGACAGTGATTTTAAACTTGATAAACAGATAAACTCAATAGTTAAAACCAGTTTTTATCATCTGAGGCTTTTATCTAAAATTAAATCTGTTGTATCTTTTAACGATTTTGAGTGCTTGATTCATGCTTTTATCTCGACCCGTTTGGACTACTGTAATGCACTTTACACTGGTATTAACCAGGCCTCCCTCGCTCGCTTGCAGTTAGTCCAAAACGCTGCTGCTCGTCTTTTAACAGGAACTCGTAAGCATGACCACATTACCCCCATTCTCGCCTCCCTCCACTGGCTCCCTGTCCATTTTAGAATATATTTTAAAATGTTATTGTTTGTTTTTAAGTCACCTGTTGTGCCAAAAAGCAGGCAAAAGACCAGGGAGGACCATGCTTTTTCAGTGGTAGCTCCTAAGCTATGGAATGAGCTATTCACCCATGTCAAAATGACCCCCACCCTGGATACTTTTCAATCTCGCCTAAAAACTAATTTTTACTCCTTAGCTTTTAATACAGCGTGAGAGTTGTGTGGTCTCTGTCTGTCTTTTTACTGTATTTTTTTTATTTCTCAGTGTTTTATCTTATCTTATGTTTGCCTTTTATATGCTTTTAATTAATTAATTAATTGTATTTTAACTTTAACTTTCTTTATTTTACTGTTTTGTATCTGCTGTGCAGCACTTTGGTAACTTTATTGTTTTTAAAATGTGCTATACAAATAAAGTGGATTGGATTGGATTGGATAAAGCTGGTCCACCAGCAAGGTCCCATTAATTATGCTGGCCTACCAGCATAGTCTTGCTGGTGACGTTGCTGATGAAGCTGGTATAACAATAAATAAAGTTTCATTGATTGGTTGAATTAACAATAGTGAAATATTAAAGGAACAGTTCACCCAGATATTAAATTAAGTCATCCTCTCCTCCTCCTGATGATATCAAGTCAGGTGAAGTCTCGTAGTCCACAGAACAGTTCTGGAGCTTCACAGCAAAACAGAGTTGCAGCGTTCTGCTAAACAACTGAAGCAGCTGAAGACTTGATTTAAAAACAGCTGTGAAAAAACAACATTACGTCTGGCGTAATCAAAGTCCTTCAGAAGTCCTGAGCGCTCAAACTAATTTAAAAAGATGCTGAAAGTGTGCAAAAGCTGCAAATGAGGTGAAAACATGTTTTGATTTTGGAACTTCTCTGGTCAGAATGTGAATATTACACTGATAAACAAGCCAATTACAGACTTTTAACTGCCCCAAAATCCTGTTTTGTTTAATGATGCAGTGAGTAGTTGTTGTCAATCAATCTCGAGTTAATAGACATTTAAATGATTATGTTGCCCTCTGGTGTCATAATTAAGAAACTGCACAGTGTTTTGTACACATGCTTTATTCTATCAAATCAAATAAACTCTATCAACAGCTGACATTTCAGAATTGAATGATTTACAGTTCATTTTCATGTTTGAATGATTTAAAAAACAAACAAACATTGAATTAAAAATTATGATTATATTTGCTGCCAGCTTTCTACAGGAGGTATAAAAACAATGAACTTTAACTTTCCATTAATTAAAATTGCTTGAAAAGTTTGATGCAAATTTAACTAATTAAACACATCTTAAAGCTTTCTTAGCCTTTTTGTTCTACACATCTTTGATTAAGGTGTAATAGTAAAAGCAGGTTTGTCGGTCTGAGTGAATGTGGTCTGGACTCTGTGGAGGAGAGTCATGGTGTCAGAGATGCTGTAGAAGGAGAGAATACCTGCACTGTGATCCAGGTACACTCCAACTCTGGAGGACCGAGGACCTGAGACGGGAGTTTGGACGCTGTTGTGATAAAATGTATAACTGTTTGTGGAACAATATAATATCCAAGATTTGTCATTGGATCCAAATCCACATTCATCTGAGCTCCCTGCTCTGCTGATATCCTTGTATGCGACTGCTACACCAACTCCTCCTCCTCTCTCTCTCCACTCCACTCCACCTCCCAGTAACAACGTCCAGTCAGACTCTCTCTACTCAGGACCTGAGGCCACCCAGTGAATCTGTCTGGGTGATCAGAATAAGACTGTTGTTGAAACGTGTGTGTTGCTTTTCTGTTCCCCTCAGATAATAACAGCCATGTGTTTGCTGTGTCCTACGTCATCTCTCCGCGATACATCAACACGCAGCTCTTTGCAAGATAAGATAATTCAGAACAACTCGACAAAATGGTGACAACAAAACTTCCCGAACAGACTCAGGCGTCTTTTTTGGCTTCCTCGTGAGAAGCGTGACTGAAACTTTAAACTCAGCACATTTAATTTTAATTTTGTGTTCAATTCGATTGGAATTGAGGCGTCAGCAGCTCTGACATGTCAAAGTAGTGAGCAGTGAATATCAGTAAATATCAGCCATGATTCGTTTTCAAGCTCGTACTCTTTACAGCATTTAGACTCTGTTCTAGGATTCAGGATGAATGAAGAAGGTAAGCTGTCTCCAGTTCATCGCTGCTGGCTCATATTTTGATGTTAGTAGCACAGATGTTAACTGTTGTAGGAGTCAATATTGTGTTAAGGATGGTTAAGATTTTTATTGTAGGTTATGGTGTTTTACACTTTGACATGGTGTGTTTGCCATTATTGCATTTTCTGCCCAGTTTCCAATAGTTCTATAGCACCTGAACTAGGCACGGCACATGCGCACTGCAACTGACTGGAGGACAGTTCAGAGGTCAGAAAGTAAATTAGCAGCAGTGCTAGGTGGAGGGACCGTGAAAGCAAGATATGTTACTGCTAGGATATTGTTGTCATCTGTGGATCATGTTGTAGCCTATATCTTCATGTGTGAGGACTTTAAGAGAAGCTTGGATGTATATGGATGGAGATATTATACCTGGATGCACAACGACTTGAAATAAAACAACAAAAGATGATTTGCCTCTTCCGTGACTTGTAAGTGAAGAATACAAAATGGTAACATGTACGAGTCAAGCCAATTGAATATCGCCGCCGACTGCTAAAAACTGAGTGGCTTTGGAAGTATGTGAGACAAAAGTTGAGACAAATTCAAAATTCAACTCATTTAAACATATTTTAAAGCTTTCTTAGCCTTTTTGTTCTACACATCTTCGAGTAAATTGTAATAGTAAGCAAGCTGTGGTTCTGGTTCAAATAAAAAGAAAAACAAATAAATTTATAACTAATTGCTGTCAAAATTACTGACTGAGAAAATTAAATAAAATGAACATATCGAACAAAAAAATAAGTGATTTTTAACTTTTTACATCCAGCATAGCAGTGATCAGCAGGGGCAGCTTGGAGTCCAGACTATCTTGTCCCTTCTTCAAGGGTGGTACCCCGAGTTTATGTAATATGAATTGGCTCTTATTAGCTTTTATAATTGATAATTATCTCTGATAAACATTAATTATTACTGATAGCCAAATTCAACCCGAAATACCATATTAATGTTGCATGAAGTAACACTTATGGTGCCCCGTGTGAGGTAGTGCAACCCAAAATATTTCTGAGTTTGTATCATTACCTCATTAAAATTCTAAATAGCAAAATTCTGACAACTCCAAAACAACGTAGCGCTCCTTTGAAAACAGATACTGTCCCTGAAAATATGAACGTGTCACCACCTTATGTAACACTAAACAGTAACACTAAACAGAAAACAACAAAGAACATGTGAACATTTAAACATGTTAGAGCGCGATCCCAAACCTGAGTGAGAATTTATTTCTGAGTAGATTTACCACCCGCTTACACTTCAACTCATTCAATGAATCAAACAGGAGCAGGAAGAAGAAATACCTCTTTGAGCTGCTCCTTTCTTAATAATAACACCACATACTGAAGATACTGATGGACATCACTTCATTGTTCACTTATATTTTCACAAACCGAATAAGATACAATCAATGACACTGGTCTTGACATAAATGTCATGTTAATAATAGGCGGTAAGTAAGTCTTTTTGCTTTTTTCTCTGACACATACAAAGGTTTAGTATGAGTCACAGACGAGTTGCCCCGCGCCTGAAAATATAGAAGAATAAGTGAACAGAACAAAATATGAAGAGAATCAAAATCTGAACTGTCCTTTGTTCAAAAAACCAAAACATGGACAGACTTTCCAGTTTGTTCACACGTCCCGTTAGTAAAGTCTGTTAAATGACTCTTGTTCAATGATTTCATGAACAGATTCACTTCATCCACACAATCAGTTTGTTGGAGCAGAATCTCAGCTATGTACAAGCAAATGATGAAGCATCTCCATGTTGATTATGATCACGTGAACTGAAGTCATCATGAGCAGCCAGAGCCTGGTCGAAAAAGACACAGGACGGAGTGCCGCCTGAAGAAAGTCCAACATTTACAGAACAACAAGAAGACGTCAAAGTACCGCTCGCAATGTTTGATTGACAGGTGATCTGTGTGCAGTGATGAAATGCCACAACAATCAGCTCTCAGCAACAATGATGGAAACACAACAAGTCTGAAGAAATGAAACACACAATTTAACCCACTGACCCTGAAATGACTTCAGTCTAATTGAGTTTACAAAACTCAGCGAAGTCACCAGAAGACAACCAGTGTAACCGAACTCCAGCATAGAGAGGCTGAGTGAATGTGGTCTGGACTCTGTGGAGGAGAGTCATGGTGTCAGAGACGCTGTAGAAGGACAGAATACCTGCACTGTGATCCAGGTACACTCCAAATCTGGAGGACTGAGGACCTGAGACGGGGGTGTAGATACTGTTGTGATAAAAGTTATAACTGTTTGTGTCACAAAATAACATCCAAGATTTGTCATTGAATCCAAATCTACATTCATCAGATCTCCCTGCTCTGCTGATATTCTTGTATGCGACTGCTACACCAACTCTCCCTCTCTTCTCCATCTCCCAGTAACAACGTCCGGTCAGACTCTCTCTACTCAGGACGTGAGGCCACACAGTGAATCTGTCTGGGTGATCAGAATAAGACTGTGGTTGTCTCATGCTTGTTGCTTTTCTGTTCCCCTCTGATAATAACAGATGTGTGTGTACTGTGTTTGGATCCAGTGTGATTTCACATGAATATCTTAAGAAGTCAGCTCTGGTCATGTTCTCTGGTTGTGGCATTAAAACATACACTTCAGTCTCTGTCAGTGAGATGTTTGTCCATGTCTCTCTCAGCACATCCTGTAGTTTGTCTCTGACCTCTGACACAGCTGCTGTCACATCCTCAAAGTACTTGAGAGGACGGATATTGATGCAGTGTGTAGACTCACTGAGTGCTGACAGTAAGGAGTAGTTGTGTAGAAACTGGTTGTGATCCTCTGTGTGTGAGAGCTTCTTCAGCTCAGCATCTTTCCTCTTCAGCTCAGTGATCTCCTGCTCCAGCTTCTCCTGAAGCTCTTTGACTCGACTCACTTCAGTTTTCTGCTGGGATCTGACCTGCTGCTTCACATCAGAGCGTCTTTCCTCCATGAGACGGATCAGCTGGGTGAATATCTTCTCACTGTGCTCCATGGCTTTATCAGCAGAGCCATTGATGGCCTCCACCTCCTGTTGAAGCACCTTCACATCTTTCTCTCTGTCCTGGATTCTCTGCTGGATGTTGTGTCGACTCCCCTCCAGCTCTCTCTGCCTCTCAGTCCTCTCTGCTGCAGCTGACACTGTGTCATGGCCTTTATGTTCGTCCATGGAGCAGAGATAACAGATACACTGCTGATCAGTACGACAGAACATCTTCATCACCTCATCATGACGAGAGCAGATGTTCTCCTGGAGCTTCTCTGACGGCTCCACCAGCTTGTGTTTCTTTAATGGAGCCACATCATAATGAGGCTGCAGGTGTTTCTCACAGTAAGAGGCCACACACTGCAGACAGGACTTAACTGCTCTCAGTTTCCTCCCAGTGCAGAAATCACAGGCCACATCTTCAGGTCCAGCATAGCAGTGATCAGCAGGAGGAGCTTGGAGTCCAGTCTTCTTCAGCTCCTCCACTAAAGCTGCTAACATGGTGTTTTTCAGCAGCTCAGGCCTCGGTATGAAGCTCTTCCTGCACTGAGGGCAGCTGTAGATCCTCTTCTCATCCTCTGTGTCCCAGTGATCGTTAAGACAGTTCTTGCAGTAGCTGTGTCCACAGGGAGTAGTCACCGGATCCTTCAGTAGATCTAAACAGATCGGACAAGAGAAAGTCTCTCTGTCTAGCTGAACTGCTTTCTGTGCCATTTTAAACTCTCAGGACAACGACTGTCTGAGCTTCACTTCCTGATAACTGAAACTAGGAAGGAAATATGCTGATAGAGTGGAGCAGCTGTGTGACAGGAGGAAGAAGAGGGAGGGCTGATCGAGCTGTGACTCAGTCCAGGAGGAGGAGCAGCTCTGTGAATCTGAACTTTGTTTCCTGTTTTACAACAAAGACTTAGTTTAAACCTGCTCCACAAATTTTTAGTTGTGAAATATTTCTTTGCTCCTCCAACTTTGCTGATGTTTCTCTAACTCTTCCTCTGATTCTTTCACTTTTCATTTCCTGGTTAAAAACAGCTGACGGTACTTGTCAGTTTCTTTATGAGCACATGATGGAGCCAAAGTACCAGAATCAGAATCAGAATCCTTTTATTGTCATTGCAGTGTACAATTACATTTTAGCAGCATCCTTGTTATTCACACAACATAAATAGAAGAACAAGTAAAAGTACAAGACACTAGTGCGATATAAGTATTAAAAAAAAAGGAAAAATAAACAGATAACAGTGTGTGTGTGTGTGTGTGTGTGTCCTTTTTACACAGCGTCTCTGCATTATCTCCGGAGTGGTGGTTCGCCAATCCTCCGCCGATGGTGATTCACACAGAGCAAAGCATCTCCGCCGTACCGAAAGCCGGCGCTGTGGCTCCTAAAGAGGCTTGATGGTACACGTCATGTTGATGACATCGGTGTCCCCCCTTTCAATCTAAACCCGCAGACAGTTTGTAATCATATGGATGCTGTCAAAATGTGAAGTGATTGAGATCCTGACCCACCAAATATCCTGAAAAGTGATGAAGTTACGTTTTTTGTGCTAAATTACATAATTAATCACCATCAGTTAACAGGTTGTTGTCTTACTCTGTCACTCGCGGGGACGGAGGTCGTTTTCTGGGGCAAAGTTCCCTGAAGTATCAGTCGGGAGGGCTGAAGGTCATGGTGATTTATTTTCATAACACAAACACTCAGTGAGTTAAAGTTTTTTGCCGGTGACAGACGCTGTTCTTTCGAGCAGAAATGTGAGGAAGAGTCGGTAGGACAGTAGGTAGGACAGGCGGGAGGATGGATGCTGCTCCACGTACAACTGAGGTATTTTTTCCTCATATAAGTTGCCAAAGACAGTTACAGTTATTACGATACTTTTGTCCTGTAACGTTGCTTTGTGAGACATTTCTCTGTATTAAGTTGAGTGAAGGACCTGTGTAGTTATCAGACTAGTCAGACAGACACGTCCTTGCTCCGCACCTCCGGATTATCCGTTCACACTGGGACAGGTCACATATAATGCGGCCCTGATACTACCTCCAGAGGCGGATCAGTGCCGGAGTGAAATTTCCCCCCTCTCCGCATCTGAAACTTTCACATCCGATGTCACATGACCTTAAGTTATCGCGGGAGCAAGGCGGCTGCAGAGCAGTTAAGCAGTTGCTCTCAAGGTACTGCCCGACCCTAGACCCACCTTCATGACGTCAGGACTTTGCCCTAATTGGCTCTCATCTACGCTGACGTATATGACGTGTGTTTCGATAAATTTCCATATCCATAAGCACATGTACCTCTTTCTACTCAAGTATCACATACTTTCAGATAAGTAGCAGCCGTGTGGCCGCACCTATGGGATGGTCAACTTGAATAAACCTATAAAATCCTTCATGTAACGCAACAACCCTGAAAGATGTCGTCAATAAATTGCTCAGTTCTGTCAACCTGTGGTGATGATGGAGAAGTGGTTAACTGCTGTGTCCAGTGTTATCTGTACTATCCACTCTTATTAACCCTTTCTGTTCCCGTCACATTAATGATACAAAGAATTATCCTGAGCTATTCTGCGTGTGATGAGATGATGCAGCGGGACAAGGCATCTGATTCAGTCATTTGATTTGATTATTGTATTTCATTTCCCACAGCCTACATGTTTTGGTTGACTTCTGTTTTGAACATCTCAGATTGAATAATTTCTGAAGGGGACTATTATAAGAAAAAGGCCAGCAAAGTTCCCACAGCATCAGGTGAGAAAACTGATCGCCTTTGTTGTTGATTGTAATCAAACATTAATGGAATTTCAATTTCCTCCACTTCTTCCCAGATGAAGAAGGCAAATGCCGCAAGCTCAGCCAAGTCTCGTCACGTCTACGGGAAGAGAGAGTATCTGACTTCATAGCGGCGTTTGTAGCCCCGCCCCTGCTGTCGCCAGCAGATCTCGCTGATGCAGTCAGTCAGCAGGAGTTCAACTTGGACGCGCCTAAAGTCTTAGAGGGAAGGAAGGGGGCATCCGAGGATCCTCTGTGCTGTTTTGACCACCCTCTGTAGCCTCTTTCTATCTGCCTTGGTGCAGTGGGAGAACCACACCATGATGCAGTAGGTTAAGATGCTCTCGATGGTAGAGCGGTGTTACGTGCCCTGCAGGGGCATCGGGTTTGTTGTCTTTCTTGCTCTCTTCTCTGTCTCTCCCTCCCCTAGTTTTCCCTCAGGTGCTGACCAGGATGAGCTGCACCTGAGAGGACATGAAGCCACCGCCTCCTTTTGCCTTGATTTCTGGTGTGGCCAATCACCTGACTGGAAGCACAATAAAAGGGAGCCTGCAGGGGGGTTCACCCTCTCTTTCATTTTTGCATTTGGCCTTCACATGACAGATTCTCTGGCAGACTTGGTTTTTGTTTTGGATTTTTAAAAGAGTGTGTGGTGGGGAAGGGAGGTAGGTAAGTTGGGGTAACCTATGCATGTCATCACCAAGTCTTTGTCTAAATACACGAGTTTAGCGGCAGAGCAATGCCACTCATGCCACTCAGGGTTGTTTTGTTTGTTGAATAAGAATTAGTATAGGCCTTGTTTTGTTTTATTGATTTCATTACTTTGGCACTACACCTCCCACCTTTCCTCCTCCACATTGTGTCAACCAAGCTGTGAGTTTAAGTTCATCCTCATTAAACATTTTTTCTTTAACCATCAACTTTGTCTTGTTTAAATCCTTGGTTTGTCGTGTTGCCGTTCCCTGGTCCCCGTGGACAATAACAGGGACGTAACAGCGGTATAAAGTCACCAGCATGTTACTTTTCCTGAGCACTCCCAGGAAATGCAGACGCTGCTGTGCCTTCTTGATGACAGCTGAGGTGTTTGCAGACCAGGAAAGGTTTGCAGAGATCACGGTGCCCAGGAAGGTGAAGGTGTGGGCCCTCTCCACGCAGTCACCGTGTATGTAGAGGGGAGATGGATCTGTCCTGTGTTTCCTGAAGTCCAGGAAGGTTTCTTTGGTTTTTGTGGTGTTCAGAGGCGGGTTGTTTGCAGAGCACCACTCAGTTTCAGGACTTTGTCCCTGTAGGCAGACTCATCTCCCCCTGTGATCAGTCCCACCACTGTCGTGTCGTCTGCAAACTTGACGATGGTGTTAATGGAGTGGGCTAGTCTGCAGTCTGTGGTGTAGAGGGTGTAGAGCAGCGGGCTCAGCACATACCCTTATGGGGAGCTTAGTGTCAGTCTGGGGTCGGTTTGTGAGGAAGTCCTTAATCCAGGAGCAGGTGAGTGGGGGGAGTCCCAGGTCAGACAGTTTGCTGACCAGGATGTCAGGGATGATAGTGTTAAATGCTGAGCTGTAGTCAATGAAGAGCAACCTGACGTAGCTCTCCCGGTGTTCCAGGTGACTCAACGCGATGTGGAGTGTAATGCTATTGCGTCCTCTGTCGACCTGTTCGATCTGTAAGTAAACTGATAAGGGTCGAATGAGGGAGGGAGACAGATCCTGATGTGGTTAAGGACCAGCCTCTCCAGGGACTTGGTGATGATGGGTGTGAGTGCAACTGGGCGGTAGTCCTTGTAGCTGACGGTGGTTGACTTCTTCAGTACTGGGATGATGGTGGCCGACTTCAGGCAAGCTGGGATGGTGGACTGTGTCAGGGAGAGGTTGAAGATAGTGGTGAAGACCTGCGCGAGTTTTGCAGCGCAGGCCCTGAGCACCTTCCCTGGAACACCGTCAGGTCCAGAAGCTTACTAAAGTATAAACCAAAGCTTATTAAATTAAGAAATGAAACATTTTTAAAAAATACTGAACAGTGAATTCATTTAATACATCTATGTGCCTTAATTTTTTTTAAATTATTATTTTAACTATTTTATGGCAATTTCCTGTGCATCAGTCTCTGAACCCATATTTATTTGTCAGTTTATTAGAAGAAATTTTAATGAGCAGAGAAAGATCCTCATTGGCTGATTTTCTTCTGCATAACTCAATAAACAAACTTTCTTTGAATTCATGACTGAATAAACAAACTGACCTTAAAGAACAATATGATTTATACTGTTTTATTTTGTTTACATGTGGAAGACCCTGCCGCCTTTCTAGCTTCAAACAGTGTTATGGGACCTTGGTTTCCTCGGAGAACAGCTTGTTTATTCACTGATGGAAACAGTTTGTATTATTACTTAATTAATATTGTAAATATTAAAATTCTGAGTTTGAATTTCTTCTATAAAACTACAGAGTGCTTCTTTAATATCTAATGTTTTTTCTTTAATCACCTGCAAGACACTCTGAAAGGTGCTATCTAAATAAAGTTTGATTGATTGGTGGAGTTAATAACAGTGAAATACTAAATGTAAAGAAATTAAATTAAGTCCTCCTCTCCTCCTTCCGTGATGATATAAAGTCAGGTAAAGTGTCACAGTCCACAAAACATTTGTGGACCTTCAGAAGCCCTGAGCGGTCAAACTGATATATAAAAAGATGTTGAAAGTGTGCAAAAGCTGCTAATTAGGTGAAAACACATTTTCATTTTGGAACTTCTCTAGTGAAAATGTAGATATCACATTGATAAACAAGCCAATTACAGACTTTTAACTGCCCCAAAATCCTGTTTTGTTTAATGATGCAGTGAGTAGTTGTTGTTAATCGACTCCACAGCTCGAGTTAATAGACATTTAAATGATTATGTTGCCCTCTGGTGTCATAATTAAGAAACTGCACACAGTGTTTTGTACACAAGCTTTATTTTAACAAATAAACTTTATCAACAGCTGACATTTCTGAATTGAATGACTTACAGTTTATTTTCATGTTTGTATGATTAAAAAACAAACAAACATTGAATTAAACATCATGATTATATCTGCAGCATACTTTCTACAAGAGTTATAAAAACGATCACATGAACTTTAACTTTATATTAATTAGAATTGCTTGAAAAATTTGATACAAATTCAACTAATTGAAACACATCTTAAAGCTTTCTTAGCCTTTTTGTTCTACACATTTTTGATTAAGGTGTGATAGTAAAAGCAGGTTGTGGATCTGGTACAAATAATAGAAATAACTAATTACAACTAATTGCTATCAAAATTACTGACTGAGAAAATTAGATAAAATGAACATTTCAAACAAAATCTAAAGAAATAAATGATTTTTTACTTTTTTACATCAGTAAAGTCTGTTAAACGACTCTTGTTCAATGATTTCATGAAAAGATTCACTTCATCCACACAATCAGTTTGTTGGAGCAGAATCTCAGCTATATACAAGCAAATAATGAAGTATCTCCTTATTGATTATGATAATGTGAACTGAAGTCATCATGAGCAGCGAGAGCCTCTGTGGCTGAACAGACACAGGAAGGAGCGCCGCCTGAAGAAAGTCCAACATTTACAGAACAACAAGAAGATGTCAAAGTACCGCCCACAATGTTTGATTGACAGGTGATCTGTGTGCAGTGAAGAAATGCCACAACAATCAGCTCTCAGCAACAATGATGGAAACACAACAAGTCTGAAGAAATGAATCACACAATTTAACCCACTGACCCTGAAATGACTTCTGTCTATTTGAGTTTACAAAACTCAGCAGAGCCTCCAAAAAAACTGTCAAACCAAAGTCCAGCATAGAGAGGCTGAGTGAATGTGGTCTGGACTCTGTGGAGGAGAGTCATGGTGTCAGAGACGCTGTAGAAGGACAGAATACCTGCACTGTGATCCAGGTACACTCCAACTCTGGAGGACCGAGGACCTGAAACGGGTGTTCTGACATTGTTGTGCTGAACATTATAACTGTATGTGGAACAATCAAACCTCCAAGATTTGTCATTGAATCCAAATAAACATTCATCTGAGTTCCCTGCTCTGCTGATATTCTTGTATGCGACTGCTACACCAACTCCTCCTCCTCTCTCTCTCCACTCCACCTCCCAGTAACAACGTCCAGTCAGACTCTCTCTACTCAGGACCTGAGGCCACACAGTGAATCTGTCTGGATGATCAGGATAAGACTGATGTTGACCTGTGAATGTTGCTTTTCTGTTCCCCTTAGATAATAACAGACGTGTGTTTGCAGTGTTTGGATCCTTTGTGATTTCACATGAATATCTTAAGAATCCAGCTCTGGTCTTGGGCTCTGGTTTTGGCAGTAAAACATCCACATCAGTCACTGCCAGTGAGATGTTTGTCCATGTCTCTCTCAGGACGTCCTGTAGTTTGTCTCTGACCTCTGACACAGCTGCTGTCACATCCTCAAAGTACTTGAGAGGACGGATCTTGATGCTGGATGAGTGTGTAGACTCACTGAGTGCTGACAGTGAGGGGTAGTTGTGTAGAAACTGGGTGTGATCCTCTGTGTGTGAGAGCTTCTTCAGCTCAGCGTCTTTCCTCTTCAGCTCAGTGATCTCCTGCTCCAGCTTCTCCTGAAGCTCTTTGACTCGACTCACTTCAGTTTCCTGCTGGGATCTGACCTGCTGCTTCACATCAGAGCGTCTTTTCTCCATGAGACGGATCAGCTGGGTGAAGATCTTCTCACTGTGCTCCACTGCTTTATCAGCAGAGTGATTGATGGCCTCCACCTCCTGTTGAAGCAGCTTCACATCTTCCTCTCTGTCCTGGATTCTCTGCTGGATGTTGTGTCGACTCCCCTCCAGCTCTCTCTGCCTCTCAGTCCTCTCTGCTGCAGCTGACACTGTGTCGTGGCCTTTATGTTCCTCCACAGAGCAGAGATAACAGATACACTGCTGATCAGTACGACAGAAAATCTTGAGTACCTCATCATGACGAGAGCAGATGTTCTCCTGGAGATTGTCTGACGGCTCCACCAGCTTGTGTTTCTTTAATGGAGCCACATCATAATGAGGCTGGAGGTGTTTCTCACAGTAAGAGGCTGGACAGGATAAACAGGACTTAACTGCTCTCAGTTTCCTCCCAGTGCAGAAATCACAGGCCACATCTTCAGGTCCAGCATAGCAGTGATCAGCAGGAGCAGCTTGGAGTCCAGTCTTCTTCAGCTCCTCCACTAAAGCTGCTAACATGGTGTTTTTCAGCAGCTCAGGCCTCGGTGTGAAGCTCTTCCTGCACTGAGGGCAGCTGTAGATCCTCTTCTCATCCTCTGTGTCCCAGTGGTCTTTAATACAGTTCTTGCAGTAGCTGTGTCCACAGGGAATAGTCACCGGATCATTCAGTGGATCCAAACAGATTGGACAAGAGATTGTTTCTTGGTCCAGCTGAACTGCTTTCTGCGCCATTTCACCTCTCAGTGACAACGACTGTCTGAACCTCACTTCCTAATAACTGAGACTAGTCTGAGCTCTGATTTGAACAGGGTGTGTTTGTGCAGTTAATGAAACCTGTCAGCTCAGTTACACCCATCCACAAGCTGTAGGTATGAAGGGGAGGGAACAAGGAAATGTGCTGACAGAGTGATGCTGTTGTGTGAGAGGAGGAAGAAGAGGGAGGGCTGATCAAGCTGTGACTCAGACCAGGATGAGGAGCAGCTCTGTGAATCTGAACTTTGTTTCCTCTTTTACAACGAAGCCTCAATTAAAACCTGCTACAAATTTGAAACCATGCAAGTTTTTAGTTGTAGAATATGTCTTGGCTCCTCAGACTTTGCTGATGTTTCTCTAACTCTTCCTGTGATTGTGTTCACTTTTCTTTTCCTGGTTACAAACAGCTGATGGTACTTGTCAGACTCTTTATAAGCACATGATGGAGCCAAAGTACCAAAGTGAGAAATAAATAATCTTTTACTCAAAAACTTTCCAACAAAATCTATCAAAGCTTAAATGTTTGTACTTCCGATAGGCCGTGAAGGGGGCACGCCTTTGATCAGTAGGAAAACGTCCTACGTCATCTCTCCGTGACACATCAACACGCAGCTCTTTGCGAGATGAGCTAATTCAGTGAAACTCAACAAAATAGTGACAACAAAACTTCCCGAACAGACTCAGGCGTCTGTTTTGGCTTCCTCGTGAGAAGTGTGACTGAAACTTTAAACTCAACACATTTAATTTAAATTTTGGGTTTAATTCGATTTGAATTGAGGTGTCAGCAGCTCTGATGTGTCAAAGTAGTGAGCAGTGAATTTCAGTAAATTTCAACCATGGTTCGTTTTCAAGCTCGTACACTTTACAGCATTTAGACTCTGTTCTAGGATTCAGGATGAATGAAGAAGGTAAGCTGTCTGCAGTTCATCACTACTGGCTCATATTTTGATGTTAGTAGCACAGATGTTAACTGTTGTAGGAGACAATATTGCGTTAAGGATGGTTAAGATTTTTAATGTAGGTTATGCTGGTTAACACTTGGATATAGTGTGTTTGATGCCATTATTGCATTTTCTGCCTAGTTTCCAATTGTTCTATAGCACCTGAACTAGGCACGGCACATGCGCACTGCAACTGACTGGAGAACAGTTCAGAGGTCAGATCGTAAATTAGCAGCAGTGCTAGGTGGAGGGACCGTGAAAGCAAGATATGTTACTGCTAGGATATTGTTGTCATCAGTGGACCATGTTGTAGCCTATATCTTCATGTGTGAGGACTCTAAGAGAAGCTTGGATGTATATGGATGGAGATATTATACCTGGACTTGAAATAAAACAACAAAAGATGATTTGCCTCTTCCGTGACTTGTAAGTGAAGAATACAAAATGGTAACATGTACGAGTCACGCCAATTGAACTTCACCGCCTACTGCTAAAAACTGAGTGGCTTTGGAAGTATGTGAGACAAAAGTTGAGACAAATTCAAAATTCAACTACTTTAAACACATCTTAAAGCTTTCTTTGCTTTTTTATTCTACACATCTTTGAGTAAATTGTAATAGTAAGCAGGCTGTGGATCTGGTTCAAATAAAAAGAAAAATAATTAATGTTACAACTAATTGCTGTCTAAATTACTGACTGAGATAATCAAATAAGATGAACATTTCAAACAAAAAAATAAATGATTTTTAACTTTTTACATCCAGCATAGCAGTGATCAGCAGGAGTAGCTTCGGTCCAGATGATCTTGTCCCTTCTTCGAGGGTGGTACCCCGAGGTGATATAATATAAATTGGCTCTTAATAGCTTTTATAATTGATAATTATCTCTGATAAAACTTTATTATTACCCGAAACTCCCTATTAATGTTGCATGAAGTAACACTTATGGTGCCCCGTGTGATGCAGTGTAAACCAATATATTTCTGAGTTTGTTTCATTACCTCATTAAAATTCTAAATAGCTAAATTCTGACAACTCCAAAACAATGTAGCGCTCCTTTGAAAACAGGTACTGTCCCTGAAAATATGAACGTGTCGTCACCTTATGTAACACTAAACAGAAAACAACAAAGAACATGTGAACATTTAAACATGTTAGAGCACGATCCCAAACCTGAGTGAGAATTTATTTCTGAGTAGATTTACCACCCGCTTACACTTCAACTCATTCAATTAACCAAACAGGAGCAGGAATACCTCTTTGAGCTGCTCCTTTCTTAATAATAACACCACATACTGAAGATACTGATGGACATCACTTCATTGTTCACTTATATTTTCACAAATCGAATAAGATACAATCAAGGACACTGGTCTTGACATAAATGTCATGTTAATAATAGGCGGTTAATAAGTCTTTTTGCTCTTTTCTCTGACACATACAAAGGTTTAGTACGAGTCACAGACGAGTTGCCCTGCACCTCAAAATATAGAAGAATAAGTGATCAGAACAAAATATGAAGAGAATCATCGTCAAATAAAGAAGCATCTCCATATTGATTATGATCATGTGAACTGAAGTCATCATGAGCAACGAGAGCCTCCGTGGCTGAACAGACACAGGAAGGAGCGCCGCCTGAAGAAAGTCCAACATTTACAGAACAACAAGAAGACGTCAAAGTACCGCCCACAATGTTTGATTGACAGGTGATCTGTGTGCAGTGAAGAAATGCCACAACAATCAGCTCTCAGCAACAATGATGGAAACACAACAAGTCTGAAGAAATGAAACACACAAATTAACCCACTGACCCTGAAATGACTTCAGTCTATTTGAGTTCATAAAACTCAGCAGACTCTCCAGAAGACCACATGTAACAGTGAAACCGAATTCCAGCATAGAGAGGCTGAGTGAATGTGGTCTGGACTCTGTGGAGGAGAGTCATGTTGTCAGAGACGCTGTAGAAGGACAGAATACCTGCACTGTGATCCAGGTACACTCCAACTCTGGAGGACTCAGGACCTGAGACGGGAGTTTCTATATTGTTGTGATTAAAGTAATAACTGTATTTGGAACAATATAACATCCAAGATTTGTCATCGAATCCAAATCCACTTTCATGTGACCTCCCTGCTCTGCTGATATTCCTGTACGCGACTGCTACACCACCTCCTACTCTCCACTCCACCTCCCAGTAACAACGTCCAGTCAGACTCTCTCTACTCAGGACCTGATACCACCCAGTGAATCTGTCTGGGTGATCAGAATAAGACTGTTCGTCATCCACGAATGTTGCTTTTCTGTTCCCCTCAGATAATAACAGCTGTGTGTTTGCTGTGTTTGGATCCAGTGTGATTTCATATGAATATCTTAAGAAGTCAGCTCTGGTCTTGGGCTCTGGTAGTGACGGTAAAACATCCACTTTAGTCACTGTCAGTGAGATGTTTGGCCATGTCTGTCTCAGGACGTTCTGTAGTTTGTCTCTGACCTCTGACACAGCTGCTGTCACATCCTCAAAGTACTTGAGAGGACGGATCTTGATGCTGGATGAGTGTGTAGACTCACTGAGTGCTGACAGTGAGGGGTAGTTGTGTAGAAACTGGTTGTGATCCTCTGTGTGTGAGAGCTTCTTCAGCTCAGCCTCTTTCCTCTTCAGCTCAGTGATCTCCTGTTCCAGCTTCTCCTGAAGCTCTTTGACTCGACTCACTTCAGTTTCCTGCTGGGATCTGACCTGCTGCTTCACATCAGAGCGTCTTTTCTCCATGAGGCGGATCAGCTGGGTGAAGATCTTCTCACTGTGCTCCACTGCTTTATCAGCAGAGCCATTGATGGCCTCCACCTCCTGTTGAAGCAGCTTCACATCTTTCTCTCTGTCCTGGATTCTCTGCTGGATGTTGTGTCGACTCCCCTCCAGCTCTCTCTGCCTCTCAGTCCTCTCTGCTGCAGCTGACACTGTGTCGTGGCCTTTATGTTCGTCCACAGAGCAGAGATAACAGATACACTGCTGATCAGTACGGCAGAACATCTTCATCACCTCATCATGACGAGAGCAGATGTTCTCCTGGAGCTTCTCTGACGGCTCCACCAGCTTGTGTTTTTTAAATGTAGGTGATTCATAATGAGGCTGCAGGTGTTTCTCGCAGTAAGAGGCCACACACTGCAGACAGGACTTAACTGCTCTCAGTTTCCTCCCAGTGCAGACATCACAGGCCACATCTTCAGGTCCAGCATAGCAGTGATCAGCAGGAGCAGCTTGGAGTCCAGTCTTCTTCAGCTCCTCCACTAAAACTGCTAACATGGTGTTTTTCAGCAGCTCAGGCCTCGGAGTGAAGCTCTTCCTGCACTGAGGGCAGCTGTAGATCCTCTTCTCATCCTCTGTGTCCAAGTGGTCTTTAATACAGTTCTTGCAGTAGCTGTGTCCACAGGGAGTAGTCGCCGGATCCTTCAGTAGATCCAAACAGATCGGACAAGAGAAAGTCTCTCGGTCCAGTTGAATTGCTTTCTGCTCCATTTCACCTCTCAGTGACAACGACTGTCTGAGCTTCACTTCCTGATAACTGAAACTAGTCTGAGCTCTGATCTGAACAGGATGTGTTTGTGATCTGAATGAAACCTGTCAACTCAGTTACACCCATCCACAAAACTGTAGGACTGAAGGGGAGGGAACCAGGAAAAATACAGAGTGGAGCTGCTGTGTGAGAGGAGGAAGAAGAGGGAGGGCTGATCGAGCTGTGACTCAGTCCAGGACGAGGAGCAGCTCTGTGAATCTGAACTTTGTTTCCTGTTTTACATTGACGCCTAGGTTAAAAGCTGATCCACGTTTGAAAACAAAGTTTGTAGTTGTAAAATATTTCTTGGTTTCTCAGGCTTTGCTGATGTTTCTCTAACTCGTCCTGTGATTCTCACTTTTCATTTCCTGGTTACAAACAGCTGACGGTACTTGTCAGACTATTTATGAGCCCATTAATTTTTTACTACTTTCCAACAAAATCTATCAATGCTTAAATGTTCGTATTTGGCTTCCTCGTGAGACGTGTGACTGCCCCCGCACCACTCTGGGGTCCCTCAAGTTACAAGTTCGATCTCAATATCTGAGGAGTGACCCAACGAAAAAGGTGTGAAAAGTACCTTGCACCTGGCCCACTGATTGGTCAGATCTGGTGTATATTGCGCTGCGTTGCTATGGCGAACAGTACAACTAGGCAAGGAGGGGTGAGGCGAGGACGCCGGTACTGGTCATTCACGGCATGACATCAAAACGAACATATTCATCAGGTTCAGAAAAAAGAGGAAACTAGATGAAGAAAAACGCTCACAGGATAAATGTTAGATTTGTCTTCATGATGTGGGTGGAGTGGGAGCTAATGCTGAATCTTTAGCTCGCGTAAGTGTTTGCTTTAGGAAAGGGCTGAAATAAAATGTATATGTCACATGTGAATGCCATCAAACTGATTGATGCTTCCTCCTCTGCTGTTCAATATTTTCCATGTAACATTACTTTAGCATTATTTAATGATTAATTTAGTTTATAGGTCTCTAATGTGAAGTGTGCTAAACGACACTAATGCAGTGTGGCAGTGGATTGTTGCTCTGAGTGGATTATTGTTAACTCAGCTGAGTTAGTTTTGTCTTTCTTTACCACATTTATTAGAATATTTATTGTGACAATATAATTTGAACAAATTTGCCAACATTCCTACAGTTTGGTTATGTTTTTTATCTTTGTTGGTTTTGTTTTCCTCTTGCATCTTTGTTGATCTCCTGAAAGGGTTAAAGGAATCTATCCATCGTAGTTTGACCAAATACAGGCCCCCAAACAGCATGTTGCATAGGGCCCCCAAAAACACAGAAATGGCCCTGCGTGACTGAAACTTTAAACTCAGCACATTTATTTTTTAGTTTTGTGTTTAATTTGATTTGAATTGAGGAGTCAGCAGCTCTGACATGTCAAAAGACTGAGCAGTGAATTCAGTAAACATCAGCTGTGGAGGGTTGAATGAAGATGTAAGCTGTCTCCAGTTCATCACTGTTGACCAGTAGGAAAACGTAATACGTCATCTCTCTGCGACACATCAACACGCAGCTCTTTGCGAGATGAGCTAATTCAGTACAACTCGACAAAATAGTGACAACAAAACTTCCCGAACAGACTCAGGGGTATTTTTTCTGGCTTTCTCGTGAGAAACGTGACTGAAACTTGAAACTCAGCACATTTAATTTTTACTTTTGTGTTTCATTCGATTTGAATTGAGGAGTCAGCAGCTCTGACATGTGTCAAAAATACTGAGCAGTGAATATCAGTAAACATCAGCCGTGGTTTGTTTTTAATCTCGAACACTTCACAGCGTTTAGACTCTGTTGTAGGATTCAGGATGAATGAAGAAGGTAAGCTGTCTCCAGTTCATCGCTGCTGGCTCGTATGTTGATGTCAGCAGCACAGATGTTAACCGTGTCTGACTGTGTTCAGAGCTGGTGGAGTATTTCAGGGCTCAGATGAGGAAGGACTCGGACATGGCCTCTGCTGTGGCCGCTATCCGCACTCTGCTTGAATTCCTCAGGAGAGACAAAGGTGTGTAGGTTTGATGCGCTTGTTGTGAACAAAGCTGCCATGTTTCAGGTGAACCATAACCCTGTTTTGATAAGGTGTGCCTCCCCTCCCCCTCAGGAGACATCTGTATGCCTTAATTTGTATTATTTTAACTATTTAATTGCAATTTTCTGTGCATCTGTCTCGAAACCCATTTTTGTTTGTTAGTTTATCAGAAGAAATGTTAACTAGCAGAGAAAGATCCTCATTGAATGATTCAAGATTTCTTTGTTTTCAAGACTGAATAAACAAACTGACATTAAAGAACAACACAGTTTGTCCTGTTTTACTTTGTATAACATAGTGGATCAGCTTTTGTCAAAGGAGGACCCAGGGCTGCACTCGTAGGTTTCTTGTGGCTTTAATCAAACATTTCAAACAGCACAGACATAACATAGCACACACGTGCCACCAGGGGTCTCTACATATACCTTTCCTGGCAGGTAAACACACACTTGGATTCCCAAGAGATCCCTCAAGGGTAGCACGAAATGTTAGCAATCTCAGGATATTACATCCTCCCCTCTCAGGTCTGCAGCCATCACTTTACTGAAAGAAAATATAAGACATCATGGAAACAATTAAAATTAAATTACATTAGCCATGTTCCTCAACTTAAATCTTAGTTCCTCAAAAATTATAATAACATACACTGTATATTGTTTTCTTCACTTTTACAACTTAGCATTTAATTCCCTCTAAGAATTGTAGCGTTTGAAATTAATTAACTAATACATTGTCAGTCTGTTAGCCAGACATTTAGGGTCTGTAATAGTCTGGAGAACGCCTCTCTCTGATAGAGCGTCTCAAGCTTGGTGTTTGTGGTTCCTGCGCTACAGGACTAGGCTCACTCTCAGGTGGACCACTCTCAGAGTTCTTCACAGGGATTGTTGGACAGACAGATGCAGAGGACAGTTCCTGTTGTGGCACCATAGTTGATGGGTTAGGCCCAACCTGGGGTGTACTGGGATCTAGTTCAGGAAGTCTGCTTAGCTCCCTCCTCCTGATCTGATCAACATGTCTCTTCAAAACCTGTCCATTCTCGGTGACAACGGTATATGACAGTGGACCCGTGCAGCTCTCAATGGTTCCAGGGATCCATTTGGGACCGTATCCATTGTTCTTTGTAAAAACTAGATTTCCTGAATTAAAACATCTGAGTTTGGTAGTCTTGTCATGATGAGCTTTTTGTTTCCATTCCATTTCTTTTCCCTCTTAGTTTTCAAGTCCGGGAATAACAATTCAAACATGGACCTGAACCTCCTGGACATGAGCATCTCTGCCAGAGACAAACCAGTGGTAGAGTGTGGAGTGATTCTTAAGTTTCCAAGCTCTCCTTTCCTCCTTGCATCCTCTTCATCCCGTCCTCGTCGCCAATATAAAAGAGTAGATCACTATTTGTCAAAGGAAGACCCAGGGCTGCAGTAGTAGGTTTCTTGTGGCTTTAATCAAACATTTCAGGCATCACAGACATAACATAGCACACACATGACACCAGGGGGCCTCTACATATACCTTTCCTGGCAGGTAACACACACTTGGATTCCCAAGAGCTTCCTATAGGGTAATGCCAAATATAAGAAATCTCAGGATACTGTACTTTGTTTACATGTGGTGGACCCTGCCACCTTTCTACCTTGAAATAGTGTTCTGGGACCTTGTTTTCCTCTGAGGAACAGATTGTTTATTCACATATGGAAACATTTTGTATTATAACTTGATTAATACTGCATATATTAAAATTCTGAGTTTGAATTTCTTCTATAAAACTACAGAGTGCTTCTTTAATATCTCGTGTTTTTTCTTTCATTACCTGTTACCTTGTTTGACAGGTTCGCTATTAATACAGTTTGATTAATTGGTTGAATAAATAATAGTGAAATATCAAAGGAACATTTCACCCAGAAATTAGATTAAGTCCTCCTCTCCTCCTCCTGATGATATAAAGTCAGGTGAAATGTTGTAGTCCACAAAACATTTCTGGAGCTTCACAGTAAAACAGAGTTGCAGCATTCTACTGAACAACTGAAGCAGCTGAGACTTGATTTAAAAACAACTGTGAAAAAACAACATGAAATGGCTCCGTACAGCTCGTCAGGTGTAATCAAAGTCCTTCAGAGGCCCTGAGCACTCAAACTAATTTAGAAAGACGTTGAAAGTGTGCAAAAGCTGCAAATGAGGTAAAAATATATTTTCATTTTGAAACTTCTCTTGTCAGAATGTGGATATCACACTGATAAACAAGCCAATTACAGACTTTTAACCGCCCCAAAATCCTGTTTTGTTTAATGATGCAGTGAGTAGTTGTCGTCAATCGACTCCACAGCTCGAGTTAACAGATATTTAAATGATTATGTTGCCCTCTGGTGTCATAATTAAGAAACTGCACACAGTGTTTTGTACAGAAGATTTATTTTATCAAATCAAATAAACTTTATCAACAACTGACATTTCTGAATTGAATGATTTACAGTTTATTTTCATCCTTCATGTCTGAATGATTAAAAAACTGACAAACATTAAATTAAACATCATGATTATATTTGCTGCCAACTTTCTACAAGAGGTATAAAATCAATCACATGAACTCTAACTTTCCATTAATTAAAATTGCTTGAAAAGTTTAAGATAAATTTAACTAATTAAACAAATCTTAAAGCTTTCTTAGCCGTTTTGTTCTACACACCTTTCATTCAGGTGTAACAGTAAAAGCAGGTTGTGGATCTGGTACAAACAAAAGAAAAATATTAATATTACAACTAATTGCTATTAAATTTTAATTTTAATCAAAAGAAATAAAAACATTTTTGTCTGGAAACGACTCTTGTTCAGTGCATCTCCTTATTGATTATGATCATGTGAACTGAACTCATCATGAGCAGCAAGAGCCTCCGTGGCTGAACAGACACAGGAAGGAGTGCCGCCTGAAGAAAGTCCATCATTTACAGAACAACAAGAAGTCAAAGTACCGCCCACAATGTTTGATTGACAGGTGATCTGTGTGCAGTGAAGAAATGCCACAACAATCAGCTCTCAGCAACAATGATGGAAACAGTCTGAAGGAATGAAACGCACAATTTAACCCACTGACCCTGAAATTACTTCTGTCTATTTGAGTTTACAAAACTCAGCAGACTCTCCAGACCGGTTAAACTGAACTCCAGCATAGAGAGGCTGAGTGAATGTGGTCTGGACTCTGTGGAGGAGAGTCATGGTGTCAGAGACGCTGTAGAAGGACAGAATACCTGCACTGTGATCCAGGTACACTCCAACTCTGGAGGACCGAGGACCTGAGACAGGAGTTTGGACGTTGTTGTGATAAAATTTGTATTCGTATGTGGAACAAAATAACCTCCAAGATTTTTCATTGGATCCAAATAAACTTTCACGTGGCCCCCCTGTTCTCTTGATATTCTTGTATGCGACTGCTACACCAACTCCGTCTCCTCTCCACTCCACCTCCCAGTAACAACGTCCAGTCAGACTCTCTCTACTCAGGACCTGACCCCACACAGTGAATCTGTCTGGGTGATCAGAATAAGACAGTTGTTGTCTCATTCTTGTTGCTTTTCTGTTCCCCTCATATAATAACAAATGTGTGTTTGCTGTGTTTGGATCAAGTGTGATTTCACATGAATATCTGGTCATGTTGTCTGGCTGTGACAGTAAAACATCCACTTTAGTCTGTGTCAGTGAGATGTTTGGCCATGTCTGTCTCAGGACGTCCTGTAGTTTGTCTCTGACCTCTGACACAGCTGCTGTCACATCCTCAAAGTACTTGAGAGGAGGGATATTGATGCTGGATGAGTGTGTAGACTCACTGAGTGCTGACAGTGAGGGGTAGTTGTGTAGAAACTGGTTGTGATCCTCTGTGTGTGAGAGCTTCTTCAGCTCAGCGTCTTTCCTCTTCAGCTCAGTGATCTCCTGCTCCAGCTTCTCCTGAAGCTCTTTGACTCGACTCACTTCAGTTTCCTGCTGGGATCTGACCTGCTGCTTCACATCAGAGCGTCTTTTCTCCATGAGACGGATCAGCTGGGTGAAGATCTTCTCACTGTGCTCCACTGCTTTATCAGCAGAGCCATTGATGGCCTCCACCTCCTGTTGAAGCAGCTTCACATCTTTCTCTCTGTCCTGGATTCTCTGCTGGATGTTGTGTCGACTCCCCTCCAGCTCTCTCTGCCTCTCAGTCCTCTCTGCTGCAGCTGACACTGTGTCGTGGCCTTTATGTTCGTCCATGGAGCACAAAATACAGATACACTGCTGATCAGTACGGCAGAAAATCTTCATCACCTCATCATGACGAGAGCAGATGTTCTCCTGGAGCTTCTCTGACGGCTCCACCAGCTTGTGTTTCTTTAATGGAGCCACATCATAATGAGACTGGAGGTGTTTCTCACAGTAAGAGGCCACACACTGCAGACAGGACTTAACTGCTCTCAGTTTCCTCCCAGTGCAGACATCACAGGCCACATCTTCAGGTCCAGCATAGCAGTGATCAGCAGGAGCAGCTTGGAGTCCAGTCTTCTTCAGCTCCTCCACTAAAGCTGCTAACATGGTGTTTTTCAGCAGCTGAGGCCTCGGTATGAAGCTCTTCCTGCACTGAGGGCAGCTGTAGATCCTCTTCTCATCCTCTGTGTCCCAGTGGTCTTTAATACAGTTCTTGCAGTAGCTGTGTCCACAGGGAGTAGTCACCGGATTCTTCAGTAGATCCAAACAGATCGGACAAGAGAAAGTCTCTCGGTCCAGCTGAACTGATTTCTGCGCCATTTCTCCTTTTTGTGACAACGACTGTCTGAGCTTCACTTCCTGATAACGGAAACTGAGCTTTGATCTGAACAGGAAGTGTTTTTGCAGTTAATGAAACCTGTCAGCTCAGTTACACCCCACCACAATCTGTAGGTATAAAGGAGGGAACAAGGAAATATAGTGACAGAGTGGCGCTGCTGCGTGAATCTCTGTGAATCTGAACTTTGTTTCCTCTTTTACATCGAAGCCTCAGTTAAAACCTGCTCCGTGTTTGAAAACATCAAAGTTTTTAGTTGTAAAATATTTCTTGGCTTTCTTCTGGCCATATATTAAACATTTTCCCACTTTACTGTTGAACATTTTAATTTCATTTCCACCTCCTCTTTCTCTACTGCCTTTTAGAAATCGTGTCTGCTTTTTCATTTCCTTGTATTCCTAAATGAGCTGGACCCCACATGAAGGTTATTTCCCTCCCCTGCTGTATTAATCTGGATGTTTTTAACATTATTTCCTGATGTGTTTTTGCTGTCCACCCATTCTATTGCCAGTTATATTGTGCATAGCTCTACCGCATACATGCTTAAATGATCTGATGTTATCTTTGACCTGATCTGATGTTATCTTTGACATTGACATTGTGATAGGATGACTGGGAATCACCACTGCTGCACCTGTTGCTCCTATTATCGGCTCTTTTGATCCATCTGTGTATATGTAAACATATTCCCCAGACTCTCCATCTGCATAGTTATACAATTCCTGTACTAGATCTGCTGTATTATCTCTTCTCTTGATATTCCATATTTCTAGATCTACGCTTGATTTCTGTAACATCCATTCAGTTGTTGTGCTATACCCTCACTGACTCACCCAAATCTTGTTTTTCGTTCTTTCCCTTTTTCCGACACATCTCCAGAACTATCTTTGTTGGGTGATCTTCACTGTGCCCTTCAGGTTTGTACAGTAATTGCCATAAGCTGTTTCCTTCTGAGCAATTATGGCATTTCTCCTGCTTCAACCATTAGAAGAGAAGAAGAACATTACTTTACGTTTTTCCACTGAGAACTTTAAACCCATTCTGCTCCCCATTTTCCCACTTGGTCGATCCCTTCCTGTAACTTCTTAACTGAATGATCTATGTTGCCTCCCTTCTTCCATTATGCCCCATCATCTGCAAACAGAGATCTTCCCATTCCTGTCGGTATATTTTCAAATATATCATTTATCATTATTGTAAATAGTGTAGGACTTATAACACTCCCCTGCGGTGTACCATTCTCTATATAACTTTCTGACACCTCCGACCCAATTTTAACCTGGATAACCCGCTCCCTTAGAAAATCCATAATCCAGTTCAATAAGTTTCCCTCAATTCCCATTCGATGCATCTTGATCAGCAAACCTTCTCTCCATAACATGTCATATGCTTTTTCAACGTCAAAGAACACTGCAGCCACTGTTTCTTTATTTACCTGTGCTTTCCTGATATCATCTTCTAAACACAATACTGGATCCATTGTGCTCCTACCTCTTCTAAATCCACTTTGATACTTGGTGACCAGTCCCCTCTTTTCAATATAGTGCATGAGCCTTTCATTAATCATTCTCTCCATTATTTACCTCTATGTGATGTAAGAGCTATGGGTCTGTAGTTTATTGGCTTACTAGGATCTTTCCCAGGCTTCCTTATTGGTATGATTATTGCCTCCTTCCAACTTCGTGGGACGTAACCCTCTTTCCAGACATTATTGAATAATGACAATACTTTCATTAGTCCCACCTCACTTAGATGTTTTTATCATATCGTAACATATTGTATCTTTGCCTGGTGCACTCCTTCTTGTTTTGGCTATTGCTCTTTTCATTTCTCCAAGGGTAAATGGGACATCTATTTCCCTTTCCCTACTATCCTTTCTTTTTAACACCTCCCTGTTTTCATCTCTAGTTTTCTCCCTTCCATGTCTTCCCTCCTCAGTTTACATTGTTTGAGCTGTGTACCGCAACAAAAGTTTTAACCATTTACTCCGCCTTTTCTTTATTGGTTACAGCCATTTCATTCGAGAACACAGAACTGGATAATTCCAGTCCCTTCTAACTCCACCCATTATTTTCAACATTCCCCAAACTTCTCCTATCTTAGTAGTGCTCCCAATTGATCAACAGAACTCAAGAACTTCCGAATACGATATAACAAGGAGGACAGTTAAGGTGGAACGCTCTCCATAGCTCTACAACTTAGTTCCATATAAATGCATGAATAATTTGTTGTTTTGTCATCAGCAAAAAGCAATATTGACCTTGAAGTTGAAGAAGGAGCCTTGTCTAAGAAACAATACTAAATGAAATGCCGGAAAAGTCACTTGGGATATTGCGTGGATCGTTGTTGCCGGAAGACAGTAACGTTCCACCTTAACTATCCTCAAAGTCACGTTGCATTCTGAGATCGATAGTTCTTGGCAGCCATGACAACTGGGAGTGGAACACGCATCTGCTAACGTGAGTTGTTAAAAAACCTTCTTTTTAGTAAACTCTGTGTATACAAACAATGATCTCAATGCTCGAGTTCATGTGTAGAGACCCTGGTGATACTACGAGCAAAGTTTCATGTTGTATCGAGTCTTGTTAGTGTTTTAAAAGTAGAGATTTTGATGCTATTGTTAAAGTTCCCCTTGCACTGATGAAATGAGCTTGACCCACAAACGAAAATACGGTAAATCTTAAAAGCGCCTCTTTCGTTTTTTGTTTTTTTTTCTTTTTTCGCTCTTTCGTATACATCCACAAAAAAAGCCTAGGTTGCATTTTGGCAAGAGTTTCACTTTAATATTCTACAAGAGTGAATGTTACTAACCTCTACTCTGTCAAGGACTCCAAAATCCTTCGACCATTACTAGCTGTTGTGATAATATTGTGTATGTTAAGTGTCTTTTCTGAGACTGCTTTGGTGAATTAGCTATCTTTTCCCTTCGTCAAGGTCAGTGCCCTGAGGTGAGATAATATCACTTTAATCTTATTAGTTATCATAATTGATAATTATCTCTGATAATGATTAATTATCATTGATAGCCAAATTGAATCAGAAACTCCCTATTAAATGCTGCGTGAAGCATATATGGTGCCCCGTGTGAGGTAGTAAAAACTATATATTTCTGAGTTTGTAGTATTGGCTTATTAAAATTCTGACGTCTCCAAAACAACATATCGCTCATTTGAAAACAGGGACTGTCCCTGAAAACGTGGACTTGTGGTCACCCTATGTAACACTCAACAGAAAACAACAAAGAACACGTGAACATTTAAACATGTTAGAGAGCGATCACAAACCTGAGTGAGAATTTATTTCTGAGTAGATTTACTACCAGGTTACACTTCAACACATTCAATGAACCAAACAGGAGCAGGAATACCTCTATGAGCTGCTCCTTTCTTAATAATAACACCAGATACTGAAGATACTGATGGACATCACTTTATTGTTCACTTCTGTTTTCATAATTCAAATCAGATACAATCAATAACACTCTTCTTAAAATAAATGCTACTCAATAAGCTCATAACTTTTAAATCCTCTCAAATGGAATATTTGAGCAGCATGTTACATCACAGTGTCTCTGCTTTAATGTATGACACCATAAAGACTCTTCAAATTAAATGTGATCTTAATATAAACAACCTCTGTAAATTTTTAGCTGATTTCTGTCTTTACACATGACTGATAAAGTTTTCAAATCAACTCAATCTTTATATTTCATCACATGTGACCTGAACAGTCCACCTTGTTAATAAGTCTTACTGCTCTTTTCTCTGACACATACAAAGGTTTAGAACGAGTCACAGACGAGTTGCCCCAAACCTCAAAATATGGAAGGATAAGTGAGTAGAACAAAATATGAAGAGAATCAAAATCTGAACCGTCCTTGGTTCAAAACACGTTTCGCGTTTGGTGTAACGTGTAACGTGTAATGTGTAACGTAATGCGTTAGTTTCGTGCGTCAAGCAACCAGTTACTTAGTTATTTTTTTAAAAAGTAATCCGTTATTTTAAGAATTTCTCCGGATAAGGAAAGGAAAGGAAAATCTCGACTGCAGCCTGCTTTTTGTCAGACAGTACTGTGCCACCTGCAGATGTGTCAGCGAAGGCGCAGCGCTGTGATGCGTCTGTGCCCTGCTGCTGACCTACGTTACCTGTGTGTGTGTGTGAGCAGTGGCGAACTTAGTCATTTGGGGCTCCAGGCGAACAGTCATTTTGGGGGCCCTGCATCTACCGGTCTAATGTACCTTATATCGCATAATGAGATACTCCATACAAGGGATGAACAAAAGTCACTATCCCTCCTTTCTTCAATCACACTTAGCCAGTGTAATCCATATTGGATTAAACATCCTTTTCTATGGATATTGCAAACTCTCATATTGTTCTAAGGCATGGATGTGTGCAAATAGATTTGAATTTGTTTCAACTTTAGTTTTCCTGATCTTCTTCAGCCCCTTCTACCACTACTGCATGTTCTCACTGACAAGATAATCTTGACTCTTCAACTCTAAACAAAGACTCATATGACCTGGTTATACAATATTAGTAAAGACATGACATTTGTTATTCCAGGGTTAAATAAAGATTTATTTAAAAAAAAAACAGATTGAAAGACACAAGGACTGTCACCTCACTTGCAGTGTATACCTTGCACACTGATTTATCAGGTGATATAGAGCTATATACTAGTAAAGCTTTGCTTGAGCAATCCACTTCTTCAAGACATCTACCAGTACATATGACAGTGCAGGGATGACGAGACGGGCACAGGTCCCGGAGCGCATACAGAAAACGGTGCTGAAAACAACGTGCAGATGCCCACTTACCATGCTGTGGGACTTACAAGCTTCAATTTCTAATGATATCCATGGTAAAAATGTAATGACAATAATTTGCCATGATTTGGCTATACTCCGCACAACACAGGCAAATGCCCACATCACCACAGGTGGGACTTACAGTTTGCAGTCAGTAATTCATTTCTCAACAGGTCTAACTTGTAAAACATAAAAAACACAG